>NW_022146945.1:1603159-2111914 GCF_002938485.1 Sitophilus oryzae | reverse complement strand
ATAAATAATTATAAAGGCCCACTAATATATAAGGTATAGTCTAACATATAAATATAATAATAAATGCGGGAAGTTTCTTGAAGCTTGAAAGTCAGAAATAGTTCTTTTTTTCGAAAACACATACCGTTTTTTTAATAAAATAACTCGATTACATTTTTTCAGTTTTATAAGATTTTTTCACAATATTTTGAAGTAATCAGTTGTCAGTCAAATTTTATATTAATTTCCTACTATGCGTTCCAATTGTACCAACTTATTTCTTTGTAAAATAAAATAAACTACTTTGAAATTAAAATGAAAAGTAGTAGGTACCATTTCAAAATCAAAAGTTGTAGTAATTTCCGGTGAAACAGGAAATGACCAAACACAATTGAATACGCCAATCAACCCTAATTTATGTCATATACTAACATACCAAATATCGTTTCTTTATCTGAAGAAATAAAAAAGTTATAGAGGTGAGCCACTTTTCAGACGCACCCGGTTATACAGGACCCGCAATAGTGCGTCGGGCAACTGTAGCTTCTACAATAAAAAAACTTACTAAAAAACGTACTAAAGTATGTACGAGGATGTATTTCAGGAAAATATCTTAACTTCTATAGGGTGGCTCAAAAAGGTGTGAGTGGATCGGTATATTATTGAATTTTTGGCTTAATATAAAGAAAAACAATTGCTTACATAATCTTAAGATATGAGTAAATATGTTTCGACAGTTTCAAAGATATTAATAAATAAATAAAAAACATATATTTCTTAACCGTTTTAAAAAAAATATTTAAAATACAAGAAATGTCCTGAAATCAAAACTATATTAGGTATTTACTTTAGATGGTCTATACTTATTTGCTATAGATATCGTAATCGTAAATCATAAATGGTGTTCAAATTTCTACGCCAAACTTTCATAACATAATTTTTTTTTGTTTTTTTTAATGGAACACCCTGTATATTACTTTTTTTATTAGATGGAGAGTTAAAAATCCACTCACACTTTTTTTGAGCCACCCTATAGAAGTTAAAATATTTTCTTGAAATACATCCTCGTACATACTTTAGGTTTACACTTAAACAAAAAATATTAATTATACATATTAACTATAATTTGGCTTGTCTGAAAAAAAGCCTTTTACCATCTTTTTACTGTCGATAGTTGCGTCTCGGTGGTACGAAAGTACTACCATTGCACGCAGGCCTCTATCTCCCGTTCGGGACTTAATATCTAACCGACACTTTCCGACAAGTCGGAATTAACTATCTCTGCGCTGTGGTTGTCATTTTGTGGATCTGCCCAAGCTCACCTGATGATGGAGTAGGGCTCCGAAACCGGTCGTGAGAGCAGGTTGATCCACATTATGACAAACACAGCGTAGAATTAAATTTCTATATCAGCAGTTAAGTGGCAAGAATCCTTATATAATTTTATTATATAATTATACTGCAAGAAATTTGTTTTCTATTTTGGTAATAATAATAATTTTTCTTACCATGCAGTAGTATTGATACCAAAAAATAGTAATTATTAATGATAGTATTATTACTGTACTCACACACTGTACACGACAAGCATGCACCTTTCCAACTCGGTGTATCCTCTACCAATAGTATTAATTTGTATTCAATTTGAATTTGATTATATTAAAATAAGATGAAAAACAAACAAAAAATGACATTTTATGTATGTCCTAGAAAGTGAGAAATCCTTGTAAATCTATAGTATTACTTTACCTGATCTTGTGCTGACAAATCAATTTTTTCCCTGTTCCCATCGCTCAGTTTCGAACCACGCCAATGGATTAACAGTTGAACGCAAGCTGCGCGTCTATCCTGCGCACTGTAGTTCGTGTTGTGAATGATGTGACAGGCGCAGTGCAGTACCGTCTCGTTAAAGATATTTTTCTTGTTGGGATTGCCTCCCAGATCGTTGAGGAATGCTCTAAGTAAATGCTTCATGCCTAGAACGCATAGGAAGTGTATTAGATTAATAAACCCATAAATCATTTGTTTTAAATATTTTTAATAAAAATGTGTGTTTTAAAAATATATCTAAAAGCCACCAGTAGTGAAAAATATAAGTTGTTTTTATATTATTTTGGTATGATTGTATACGGTCTGTTGTATCGGCTACCTGAATATAGAAAATCCCTTGTACATTTTAAAAACGATGAATAAGTTTTACTCCATTTTATCTTACAGAAAAAATTGTTTAGAAAGAAGAATATATCTATAAATGATTTAAGGAAATCCTTAAAATGAAACAAATTCTAAATTTGTAATAATTCATACCAATTCGTTTTTCAGTTATCAGAAATACAAAAATACTAAGTAAACTAATTTATTTAAAAAAAAACATAACCCGGTCCTGACTGGAACGTGTCACCTTCAAATTCAATTTTTTAATGGCAAATTGTCGTTATAGTCTAAGATCCGGCTATAAAAGATTATAACGCTCATCATATTTCTAATCATAACCTAATTTTTACCTATATTTATGAATAGGGGAATACACTTTTAACAGGGTGTCTCTGCAAACAAAGAGTTGCCGCAACTATGTTTAATTAATCATAATAATAACTGATTTTGGAGACGGCATTACGTTCATAAAATTATTTGATCATTTGTATGTCAAATTAAAGCTATTTTTATTCTGTGTATAATAGTATAAGGAAAAAGTTGCCGCAAATAGGGGTTGCCACGGTTCAAAGTCGTTATGCGGGCAACAGTGCGTCGGGCATCTTTAGCTCCTATAATAATAAACTTGGGAATTTTATGTAAGTGTCAACCTAAAGTATATGTTAGAATGTATTTCATGAAAATATTTGAACTTCTACAGGGTGACTCAAAAAGGTCTGAGTGGATCGGGATATTTTTTTTAAATTCTAACTATACAGGGTGCTACAAATTCGAGGTACGAGCATTTGTATCTCGGAAACGGTGAGAGATACGAAGATGGCTAAATTGGGGCAAAATTGCGCTTTAGGGTGTTCACTAAGATGCAATCAAAAAAGTTTTAAAAATTTCAAGGATTGCTGAGTTTTTTGGAACAAACGGATTTTTTTGAAAACAAATTTTATTTTTTCCTGTCGTTACTTTTTAGAAAATCAGAAAACTAATTGCACATTTTCATATTCACTTTATTAGGGCTATATGATAGTATTATTAGATTTTCAAATTAGGTCATAATTTGTGAGATACAGAGGCCAACTTAATTTTTTTAAATACTGATCTGCATTTTTAAGTTTTGAAAGGACTCGGTCTTCTGAGTACAATAATATACCACACTTGATACTTTTTTTTGTTTTAGGTAGGTACATTAACAATAACAAAACTATTTAATTATTATTTAAAATAATTTCAAGTCCGACTCTGTTTTTTTTTAATTATTTAATCTGATTATATTCACCGCAACAATATGGATCAGCGCTAATTAACATTGAATAAGGAAAATCGAGCCAATTGAAAGATTCAAATAAATAATATCCAGGTCAGCAATTTAAAAATATCAAAGTTGTAGTAATTTCCGGTGAAAACAGGAAATGACCAAACACAATTGAATACGCCAATCAACCCTAATTTATGTCATATACTAACATACCAAATATCGTTTTATCTGAAGAAATAAAAAGGTAGAGGTGAGTCACTCTTTCAGACGCACCCGGTTATATTGGTGACCCGCAATAGTGCGTCGGGCAACTGTAGCTTCTACAATAAAAAAACTTATTAAAAACGTACTAAAGTATGTGTAATGAGGATGTATTTCAGGAAAATATCTTAACTTCTATAGGTGGCTCAAAAGGTGTGAGTGGATCGGTATATTATTGAATTTTTGGCTTAATATAAAGAAAAACAATTGCTTACATAATCTTAAGATATGAGTAAATATGTTTTGACAGTTTCAAAGATATTAATAACAATAAAAACATACATTTCTTAACCGTTTTAAAAAATATTTAAAATACAAGAAATGTCCTGAAATCAAACTTATATTAGGTATTTACTTTAGATGGTCTATACTTATTTGCTATAGATATCGTAATCGTAAATCATAAATGGTGTTCAAATTTACGCACAAACTTTCATAACATAATTTTTTTTTTTTTTTTTAATGGAACACCCTGTATATTACTTTTTTATTAGATGGAGAGTTAAAATCCACTCACACTTTTTTTTTTGAGCCACCCTATAGAAGTTAAAATATTTTCTTTGAAATACATCCTCGTACATACTTTAGGTTTACACTTAAACAAAAATATTAATTATACATATTAACTATAATTTGGCTTGTCTGAAAAAAAAGCCTTTACCATCTTTTTACTATCGATAGTTGGCGTCTCGGTGGTACGAAAGTACTACCACCGTACATAAAACTACAGTGGTACTACCATTGCACGCAGGCCTCTATCTCCCGTTCGGGACTTAATATCTAACTGACACTTTCCGGACAAGTCGGAATTAACTATCTCTGCGCTGTGGAGTTGTCATTTTGTGGATCTGCCCAAGCTCACCTGATGATGGAGTAGGGCTCCGAAACCGGTCGTGAGAGCAGGTTGATCCACATTATGACAAACACAGCGTAGAATTAAATTTCTATATCAGCTAGAGGTGGGCCAGTCTGCGATTTTTGTGGAGCTGCTACGCTCTGCGACTGCTCCAATAAAAGCACTGCGACAGTAGCAGTGATTTTTCGGAGCAATTAACCTATAAATTAAAAATGTAGTTTTATAGGTTAATTGCTCCGGAAAAATCGCACTCGGTGTTCGGCACCGTTCGTTGCATTTACTAAAAAGTACAGGACTATAGGTGTGATTATGATAGGCAACATCATCGTCTAGTTTTTATTTATTTATATCGTATGATCGAAAAAACGGCGTCAGCGATAGCTATGAAATGAAGATTGCTGGCATTTTATATGTAAAATTTATGGGGAATGTTATCGATTGTCATTTCCAAGCCAACTGGACGCCGTTTTTTATTTCGATCAGTAGTGGCGATTTTAACGTCTGTGCAATCGGGGTAAGTCACCGACGGGCCCCAAGCCTCCCGGGCCCTTGCGAACAAGATTCGAACTTTTCCGAACTACGGGCCCCTAGAGCTCTTAAAATCGCGGCTGTACGGTACTATACTGATGTCTTAGTTTGATAGATGTTGCTATATTTTTTTAGTCTATTCAGAAGAATTTGAGTGTTTCTAAGTACCAAGCACTTTGCTATAAATATCTTAAAGAGTCTGTTCATTTTCACAGAGTGGTGGCCCATGGTAAAAACTTAATGTTATATTCAATTCAAAGTCGAAACTGTCAAAAAAATCTTTATTAGTGACCGGTTTCGGCTATTTAGCCATCATCAGACCTTAAAAATAGATATAAATAATAAAACTTATATGAATGTATAAGATCAAATAAAAGATTTAGGATATACAACAAAACACAGATACAAAATTAACTAACAAATAAACATACTAACAAGTTAAAAATTACCTTTGTCAAAAACATCTGTTTGTGATTAATATATAATACATAAATATCTTATTTAGATTCATGAAAGAAAAAGCGAACGCTGCTACGTTTCCCGTTCCCAAACTCCCAACAGCTCCAGTACACAGAATATACTCAATATACTATGCTCCAGTCGACTGCGACCTGCGACGACTGTGACTGGAACAGTCTGACCGGGCGACGGGGCTAGGAGCATTTTCAGAATTTACACTATTGCCTGCTATTGCTCCTATTGCTACTCACGAGCGCAGATGTCCTAAACTTGTAAACTGCTCCGAAATGTCACTGCGATTTTCTTGGACTGGAGCAGTCACATACTGCGACGTTTGTGGAGCTGTGACAAAGTAGCGGACTGCGATTTCACAACCCACCTCTAATATCAGCAGTTAAGTGGCAAGAATCTTTATATAATTTTATTATATAATTATACTGCAAGAAATTTGTTTTCTATTTTGGTAATAATAATAATTTTTCTTACCATGCAGTAGTATTGATACCAAAAAAATAGTAATTATTAATGATAGTATTATTACTGTACTCACACACTGTACACGACAAGCATGCACCTTTCCAACTCGGTGTATCCTCTACCAATAGTATTAATTTGTATTCAATTTGAATTTGATTATATTAAAATAAGATGAAAAACAAACAAAAAATGACATTTTATGTATGTCCTAGAAAGTGAGAAATCCTTGTAAATCTATAGTATTACTTTACCTGATCTTGTGCTGACAAATCAATTTTTTCCCTGTTCCCATCGCTCAGTTTCGAACCACGCCAATGGATTAACAGTTGAACGCAAGCTGCGCGTCTATCCTGCGCACTGTAGTTCGTGTTGTGAATGATGTGACAGGCGCAGTGCAGTACCGTCTCGTTGAAGATGTTTTTCTTGTTGGGATTGCCTCCCAGATCGTTGAGAAATGCTCTAAGTAAATGCTTCATGCCTAGAAAGCATAGTAAGTATATTAGGTGAAGAATTAAAAATCAACAATAATTTTTATATTTAAAATATTTAGTTTATTTTGTATATATTTAGTTTTGTTGCTATTCATATATAAATAATAGAAAAAAAGAAAAATATTTCAATTATATTATCAAGAATACATACCATGTTTGGCTGCATAATGCAGGGAGGTGTTGTGATGATGACTTTCTCCATAGCTCGAATTCGGATTGAAGTACTTTCTAAGTTCGGGTGTGTTTTGATAGATTTTCATAGCAGCATACTCGTCGCCATGTTGGAGGTTTTTCTTGAATTTGGAAGAGGTACTGCCCATTTTAAAGAAAAACCTGCCGCTTGGATGCTGTTGATTTCTGTTTTTTTTTTGAATATTATATTCGGATATGTTTGGGCGTCGTCTGCGTTTGTCAGGAAATCCAGCTCTTTTGGAAGAAACTACATTTCCTGAGCTGAAATTGAGTAATGTTTTTAATAAATATTTCAAAATATATTCTTTAGATAGCCTGAATAGTAAAAATATATTGTTAAACTATAACCTTAGAAACTCTTTATTATAAATATACACTCTCTTAAATAAATCCAAGTATTTTATATAAACTAGTTGTATTGTATTGTCCAACGCCAGAAACACGTTCATAATTATTTACCAAGTTGTGTTGAAAAATTGACGTTTTCATAATATTTTCCGGAAAATTAAAGCAGTAACTTTTTATTGCCGCTGGTTAATTCCCCTGAAATTTTTAGAATGTGTATCAAAGTCGTTGCTACCTTCTCGTTCAAAATAGTTTTAATTTTCTACATAATAAAGTAAAAAAAATTGAATTTTATTTATATCAATGACATGATTAATAATACTAAAAACACGGACTTATTTTTTAATACACACTCGTAAATTTTAGAGTTATACCGGGGGTTCATGAAAAGTGACTCACCCCTACAACTTTTTTATTTTTTCAGATAAATAAAATGAAATTTAGTATGCTAGTATGTGACATAAATTAGGATTGATTGACATATTCAACTGTTTTCGTTCACTTCCTGTTTTACCGGAAATTACTACAATTTTTGGTTTTTAAATGATACTCTCGGTTTTTTTTTACAATGACATATTATATGTTAACTTTTGACATTTTCAATTAAAAAAATAGCATTTGGCATTCTAAATGTCAATTTAGAGTGCAATGTACCGACAATTTGACTCGAAATATTTAGTGTGCGGTACCAAATTATTCGTAAAAAAGCCTCTTCCAAACATGGTAATATGAGTCACCCTCGTTCGATTTGAAAATGATTAAGTTATGATTAAAAATTATATTTGGGCATCTTTTAATTGGCCAGGACATGCAAAACAGACCATAAAATATATTTTTCCAAGGTTCCATGATCAAAAATTAGGATTTTTAGCACACCCTCTCTATATAGATTGAATTTTAAAATACAATTTTTTTAAAACTAAAATGTCCAAAGTTGACCTATGATATGTCATTCTATTCAAAATGTCATTTTCTATCAATTAAAGTAAAAAATACCGAGAGTACCATTTAAAAATCAAAAGCTGTAATAATTTCCGGTGAAACAAGAAGTGACCGAAAACAATTGAATCCGTCGATCAATCCTAATTTATGTCATATACTAACGTACTAAATCTCGTTTATTTATCTGAAAAAAATAAAAAAGTTATAAAGATGCGCCATTTTTGAGAACCACCTGTTATTTAACATAACTGAAAGAATAAAACTTAACATCTATTTCTCCAAAAAAAACCTTTATGTGTATTTCGCCACTGCACTGCAAGAAAATCTGCAAAATAAAATAATTATTTTTTGTAGACACTTCTGCGTTAAACCTAAACGGACACTGCTTGTCAGAAGTTATGTTTAAGGTTATACAAATTTGCCTAACAGAGAAAAAAATGCTTAACGTTTCGGAAAGATTATCTCTTTCCGTTGTCGGAAGCAAAAAAATACAAAGAATAAAGAAAAAAACTATTTAAAATATTTAAATTCAACTATTCGAGAACACTCTACTTTTTTAAAACAGATACGTCATTTTTAAAAAAGTAAAGTGGTTCTCGAATAGTTGAATTTAAATATTTTAAATAGTTTTTTTCTTTATTCTTGGTATTTTTTTTTGCTCCGACGACGAAAAAAGATAAACTTTCCGAAACGTTAAGCATTTTTTTCTTTGTTAGGCAAATTTGTATAACTGAAAACATAATTTCTGACAAGCAGTATCCGTTTAGGTTTAACGCCAGAAGTGTTTACAAAAAATAACTATTTTATTTTGTAGATTTTCTTGCCGTGCAGTGGCCCATAAAGGATTTTTTTGGAGAGATGAATCCGCCACATAGAGGTATAGACATTTTTTAACATCTATTGCAGATTCTCTCACCTTCATACTATGAAGTATTTGAAATCAAGTTAAGTATATAATTTTTTGTCAATGTTGTAACCCAGGGTATTGAATAAGCTAAGATCCGTCCGATTACCGACTGATTCTTTCAGTTCTCAAAAACTTGGTAAGCAGTAAGCATTTTTCAGTTGGAAGTTAAATAACTTGGTTATTTTAAGTTTATTTTAAAAATGGTATAAATTTCCATATCGTCTACCTTGCACTTACTTAAGTGACACCCTGTATATCTAACAGAAATAACTGTAACAAAATCCTTTTAAACGACCTACATCAATAACTCTTTATATATTGCAAATCATTAAAAAAATTCCATAAACCTGTTGATATAGATAGAAATGAATTAATGACTTTACAGAATACAGAAAATACATTATTATTAAACCTTGTATATAACAAACAAAATTTATCTTATTTTTATATTGTTTTAGAGTACAATAACCCTTTTGAAATAGCGACTTATATTTAGTAGTCTATTTAGTAAATAATGATATTTATTTCATTGACAGGGTGTCTCATTTTCGTGTATTTTACAGCGTTATAGGCACGCATTTATGAGAAAAAATACAAATCACATCACTAAATACTTTTTTTATGAAACTAATCTTTTAACAGATTTGTCCTAGACCTTTTAGTTAATGAAATATAGAGCGAAATTGAAAGTGTTGCATTTTTCGAAGCCCTTTGTATCTCGGTTAAATTATCGAAAAGGGGAAAACTGATTTCCATAGAGTTTTTCACGTAGAATTCAGTGGCATTACTAGTTTTTTTGTTGGAAGCTGTCATTCTTGAAATATGACCTAAATTGTTTTTTTTAATGGGACACCCTGTATATATTTTTTTAATTGCCAAACTTTCTAAAAATATAATATACTCTATACTTTCAGTGCAGTTTATTAAGAATGCGATGGAAAGAAAAAAGTATCCGGTTAGATTAAATTATATAAAATAATGCTCATTTAATCTACAGGGTGGTCCGAATTGTATTCGGGAAATACATATACATGAAGTATACCCATAAAAATAAGTAAAATCGAGGTAAAAATGTTCCTATAAATTTATGTTCTAAAATGCGGAGTTTCAGAGGAATTTCATTTCGGAGTTACAGGATGTAGTAATTTTATTTTATTTTGATTTTTTCCAAATAATTTCCGAACTAATATGTCGGGATAATTTTTACATGAGAAATTTGATTTCGATGTAACTACTACTTATATAGTATAGTATATACGATGTATAACTCCTACTTGTAGAGGGCGCCACCTACATATTTTTTAACTGGGTTGAAGATTAATAACTTTTCGTCTGTAGCCGTCAAAACCTATTAAGTAAAAAAAATATTTTTTGCCGTTTTTTACGCAAAAAAGCCTCTGGGTAAAAGTCGCTACAACTAACCGTTCTCAAGATGTCATTCCTACAAAAAATATGGTGACATATTTTTTGTAGGAATGACATCTTGAGAACGGTTGATAGATAATTATTTGACTGAAATTATAAATCTGGATTTTTTTTAATTAATCATTATTTTTTCTAGAAAAAAAATTAATAAAACAATTTCTGTTGAAACTTTGCGCCAATAAATTTCAAATTTATGATATCCCTTATTTATGATATGAGTCTAATACTATCCAGAAACATGTTTAATTTTTGTTGCGCCATGTATTGATTATTTCGATTCCAAATATCTCAAGAATTGGTTCATTAGTTGTAAGAAATTTTACGAAGAGAAATTTTTAACGTAAAAAACGGAAATGTATATCTTTTCATTCAGTGGTTTTATACAGGTACGGGCGAAAAATTATTACTCTTCAACCCATTTAAAAAATATGTAGGTGGCGCCCCCTACAAGTAGAAGTTATATTGACATCGACATCAAATTTCTCATGTCAAAAAACTTCTAGACACTCATTTTCATCCATATTCCGACATTCAGAAATCTCTAGCACAAAAATTATTTCCAAAAAAAAAATAAAAATGAAACTTTCACACCCTGTATCTCCAAAACAAAGCATTTTAGGACATAAATTTGTACGTACTTATTTATCTATTTTTACCTGCAGAATATGCTGCCAAAATTTCCCAAATACAATTCGGACCACCCTGTATAGATTGATATATGTTAAAAATATTAAATAATGCATTTTTACCTTGTTTATGAAAATGTATATAGTATATTGCATTTTTATAAAGCTTACAACAAGATAAATAAAATTAAAAAATGTAGAGGATGTATAACAAAAAAATATAAGTCTGAGTCATATTTCGAAAATGACAGCTCTCAGTGCAAAAAATAGTTAGGCCAGTGGATTTTACGTAAAAACTCTACGAAACTCAATTTTCACCTTTTCGACAAGTTATATAAGATAACCAAGATACAAAGGTGTCGAAAACGTTTTAAAATTCGCCCTGTGTAGCATCTTTAGCTCCATAAAAAAGCTAGCTAGTGATGTGAAAACCGCATCTTTGTATCTCTACTCATAAACGAAAAACCTCATAAAACAAAAGAAAATGGGACACCCTGTACTTTCTGCACATTTTTTTGACAGCAATACCAACCAATTTAGTATTTTGAACATATTTAAAGTTAGGATTAGAGTCTTTAGTTTTTTATTTTAATAAATTTACATGATTTTGACAATAATAATATAATCAATAATCATGAACATATATTTTACCATACGAACGAAAAAAACCAGCGTCGAAGATGGCTGGAAAATAAAGAGCGCTGTTATTTTCTATCTAGGTATATAAAATTATGACAAATGTCATCGATAGTCATTTCCAAGTCGACTGGACATTCTTTATTTCGACCATACGGTATGTATTATTGAAATAGATGGAATATAGATTCAAAATTATATAAATAAATTATATAAACGATATGATTTTTTATTATTAATTATTTATTCTTACTTGCTATATTTTTCAAGAGAAACTTGTAGAAAATTAATAGAAAAATAAACTTCACCGAGCACTGTTTTCAAAAACAATAACAAAAGAAAATAAACTACTTGCTACGTTTGTAAAAATGTATATCCACACCAAAGTACGCACAATTTAATGAATCATATCCATAACAAATTTAATTACTTTGCTCAATTTAGATAAGCAGTAATTTCAAAACAAGGCATGATATGAATTATTAAATTGCGATGCCGTATATCAATTTAAACAAGACAAATTAAATAAATAATAATACGAATTATCTATTTATATAAAGGACCAAGAATAACTTGTTTATTTATTACGGTTTTCATACGGGGTGGACATCGTTGAAATAGAAATGTATTTTGTAATATTTTTAAGTATATATAGCTAGCTGAACCATATACTTAAAAAAATCACCCTGTATATTATATGTAACTATTTTTATTGATAATAATTAAATTACAATTTTAGATTTTATTTTTAAGTGAGAAAAAATTAAAGAAAAATATTTTTAATTAAATTGGTATTAGTAAAGTAAATAAGAGATAAAGTAAAACATTCCAAAAAATATTAACAATTTTTGTCATAGATATATGAATACAAATATGTTTGAAGTCCACACCCATCAATCACAACCAATTCTTTTTCCAAAACAAGATACAAAATCAACTACAAAAACATAATTTAAATATGAATAAAAAACGAGTTTTAAATTAGAAATTTAAATATTGTCGAAATATTTGAAGAAATAAAAAATTACAGAGAAATTTTTCCTGTATTTATACCTTTCTTTTTAATTAATAAAAACAGTTATTGTGTAAGAAAAACACCATTAAAAAAACAATACTCTAAATAACTAGATTTAACATAGATATTAACAAAATATATTTAATAATAGCATGCTGATGTGCAATTTTATAATAAAAATAGATATCCTCTATTTCATAAAAAGAAATAATAGAACAAATGCTAGACATACGGATCTAATTTGAAGAGATAAAAGAAGTAATTTTGCAAAATGAAACTATCTTGAGGCAATTTAGTTAATAGATATATCTATCAAATGAAGATTGATGGTTCTTTACTTACCCACGTTGTGGTTACTTTGTTATCTCGCATTTTCGCAAACAAATTCCAGTTTTTCCCGATGGGAAAATGACATTTTCGAGTCTGGATCGTCTGGAACTGAAGCTACGTCCAGAATAATCGATAGACTTGGCGCAGACTCATTCATAGCCAAACGCGGCGGAAAATTTAAATTTATATTAGGGTATTTTCTGTAGTATTCTTATGTTTAAGTACGCTAAATAAATTTAAATTAAATACATTTTTATTTTTCGTTTATTATATAATATTATATAACAAGACCACAGCCTATTCAATACCAGCTTGGCAGGTGTATCCCTATTTGAGTATTCGTATCAACTACTGCGTGTATTCTCATATTCCTGTAAGAAGTGCTGAAAGACATTTATTTTTATTATTTTTTTTAAACGAAACTTTCAATCTGTATTTTGTATCGATATCAGTCTGGTATTTTACCGTTGAAAGAGACATGCCTATGTAATAAAAAGGCGAATATTTGCGAAACCGTTAAAAATTTTAAAATACTTTAAACACAAAAAATGTTTATTTTTTCATTCTCGATCTAACAAAGAAATAATATACAGGGTGTCCTATTAAAAAAACGAAGAAAAATTATTTTATATTTTAGAAAGTTTGGATTAGAATTTTTAACATCTCATATGGTTGAAGTTTACGATATTTATAGCAAAGTAAGTACAGATGAACTATAGTAAATACCTAGTATAGTTTTGATTTAAGCAGGATATTTCTTGTATTTTTAACATTTTTTTTCAGGCTAAAAATTAATATTTTTTTATTTATCTATACTAATATATAAAATACTTAAGTGACTGACAAACTGATTAATCACGATCCTGCTCAAACCACTCAACGTAAGAAGCTCAATTTTGGCATTCATGTTGATTCTGGGGTGTAGAGGTTCGATAAGAAGCGATTTTTCGAAATTCCAGTTCCAAGAGAGTGAAACCACCCCTCAAATATTACAATATTTTTTCTTTAAAAAACGGTCAATTTTCCAAAAAACGCTTAAACAAGTATATTTTATTTTGTTTTTTTACATATTTTAAGATTTTTTAAACATGTATACAGGGTGTTTCGAAAAATCTGGTCATTGATTAATCACGATCCTGCTTAAAGCGCTTGACGTAAAAAGCTGATTTTTGGAAAACAGATTGACTTTAGGGTGTAGAGGTTCCATAAGAAGGGATTTTTCGAAACTCGAATTCTAAGGGGGTAAAACTATCCCTCAAATATTAAAATATTTTTTATTTAAAAACCGGTGAGTTTTTCGGAAAAACTCTTAAACACGTATATTTTATTTTGTTGTTTTACGTATTTTAAGATTTTTTATAAATTTATACAGGTTGTTTGATGTTTGAAGATTCTGCTGAAACTGCTTGACGTTTAAAGCTGATTTTTAGCAAACGGATTGACTGTAGGGTGTAGAGGTTCGATAAGGAGAGGTTTCTCGAATCTCAAATTCCAAGAGGGTGAAAACGCCCCTCAAATATTACAATATTTGTTATTTAAAAGACGGTTAGTCTTTCGGGAAAATGCTTGGACAAGCATAATTTATTTTGTTTTTTTACATATTTTGAATTTTTTTAAAAAATCATACGGTGTTCCAAAAAGTTGGGTAATTTCTTAACCACGATTCTGCTTAAACTGCTTGACGTAAAAAGCTTATTTTTGGCAAACGGATTTTTCGAAAGTCAATTTCCAACGAGATGAAACTACCCTATAATAATGTTACGTTTTTCGTCGGTTCCGTGTGGATAGAAAGTCACAATTTATTTAAACACTATTTATTTAACACTAATTAACAAAAATAATAACGATAAAAGACTTATAGAACTATTTACAAACGATTTATAACTAAGAATTTATTTTGAATTTTAGCGCGTCAACTGTATATTTATAACTGCCCCCTGTAGGCCACCGCCGCCGGCTTTTATACCGACAGGTAAAGAACTCTAGAATTGTCCATAGATCGTTAGGTGCGTAGACAAGGTTTTCGAATGTTCTCGTATGTACTAGTCCATTCCAGTGGGACTCGATTCTTCTAGAACGAATGAATCATTGCGGTGTCTATGCGATGTTAAGGTCATCCGAGGGCGGGCCATATTGTGAGGTTAGGTCGAGTCCACACGGGCCCGCAACACTGCCCCCTCCTTAGGCACATGCTCGTCCCGAGATTATACGGTGAATGAAGGTATTTGCAAAGCTGGCCCCTGGTACATTGCGAAGTCTGGTAGAAATAGCAGTCTACAGTTTTCTCTCCCGATCTCAGCTTTGGGTTGTAGCAGCAAACGAGGATCTCGATTCCCGTAAATCTGAACAAGACTTCAATCATGTTCCGGATTGTACGCCAACTCAAACCATCGAGTCCACACGCCAGCTTCGGAATGGCTAATCGTGCAATGTTGTTGTTTAGCAGGGCTTCTCTCAGTTCAATCAGGGTCTTCCATAGATTGAGATAAGTCGGCTTACTCGGGGACCATTCCTTGGTGACCAGGTAGAAGATGTGCCTTGCTTGACCATGTGCATTGTCGGTTAGCCTCAAGACGCTTCCAACCTCTGGATCCTGTCGGCGTAGTTCTCCGACACGCCCAAACTTCTCATTGAACGTCGCAGCGATTCCTCTGGACATCCGCAAATCTCGAGCCACACAATGAGCGAGCGAATAATCAGGAGGCACGGAAAAGAGGTCTCGTTGATCTTCTTTGGTTACACCATAGCGAGCCTTCTCACTGCTGTTGTATCGGGCCATGAAATCGTCAAAGGACATCTCCGAATCAGGGGGATCAAAGCTGCAGGTTCTCACGGTCCCAGCACGATCTTCTATTTCGCCTTGGTAGGGGCTCAAACGGTTGAAATGGACTACCCTCGGTTTTCCTTTTGGCAATTTTCTGATACGGTATACGACGTCATTAATTCTATCCATGACTTCGTATGGCCCTTCCCACGAGGATTGTAGCTTCGGAGATAACCCACGACGTCTCTGCGGGTTATATAGCCACACCAACTTCCCTGGTTGGTATCCTCCATGCTCAGCTTGAATGTCGTAGTGTTCCTTCATTCGGTCACTAGCACTTTGAATATTTAGGCGGACTCTCTGATGAATGTCGTCCATCCTTTGACGTAGTGTGTGGACATAATCTTCTCCGGCGACTTCTTCTCCCGGTCGGCAACCAAATTTCAGATCACAGGGTAGGCGCACTTCCCGTCCCATAACGATGCTGGCTGGAGTTTGCCCTGTAGATTCTTGGACGGATGAACGGTAGGCCAACAGGAACAGGTGAAGAAATTTGTCCCAGTCTCTTTGGTGGTCAGAGACTACTTTGGCCAGATAACGGTTGATAGTTCTGTTCATGCGTTCAACCATCCCATCGGATTGTGGATGTAGAGCAGTCGTCCTGGTCTTGCGGATGTTCAGGACTTCACAGACGCCTTGGAACAGATTGGACTCAAAGTTTCTTCCCTGATCTGAATGAAGCTCCATGGGAACACCAAACCTGCAGATCCATTCTTTAACAAGGGCATCAGCAATCGTGGACGCTTCTTGATTTGGCAACGCGTAGGCCTCGACCCATTTGCTGAAGTAATCCATTACTACCACAATGTATTTGTTGCCATCGTTCGTCTCCGGGAAAGGACCAGCCACGTCGATCGCTATTCGTTCGAAGGGACTACCAACATTGTACTGGCGCATAGGGGCTTTACCACGCTTTTGTGGCCCATTAATGGCTGCGCAAATGTCACATTTCTTACACCAGGCCCTCACATCTTCTTTGCAGTTCACCCAGTAGAACCGTTCACGCAGCTTGCCAAGTGTCTTGGTAACACCAAGATGTCCACCGCTGGTTCCATTGTGAACTTCCGCCAAGACTTCCGGGACCCTCTTCTTTGGAATGACGATCTGCCTTCTCTCTTCTTGTCCCTCTGGTCTCACAATCACACGGCGAAGTAATCCGTTATCTATACCAATGAATTCCACTGGGACCAGTACGACTTCACGTTCGGCGAATATCTGCAAACTTCCTCCCACGTTGGTCTCTGGTCCGCGTTTTTCCAGTTAATCACCAAGCCCAACTCTGGATCACTGATTTGGTCATTTGCAAGATCTTCGGTTTGCCAACTATCACCAACCACAGTCGTCCTTAAGACTTTCACTTCTTTCTCTTCTTTGTAACGATTTCCCATCTGTCCGCAATTCCAACAGCGAATCGGTCCCCCCTTCTTGCTCATATACTGATCCAGTACTTTCCGCACAATCCTTTCCACTTTGGAATCGTCGGAACTCTCCTCAACAGCCCGTACAAATCCTAGAGACCTAGAGCATTCTTTCGCGGCCTCAAATTCCAGGGCACGTGCTAGGGCATCTCCCAAATGCGTTGGATGAGCTAAAAGAAGTGTTTGCCTTGTCTCGTTGTCACGTAAACCATCAATAAAAGCCTGTACTGTTAAGCGCTCCATAACATTTTCGGGCATAGCAGGGTACGCAAGGCGAACGAGGCGGGCTACGTCGGCTTCAAACTCCTGCAGAGACTCATTTGACTTTTGAATGCGATTTTTTAGCTGGGAATGATAGACATGTTCCAAATGAGCTTGGCCGTACCTCATTTCTAAATGTCGTACCAATTGCTGATAATCTCCCTGTTCCGATGGTGACAATGTCTGCAGGATATCAGTCGCATCTCCTCGCAGTGCGACAGTCAAAGCGGTAGCTTTTTCAGCGATTGTCCATCCGTTCGCTCTCGCAGCGGCCTCAAACTGGCAAAAATAATTGGCCCAAGCGGTTTTTCCGTCAAACTGTGGAGGCTTAATAACTGACTTTGAGATATACTTATTTTCGACTAGTTTCGGTGCATCCGATGTTTCTGGACATTTTGGTGAATTTGCCTTTGCTATTTCTTGTTTTAAAATTCGATTTTTCTATTTACATCTTCCTCAATCTCTGTTATTTTATTGTTAAAACTTTCTTCCAAAATTACTATTTTATTATTAAAGCTGGCCTGTATATCTTTAGAATTTTCGATGATCTTATCTTCTAATGTATTGATTAAATCCTGGGAATTTTCCATAATTTTATCACTGATTTTCTCTTCTAAATTAAATTCCAAGTCAATTATTTTACTATTCAAATTGTTCAAGTTGTCGTCTAATTTTTGTAGGCACGAGTCAAGGTCACCTTCCAACTCAAAGCAAAATGTGTCAGGATCCTCACCTTCCTCCACCAAAACGTCTCTTAGTCTAGCTTGCAAAATGCTTTTCTTTCCATCTGTTTCGCATTCCCTCTCTTCCAGAACGCTTTTTAATTCCGACACTTTCAAGTCTTTCAACAATTTTTTCGGAGCCATTGTCTGTCTTTTTATTTTACTAGTCTATCACACACGCCACACTTGACACCAATTGTTACGTTTTTCGTCGGTTCCGTGTGGATAGAAAGTCACAATTTATTTAAACACTATTTATTTAACACTAATTAACAAAAATAATAACGATAAAAGACTTATAGAACTATTTACAAACGATTTATAACTAAGAATTTATTTTGAATTTTAGCGCGTCAACTGTATATTTATAACTGCCCCCTGTAGGCCACCGCCGCCGGCTTTTATACCAACAGGTAAAGAACTCTAGAATTGTCCATAGATCGTTAGGTGCGTAGAGAAGGTTTTCGAATGTTCTCGTATGTACTCGTCCATTCCAGTGGGACTCGATTCTTCTCGAACGAATGAATCATTGCGGTGTCTATGCGATGTTAAGGTCATACGAGGGCGGGCCATATTGTGAGGTTAGGTCGAGTCCACACGGGCCCGCAACAATAATATCGCGATATTGTTTTTCTCATGCTGACATAAATGTGCGAAAATTTTATCCAGTTTGTATGTTAATGAAAATTCTTACTTTGCTTTATCATCACCATTACAAATGATTAATTCGACGCGAACGAAGTCGCTGGTACACGCTAGTTTATTAATATTTCTGAAACTATTAAAACATATTTAATAATACCTTAGGATTGTGTAAAGTGATCAGAAAAGAAGCCATAATGCAAAAATATACAGGGTATTTTTCTGCATTAAAATAAAACTTCCCGATCCACTGACACTTTTTCGAGCCACCCTATAGAAGTTAAATATTTTCACTTTTAAATGGCACTTTCGGTAAATTTCTACTTTATTCGATAGAAAATGACATTCTGAGTAGAATGGCATATCATATGACCACTTTTGACATTTTTGTTTACAAAAACCGTATTTTAAATTTCAATTTATAGTGTCATGTCTGTGTTAAAAAATAATAATTCATTAATTTAAACAAGGAGCATTAGAAAAATAGATTTGGTGGTCTAATGTTTTTCCTGTCTTGTTCTGGTCGATTAAAACATGCTCAAAACGCATTTTTTTAATTATATCTCAATTTTATCAAATGGAACAAGGATGACTCATTAGCATATTTGAAAAAAACATATTTTTAAGAATAATTTGATACCACACACTTGGTATATTTAGTCAAATTATTACAAATTGTTCGCCGTTATGAACCGTATGTAACAGTTTCAAATAAACCATATTCAAAAATTTCAAAAGTTGACATATGATATGTCATTCTATTGTAAGTGTCATTTTCGTGATCTTGAAAATATTAGCATTTAGTTGCAAGCAATTGCATTATTTTTCTATAAGATTTTTTTTCCTTTCTTTTTCACAATCAATTATTTCGTGCAGAATCAATATATGCTCAGACAGTTTTGTCGGCTTCAAAATGAGGATCAGCCAGTGTTTGAGATGCATTTCTTTGTGAGGAATTCTTTCTGTGATTCCTCTAATGAGAAAAATTTACGATTCTGCTACCATTTTCAGTGTATTATTACGTAGTCAATCCGGAACAATCCAAATCACCAAAAGATTAATATCTTTTCCCACTACTCTTAATAAGTTAATTTAATTAATGAGGCAAACTTATAAGTATTTTTTTGATAATTAGGATTTCGGGATCCTCTTCAGCTCCTTGCGAATGAATATTTGCATGATATAATTTTAGGAGGTATATCAGCCATTAATAACAAATAAAGGATGTGGGTTACTACCCACATTAAAAAAAGTTCGATTTTGAGCGGTCAGTCTAAAACTCTCAATATCGCTGGCTCTTGACCACAGTTTGCGACTTGAAATTTATAAAAACGAGAATTATAGAAAGAGGGGTTGTATACAAAAAGTTGTTAGCTTTTGAGTTATATGTAAAAATCCACGAACAAATCAGATTTATATTTTTTTATTTTATTTTGTTTAAAATTCTTCGATATAATAATAAATAATACGAATAGAGCACCCAAAAAACATATAGAGTAGAAGAAATCAAAACTATCCCAAAGCTTTCGTTCTAAGGATTTTTTGACAATAATTTCAGTACACTATAATAGGATACGTAAAAATATACAGGGTATTTTTCTGCATTAAAATAAAACATCCCGATCCACTGACACTTTTTCGAGCCACCCTATACAAGTTAAATATTTTCCTGAAATACATACTACTACATACTTTGATACATAAATGATGAATGTACCGGGTGGCCAAATAAGAATGGACGCCGGCTGTAGCTCAGTAACTACTATCGTATAACTTTGGGAAAAAATCATAATAAGTCAATTGGTCAAGAGAAATCGCTGGAAATTAATTTCAAATTCGAAAAATATCCGTTAGACCTTTTCTTTTTTAATAATCTACAGTATAAATTTTGTTTCCATACATTTTTTCATGATAGCTAGAGGGCGCTGTTTGACATCGCAACATATATTGCCCTTTTGCATAAAAAAATTAAATAGCAGGTTATGTATCTTTTTACACAGTCAAATAGAGCACAAAATTTTCAAAATAGCAGTGCAAACCGCAACTTTCTATCTTTTTTCTAATAGGAGATATTAAGGGAGCAAATCATGTTAGGGTGGCGCCTAGGATTATAAGATAAAAGTTATAGTAGTATACTAGGGAACAAAAAGAGGTAAATTGGTTACGTCAAAATATCAAAACATATATTTTAGGTTCATTTTAATGGCATTTAATTGATATTTATCCATGTTCGTTCTTGATTCGACCCCATAAATAAAAATTCAGGCATATTAAATACGGCGACCTATAACTGCCCATGGAAATATACCACTCCAGCTTCTCTAGCTGCTAAAGTAAGTGGTAACCAAAAAGCAGCACACATTGATAGCAAAATAAGCTGCACAACTGTACCAATTAAACCATCATACTTAAATGGCAACAAATGCAATTTCATCATGATGGATCCTCTAACAAAATGTACAATTCCTCTCTTAGAATCTGTAAATAATTCATTCCATTCTTATGAATAAAAAAGTCCAATCATTCGACCACCCAGAATTCCTACCCAAAAATTTACCGTCCAACGGTCTAGGTCTTGATTTGATTGAACTACTTGCATTAAAGGTAGATTTGGATCTGTATGCATATTGTTAAAATTCGCACCTTCGTTGCTATATGAAAAGTGACCCGAACAACATAAACTTTATAATATAATAATAAATAACGCAAACAATAAGTAAGACACGTAAACAAGTGAAATTAAAGACGAATTTGGATTAATAACTAAATAAGGTTAGCATAAAAATAAACCCTAGTTTTCGGCTATGCGAAATTCGGGCATTTTTCGTTAACGGCAATATGGCGGCACAAAATTCTTAAAAATTTGAATAAAATTATTGATTCTCCGACTTTCGGATATTTTAATCTGACAACTATCTATGTAAAATTAACCAGATGTTAGTAAAAAATATATGGATGGACGATAATGTTACATAAACACGTTTAAAAAAGTATGATGACGTCATAAGTTTTTTTCTCAGAAAATGTTCGAAATTCGGATGCATCAAAACTAAATTCTAACGTTTTGATATTTTGACGTAACCAATTTACCTCTTTTTGTTTTCTAGCGTACTACTATAATTTTTATACCTTATAATCCTAGGCGGCAGCCTAACATGATTTGTTCCCTTAATATCTCCTGTTAGAGAAAAGATAGCAAATTGCGGTTTGCACTGATATTATTGAGGAGCTGTGCAAAAAAGGATTGTTTGCACTGTGCAAAGAGGTACATAACCTGCTATTTTTTTTTTGCAAAAACGTAATGTTCTGAAACAACGCCCTTTAGCTACCACAAAAAAATATACGGAAACAAAATTTATGCTGAATATTATTAAGAAAGATAAACTGTTTTTAACGAGCCCTAGTTTGTTTAAATCGGTTACTCAAACCAGAGTTATCCTTATTTTAATAAAAAAAAGTTTAACCTTTCCCCACCACTCTATTTTATGAGGTAGCGCAAAACACACTCTATCAATATTACAAATTCCTATTGGAACAATAGGGAATTATAATAGCAGTATTTAAAATACCTCTTCCCTAGCATATTTTTGAGAAAAATCCTGTTTTTCCATTGGCCATCACAGATACGCCCCCTAGCGGACATTTCTCGAACTTGAAAAGAATTTTCAGCAATTTATATTGGTCGATATACTTAAAACAAACTTTTTTTTCAAAATTATACGATAAGTAGTTTCTGAGACACACTCGGCGTCCATTCCTAGTTGGCCAGCCGGTACATTATAATTGTAATTTCTTCTTCAAAAATGAATTATTATTTTAATTAAACATATTGGCGGGTCCCTTTTGATTAGCACCCTGTTAAAAGTGTGTTTCCCATACATAAATATATATGTGGAAAAATAAGATTGATTATCGAATGTAATACCACAAGATCTTTCGGGATTACCGAATAATACGTTTACCTGACACGAAATGCGTTACCCGGAGTAGTGTTGCCGGTATCGCATTGAGTGTCAGGCAGTCAGGCAAAAGTATTAGGTAATCCCGAAACATCGAGTTGTATTCAAAAGATTATATGTACAACGAAATAAAGTACATCTATCCTTCTTATCTTAAACATTTTTATTATAATAATTATTATTAATAACAAAGGAACTGACAGAAATTACTTCTGAATTAATATTTCAAAAAATGACAATTACGATATGGCCACCAAGCGATAATCACTTAAATGATTATCACTTATTAATCACACCCTTCTATATAGGAAAAATATACATAGAGTTGTATAATCTACATAAAGAACGTACTAATCCTGCAGCCGGATTCTGTACTATATGCATGGCCGTACCAATGTTCTAAATATTTATTTCATATTTTTTCATGGTCGTACATTTTACGAAACACCCGGTATATTAAAATTAAAAAATTAACTTAATTAATTATACTATAATACTCATAGATAATATTAATTATGGACTTGTAAATATATGTTTGAAGAATATTTATTTATTATTATTTATTTATTTAATTAAATTGACAAAATTCATTTTTATTTAATAAAAACATCTAGAATTGGTTTAAGGCTTGTGAATCTGACTAACTGTATTTGACTATAGCTGGAGGAAAATGCAATTTGGATGCTTAAAGGAGCAGCATATTCAATTTTAAGCCACAAGTAACGCATTCTATTGGCAATGTGATTGGGTCTTTTAGGATCAATTTAAGATAAATTAAGAGGCTTGGTTAGTAACACATTGCACGATGCTATCAATATATACTGACTTGCTATTAGATTATCTAAGTAAACTGTAGGGAACAATATATTTAAGAAATTTGAACAATAATAATTTTTGTTTTGTATTCTAAATATAGTTCTTAAAATACTTTTTGCTTCTTAGAGAGAATGAACGTTATGGGTTTACTTTTCAAAAGAAAAACCTATAACTGATTTAGAGATCGTCTTGATATGTCATGTTCTTTTTGACGACAATTTGAAGAAAATGCAATATTGATGCTTAAAGGAACAGGATATTCAATTTTAAACCGCAGGGTAATGCATCCTATTGACAGTACTGCGGAGACCCTTAAGGCCAATATAAGATGAATAATGGGGCTTGTACGAAAGCACTTTAGCCATTAGAGGGCATTACGTTGGTCTGTACTGGCCTCTATTAAATTATCTATAAACTGGTTTATGCTTTACTTAATTGAAGTTTCTTTTGCATAAGAATATTTCTAATAAATTATAAAGGTTTACGAGTAAGGTTTATGTAGTTTTAAAGAATTATAAAGATTTACAACTAAGGTTTATGTAGTTTTAAACTAAAAGATCTTGATATAAAAACATTCCCATAGTAAAATCCTCAGAGGTACTAAAAAAGGTACATTTACTATAGTTTATCATAATTTTTCAGGAGCTGATACATCTTTTCATGTATATAAAATTTGAATATATTATTATAATAAGAATAATAAAAATATAACTTTATTTAATACAGGAAATTAACAATAAAGTAGTCTCTTGTCTATTAAAAACTACTATTTAAAAATACGCTGGTGATATACGTAATATAAGGTAATTCACGACGCGCAACGATGATAAGATTAACTGGTGATTTGGTTTGGTTGTTTTTTTACTACTTTCCTTAACCGATAAAACAAAATTTAGCTTTCAATATGCCGAATTTATGATTTAACCAATGCTTATTCAAGATCATGTTTTTGTAATTTTTACATATATGTTTTATTTTCTTCTATTAAAGATTAGTATAGGTAATAGAATTTTTTTGGGATACAGAAGTAGTTTTAAAAATGCAATAATGTAGTGGATGTTCCATTTAAAATAAGAAAGATGCTACCACTTTTCGAATGCCGCGGTAATGCTAAAAATATTTTAAAAAAATGGAGCAGGTTCCTTTATGTAAAAATCTAAATTAAAAAAAAATCTTATCACCGGTTTTCCATAAACGTCTAACGTGCCATGGCCGTGAATCACCCTGTATGTTGATATATACTTTTAAATTTGTACAGTAAAACTTCTCTATTGAAACTAAAAGGATTTCGGATTTCCATTGTTTTTGTATATTTTTTTATCAATACAACGTTTCGGTTTGTATAGTCCAGAATATATGGACAAGGGAAGAAATCATACGTAAAACTTCTGACACATTATCATAATTTTCAGCTAATTCAACCATTTCCAATTATGGTGTAGCCTCCATTACATACTACCTTTGTAGTTGGGCCCATTGTTGTCTATTGTTGGCTATGCGAGCCCAAGTTATCCCTGCTAATTTTCTATTACCATGGTCCCATCTCAGGTTCGGTCTTCTTCTAGGTCTCTTAATTCCTCGTGGGTAGCATTCTGTAATTTTTGTGATCCAACTGTTATCCATTCTTCTTGCCAGGTGTCCTGCACATCGCCATTTGAGGGATTTGCCTCATTGGATGACAAATATTTCGCATATGAACAAAGAAATAAGGGGTTTTGTGGTAAAGTCATACCAGTGACCAGGTACTAAATAAAAACAATGTAAATGAACTTAAGAAAAACAATTGGCTCTAGCCGAACTGAAAAGTAACTCAGAGAGAAGTTGAATACAAGCATAAATGTTTATAAACGATGTAATGGAAATAAAAAAGAATTGAAAACAACTTAAAGTTAAGTAAAATAGAGGATGACAGTATTTGTGTTGAAAATGGAAGCGATACTGTAAAATTCTTATCTCAAAGTATTCACGGTGTCGAAAAATACGATACTATGTCTCTACCCAAGATATTTTGCTTCTAAAAGAACTAAAATAGATGACAACAAAATCGACAAGTATTCAGCTAAAAATAAATTATTTAAAAAAACTTTTGTATTAAATGTTAATATTACATTGTTTTTCATTTTTATGTAAGTATTAATTAAAGTACATAATTTACCTTATTTTACTTTATATGGATGTTGTATCACATATATTGTAAGTAGGTAGCGTCACGAAGTGTTATTTTAAAATGTTTAATCTCACATATACATACTCTAATAAGGGCTGGCATACATAAGGGCTGGCAAAGGTTAGTCTTGGGTCGAGATTTCCATATGTAAGAAGAGTACAATTTGTTTATAATGTACTGAACAAAGAGAGAAGAGTAAACACGTTGCCAAACGTTTGAAATAAACCGAGAAACTGTGCGCATTGTTCAACGACGTGGAAGGGGATATAGCAGATTTGTCGCAGTAGACCGGTCGACCCAATCAGTAATCATGAAAGGTGTACATCATGCGTTCAGCTTCGCGATTTAATTACGTCTCGTGATGCTTTATTTGTTTATTTATTAACGAGTCGTTGTGAAACAAAGTTTAAGTGCAAGTTAGAAATACTTGTATTTTTGGTAAAAATAAGTGGAATTGAGTTGGTGTTCAACAGTGGTCGCGCTATTAGAACTCTGAATTCAAAAATCGATATCTCGAAAACTATCTTTGTTCTCTTCTTAATATCACAAAATCTATCTTTTCGAAAAAAAAATCTTTTAAAAATAAGCGGTTTGCGATCGCGATTTTACTTTACTTCATAGGGAAAGACATACCGGCAACGCCGCAACAGCACATCGTCGCATTTCTCTCACTTCGACTTAATAAGATCCCTATGCGATTTACTTCCACACATGATACCGACTCAAAAGTAACAGTTGCCAGCACGGTATGTATATACAATAAGTACAATAAAGTTTTAATTTGTTGTATAAAGTGTTTTTAGCGTTTTTTGGTTAATTAAGAATATTTAGTTTAAATTTTAAGTTAGGGTTTATAAATATAAAAATATTCCAGTAATTCGAATACCTCACTAATTCGGCGGTAACTGGGATATGTGTGTAGATTATCCAAGTTCTACAGTATACCGGGTGTTTCTCAAAAGTAGCTCAACCCTAACTTTTTTATTTTTTGAGGTAAAAAAGAGATTTGGTATGTTAGTATATGAAATAAGTTAGGATTGTTTGACGTTTTCAGTTTTTTTTGGTCACTTCCTCTTTCACCGGGAATGACTACAACTTTTGATTTTTAAATGGCACCCTCTGTATTTTTTACTTCGATAGCATATGACACTCTGAACAGAATGACATATCACATCAACTTTTAACATTTTAGCCTAAAGTCGTATTTTAAATTTCAATCTAGAGTGCCATGGCTTTGTTAAAAACGGTAATTTTTATTCAAGGAGCTTTGGAAAAATATATTTGATCCTTTAATATTTTTCGGGTTTTGTTCTAGCCGATTAAAGGATGCCCAAATCGTAAACTATTAATCGTATCTCAATTTTTTCAAATGGAACAAAGTTGGGTTATTAGCATATTTGAAAAAGCATTTTTTACAAATAATTTGGTACAAGACACGTATTTTGAGCCAAATTGTCGTTATGAATCGCATGTTAAAATTTCAAATAAATCATATGCAAAAATGTCAAAAGTTGACAAAACATGATGTACTATTCAGAGTGTAATTTTCTATCGAATAGAGTAAAAAAATACCGAGAGTGTCATTTAAAAATCAAAAGTTGTAGTCATTTCCGGTGAAACAGGAAGTTATCGAAATCAGTTGAATACGTCAATCAATCCTGACTTATGTCATATCTTTTTTTTTATATGAAAAAATAAAAAAAGTTATAGGGATAAGCCACTTTTGAGAAACACCCGTTATACAAAGAGCACCGATTCCACTAAAAACCATAACATCGCATAAAACTAGTTAAGAAACTGTCCAAAAACAATATATTATAAACAAAAAAGCGCATGAAGTATTTATTATAAATTAAGCTGCTATCTACATTCTGTATGTTTAAAATTTTCATTAAACAAGTACAGAAAATCTGGACTCTCAGGAGACACTAAGAACGTTTTAAGAAAGAAGATATCGGACTAATCGTCACTTAATGAGGTTAGATTTCGATAGGTCCTTCCTCCAACGCATTCCAATTTCCTCAATCGCGGCGATTTCCTCGGAAAATGTTCCCCCAACCTGCCATGCGCTGGATATTTCATTTTCCACAAGCGACACGCACTCGACGCTTCTTTTAACCAGTTTGATGCGGACCAGCAATCTGTCAAGGCAAATTTCATTTTTCCACATTTTCGCGAGGGAAAGTACGTGGCAATCTCCACGAGAATAAATAAATGTGAAGCGACGCGATCGGATTTTACGGTTTTTTCTTTTGTTATGTTATCGGTTTTTCGAGATTGATGATGCTTTTCCAGCCGGTCGTCATGTGATTTAGAGAGCGAAACTTTTTGGACATACACTTTGTTAAAAACGAAGTATTACGAGGTGTTCGAGATCAAACCATGCTCCGAGTGGAGAAATGATGAAGGAAAGAAATTTATCGTTGTCCAAACTGGGTGAGAAAATAATTTTGATATTTGAAAAAAAAATAAAAAAAAGATTTCCTCATATTAGATAAAATATAAATTGATAATTTATAACTCAAAAATATTTTACCTGTTCTGACTGTGTTTTATAATTATTTTAGTTTTGGGCCTGATGATGGGATATAATTAACCCCGAAAGATATTGTCTCATTACTTAATAAAAATTATTTTTTTTATTATATTATTATTATTTTGCGTATTATCTCGAAACAACGTTTTTTGTATAAGACGGGTTTTGCAACTTGACGACTCATAAATATACACTGAGATGCAAAAAAAACGCAACGAAGAAATTTATGGTCAATTTTAAAGTGTTATATTTCTGATATATTTAGTCCTATTTTCATGAATCTTTTAGTAAGTTGTACATAATTATATCAACTTTAATTCGTTTAAACTTAAAACTAAGTTTTTATAAACTTTAAACTTTAGTATTTGGCATATTATGCAGGGTTAATCGAGGGTTTTTTTTAACCTAACTTTAAAACGCCCTATGTAATAATTTCGTATGTGAATTTTCATAAAATATAACTTTACTGTCAGAACTCTCCTAAGCAGGAGAGTTAGGACTCCTAAGCATTTTGTTTTTTGATTCATGTCAATACATGCTTTGGTTAATTTTTAAGAGCAAAATGAACTGATTACGATCAAATTGCAATTTTTGAAATTATCATTACTTTTTGATGTGATTTTTTAATATGACGAAATGGTTTTCTTGTCTATTGTCATAACGTCATATTGCACTGCATCGGATACGGTATACTAAATTAAAAATAAACGTTAAATACTAAAGATACTGTCTTGGTCTTAATAGACATTAATAACGATAATAGAACTAACGATATTAAAGAAAACATCTGTAATAATGAAGTATACACACAAAAAAAAAAAATTAAAAAATAACCTAATACATTTTATTGTACGTCCGTTCATAATGTCATTGAGGCTGCATATATGATATTGCGATATGTTTTCTCGCGAACCTACCATAAAATTTACTTTAGAAGTAGAGAGAGGTAATCGTTTGCCATTTCTTGATGTTTTAGTGTCAAAATTTCAAAATAAACTAATTTTAGATGTTTACAAAAAAACCCATAAACACAGATAGATACTTAAATTTCACATCTAATCACAGTATAAGTGCAAAAAAAGTGTTATAAAAAGTTTATATGATAGGGCAAAAATAATATGTACAGACGACATTTCACTAAACAGAGATTACAACCACATAAAAAATACACTAATAAAAAACGACTATCCACTATATTTTATTGACAAAACATTAAACGAAATACAAACCCCAAATCATAGACACAATGATAACACAATATATACAACATGCAATTCTATACATACGAGGCGCTTCGGAAAAAATTAGAAGGATAGAAAAACAATATAACATACGAACATCTTTCAAAACACACAATACACTTAGATCCATTTTATCACATACGAAATCAATGAATACAGAACAACAAACAAAATATGTAATATACCAAATACCCTATGAATGCGATAAGTTTTACATTGGTAAAACATCTAGACCCTCAAATGTTAGAATTAAAGAACATAAAGATTATTTAAGAAAGGAAGATTTTCACAAATCTAAGATTTGTCAGCATTCATGGGACACAGGGCACAGAATAAATTTTAATAACGCCAAAATTATAATGAAAGAAGCGATAGCCTCTAAAAGAAAAATAAAAGAGGCTTTTTTAATTCAATCTACTAAAAATAAATGTATTGCTCATGCATATGTAGATGTTAGTAATGTATGGCAATCGCTTCTTTGATTTCAAAGAACATAACATATATAAACAAAACATACGTAACATTTAAAAATAATTATACAGAAAGTTTGGGTTTTTTGGTTTTACCTTATTAAATAATTGTTATCAGGTAGTAATTGTTAATTTGAAGTTTAACTTGATATAATGTCATTTTAACAGAACGTCAACGGTTTCTTGTAGACGTATCTGTTTTAAAAAAAGTAAAGTGTTATCGCATAATTGAATTTAAATATGTTAAATAGTTTTTTTTCTTTATTCTTTGTATTTTTTTGCTTCCGACGACGGAAAGAGATAAACTTTCCGAAACGTTAAGCATTTTTTTCTTTGTTAGGTTTATTACAGTAAACATAACTTCTGACAAGCAGTGTCCGTTTAGGTTTAACGCAGAAAAATAACTATTTTATTTTCTAGATTTTTCTTGCAGTGTAGTGGCGAAATACCCATATAGAATTTTTTTGGAGATATGTTTTCTCATTCTTCTTTAAGGACCAAGCGAAGTTCATTTAATGAAGCTGGTAGCGCTTTGCGACCTCTAACCCTCCTGCCAAGCATTTCTCAAACGTCGAACATGATGAAGAGTTCTCTCCAAAGCCGCCTTGTCATATTGAAAAACAACAAAAAGAAACGATAATTGAAAAAATTGCAAATTGTTGATGGCGAGTTCATTTCGCTCTTAAAAAATAACCAAGGCATGTATTGACATGATCCAAAAAAAACTAAATGCTTAGGAGACATGATTCTGATGGTAAAATTATATTTTAGGAAAATTTACGCACGAAATTATTGCACTGGGTGTTTTAAAGTTAGTGTAAACAAACAACCTCTCGATTAACCTTGTATAATATGTCAAATACTAAAGTTTATAAAAAAACTGAGTTTACGAATTAAAGTTGATGTAATTATATATAGTTTGCTAAAAAATTCATGGAAATAGGGCTAAAAATAACAAAAATACAACACTTTATATTTAACCAAAAATTTCTCCGTTGCGTTTTTTTGCATCTGAGTGTATATACGATTTTAATGACATATGTATACCGTGTGTTGAGGGGAGAATCTATAAATTCCAAAAACCCAGAGGACGGTTTTTGAGTGTGATGCTCCACAGGAAGAACTCTTTCAGCTAAAGATTCTGTGGTCTTTTCCTACTGTATATAGTTGGGTGTCAATGCTTTTCTTTTTTTCAACATAAAGAAGAAAATTGAAGTCATTGTTGTTTTCTTCCTGTTCATTATTTCCTATTCACACTTCCATGTGCTCAATCCCGTGCCTTTAGTTTCAAACCTCTGATTATTCTCTAAATTGTTGACTTATTCAGTATAGGGCTGTCCGGTGAACACATTGAAAATGTCTAACCAAAGCAATCAAAACACGCTGTAAGCTAAAATCCACCAATTCCAATTGCCGAGTACTTTTCAAATCTTGCTATATTTTACAATATTTTACCAATAAATGAAAATGGTACACTTCCGCAAGAAGTTTTCTGCATATCTACGTTTAGAAAAATTTTAGCTTTCTGTGAGCCGGATAATAATTTCCCTGCACATCTTCAAAGGAAACAAAAAAATGGTAAAAAGCATACGAAAAAACTACCGATTATTTAATAAAAAAATATTTCATAATTCATTAGTATTTGATTCCCATTTTATAAATTTAGCTCAATTGGAATATATAAAAATCGATTGAATATGAGTACAAACAAAATTAATCATTCGTTTTAAAAACAAAATATCATATTCAAACTTATAAATTATTACCAGCGCTAACATTTAACTAAAATCAATATTAAATCGACAGGGCTAACCTATTAATTGTTTGGTTTACCAGCACCACAACAAAAAGGGTAAAATATACGGAAAATTTGTGTAAATTTATTGAATATCGTAAATCAGAAACGCGTATGTAAACATAAAAATAATATACCGTTACTGTAAATAAAATCAGCCCCAAGTCTATGTTGGAATAAAGAATTTCCGAGGCAAAATAACATGATTTTACATAACAAGGAAATTAAAATATAACTCACTTGCGATATTTTTTCTATTTTATTTTGTTTTGATAGAATCCATACTAATATATAAAAGATCCTGTAATTGCATTATTGTTAATAATAACGAGTTGTATATGGCTAATGATCCTGGTGATCGATGCCTAGGAAAAAAAAGAAAAAAAAATATATAAAATCCTTAAGTGACTGACATACCGATTAATCACGATCCTACTCAAACCACTCAACGTAAGAAACTCAATTTTGGCATACAGGTTGATTCTAGGGTGTAGAGGTTCGATAAGAAGGGATTTTTCGAAATTCCAGTTCTAAGAGGGTGAAACCACCCCTCAAATATTACAATATTTTTTATTTAAAAAACGGTCAAGTTTCCGAAAAAACGTTTAAACATGTATATTTTATTTTGTTTTTTACATATTTTAAGATTTTTTAAAAATGTATACAGGGTGTTTCGAAAAATCTGGTTATTGATTAATCACGATCCTGCAAGCGCTTGACGTAAAAAGACGATTTTGGAAAACAGATTGACTTTAGAGTGAAGAGGTTCGATAAAAAGGGATTTTTCGAAACTCGAATTCTAAGGGGGTGAAACTATCCCTCAAATATTAAAATATTTTTTATTTAAAAACCGGTGAGTTTTTCGGAAAAACTCTTAAACACGTATATTTTATTTTGTTGTTTTACATATTTTAAGATTTTTTATAAATTTATACAGGGTGTTTCATAAAATATGACCATTGATCAATTAATCACGATTCTGGTTAAACTGCTTGACGTTTAAAGCTGATTTTTGTTAAACGAATTGAGTGTGGGGCGTAGAGGTTCGATAAGGAGGGGTTTCTCGAATCTCAAATCCCAAAACGCCCTTCAAATATTACAATATTTGTTATTTAAAAAACGGTTAGTCTTTCGGGAAAACGCTTGGACAAGCATAATTTATTTGGTTTTTTTACATATTTTGAAACTTTTTAAAAAATCATACAGGGTGTTCCAAAAAGTTGGGTAATTTCTTAACCACGATTCTGCTTAAATTGCTTGACGTAAAAAGCTTATTTTTGGCAAACGGATTTTTCGAAAGTCAAATGCCAACGAGATGAAACTACTCATCAAATATTACCAAGTTATATAATAATATCGCCATATTGTTTTTTCTCATGCTGACATAAATGTGAGAAAATTTTATCCAGTTTGTATGTTAATGGAAATTCTTGCTTTGCTTTGTCATCACCATTACAAATGATTAATTCGACGCGAACGAAGTCGCTGGTACACGCTAGTTTATTATAAAGTTTAAATAACCACAAATATATTTAATGTTAAATATAACATTAAATAACAAAATCAATAACTTTCTGTTAAAAGAACTGCAAATATAAAGAATATTTTATGAAAACGGCATTTTTAAAAACATATCAGCCAGAAAAGCTTCTAAATCTTTTATATTGCAAAAGTAACCTAAATCCAATTATATTTAGAAAAGAGGTTTCGAAAGATTTACGTTTCATATTTATTATAAAATATTCAAAGAAGAAAATTCAAAACCGCAAAACTTTAATAGATTTCAATTCCTCTTAGTATTTTTGTGTGCTTAAATATATTTTATAAAAAAATACTTGCTTTAAATTATAAACCAGCAAGTTAGACACCTACACAAGCGAATTCTACAATGGGTTTTCGTTAAAATTAAAGAATTTATGAAATAAAAAATAGTCGAATACTTCTTAAAAGTACTATATACTCTCGTACTATATACTATTTTTCTCGTGTATTTTTTGTTGGAATTATAGCAAATTGGATTAATAACGGGCTTAACATATCACTAACAATGGGATCAGATTTGAATCTCAAACAGGAGCTAAGTTTGAGTTTTAGTATTTAATCTAGCTCCAAAGACGACTTCACTAGTTATCCAGCTTTAAACAACGTTAAAGTTAGTTTAAATTTACCGTACTAGTAATTTAGTATTCTAAGATATCTATTGTAATGCTGATAATCTAAATCCACTCAGATGCTAAATTTATAGTGTTATATTTTTGTTATTTTTAGGACTATATTTATGATTTTTTTATCAAGCTGTATATAATTATATCAACTTTAATACGTAAACTCACCTTTTTATAGACTTTAGTATTTGGCATATTATACAGGGTTAATCTAGGGTTTGTTTTTCTACCTTAATTTTAAAACACCCTGTGCATTACTTTCGTCTGTAAATTTTTCTAAAATCTAATTTTACTGTTAGAATCACGATTTCTTAGCATGTTGTTTTTTGATTCATGTCAATACATGCTTTGGTTAATTTTTAAGAGCGAAATTAACTGATAACGATCAATTTGCATTTTTTTAATTATCATTACTTTTTGATGTAATTTTTTAATATGACGAGATAGTTTTGGTAACTATTGTCGTAACGTCATACTACACTGCATTGGATACTCTATACTAAATTAAAAAAAAAATTAAAGACTAACGATACAGTCCGGGTTTTAATAAACATTAGTAACGGTAACAGAAATAACGATATTAAAGAAAACATCTGTAATACTCGGGTATACAAACAGAAAAAAAAATACCTTAATACTTTGTATTACCACCCTTGGCTGCTATAACTGCCTGTATACGTCCGTTCATACTGTCTTTGAGGCTGCATATATCATATTGCGTTATGTTTTCCCATTCTTCTTTAAGGATCAAGCGAAGTTTATTTAAACAAGTTTGTACTACCTGGCGACCCTCCTGCCAAGCATTTGCCGAAAGTCGAACGTGATTGGCAGTTCATAGTACTATATAGTTCACAATAATCATCAAAGCCGCTTTGTCACAACGCCTTGAAAAATAACTTCAAGAAAGGAATCATAATTAAAAAAATTGCAAATTGTTGGTGGTAAGCTTATTTCGCTCTTAAAAATTAACCAAGGCATGTATTGATATCATCCAAAAAACAAAATACCCAGACAACATGGTTCTGACCGTAAAATTATATTTTAGGAATATTTACACACGAAATTATTGCACAGGGTGTTTTAAAGTTAGAATAAAAAGCAACCCCTCGATTAACCCTGTATTATATGCCAAATACTAAAGTTTTTGAATAACTGTGTTTACGAATAAAAGGTGATATAATATACAGCTTGCCAAAAAAATCCTTAAAATAGGGCTGAAAATAAAAAAAATATAACACTTTAAATTTGACCAAAATTTTCTCCGCGTGTATTATGATTGTTCTAAAAACTTGCCGAAAAAAAAATCCGAAGTCGGAATTTTACTCATTTATACTCCCTTATTTCAAACTCTTTGTTATCATTAAGACTATACTTGCTAATATAAATACTACTAAACTATAATTACTACTATAGAAATATTATTTTAGAAAATTGTTAAATGATATTATAGAGGATGTGGAAGCAAGTTCAGGCCCATATCAACATCATTCTATTAGATGCACTAATAGTATATACGCTATTCTCCCTTATAATATAATAGTAAGATAGATATGGGTAATGGAATAGATTGGTGTCGAGCAGTGTTAACAGAGGACGTTGTTAATAATTTAATGATAAGCGAGCTGATGTATATAAATGACAATACCCGGCGAAATATAATTTGCTTTAGAATTTCGTATTATATAGTACATGTCAAGAAATTTGCACCAACTAATAGTTAGAATATTGCTTCATTCGTCTTTTCTTCATTATTAAGAATAAAGGCGCTTTTACACGAGTCAAGTGAATTTATCAAGTCATTTGAATTCAATTCGCATGAGTGCAATTTGACTGTCTTTAGATCATGTCAATTGATCAAATGAGTTGATTCAAGTCACATTTGATTATTGTATAATTTTTGACGTTTAAATGGTGTTCTTAAAATTGCGACTAGTTAGTAGGTTAAGTTCATTAATGTTTATGAAAAATATAAGTAAGTATATGAAACACACAGAATTCGAAATAAAATTTAGGAAAAGAAGAGTAGAATATAGTACTAGCATAGAATTTCTAGCTTAAACTGATGAGAAATAGCGTTACACATTAATGCGTCTTTTTTTTTAATTCTGGGTACAACTTTTCCAACAAGAAAATAATAATTTAAATTAAAATTGGTTCGTAACCACCTTTATTTTTTTTAATCTCTAGGATTTTTTAATTATAGCTTAGATATTAAATTATTAGATACGCAATAAGTAGTCCTTCAGCTAATCCATTTTCTGACCAATATTCTTTCTTTAAGTTTTAGGTTTTTACGCAATTAATTTTCTGTTAATTCTATGACATAATTTTTGAACTACATCTTTACGCACTGTCACCATTTTAAGTCAACTAAAAGAAGCTTTTTGACATGAAATGTGTAAACTCGGAATATGCTTTGAAGTCAGCTGAATTCAACTGACTTCATCAATTCACATGACTCGTGTAAACGCCCCTTAACTCAATTGTTTCTAATATACATATATATTGAAAATCTTCTTGCAGTCATTGCTGCTAACAGCTCTGAAGAAGTAAAAGTATAAATATATTAGCTTAACAGTAGGTATCGACAAGAATCTAAAAAAGAGTCATATACAGGGTGTCCCATATTGGAGCCTTATTATTAGGGACTAGGAACTGATATGAAGTCGGGTATTATTGAAAATGGCATATTTTCGGATATCAACTTCTGACACTTAGGTTAAAAATATAATATTTTAAATTTCAATTTATAGTGCAACGCCAATTGCTTCGAGATACCAAGTATGTGGTACCCAAAACACTTTCCAAATATGCTAATGAGCCACCTTCATTTCATTTAAAAAATATGCTTAATAAATCATCAATTTTTAATTATTTATTTAAAAAAATAAATATTGCTTTTTTTGAAAAATTTTCATTATTTTGAACATTTTTGTATAAAAACATATAATAACTGTTTTAAAAAGACATTTTAAAAGTTGTTTTGTACTTGGCGTCTGGGGCATTTTTTCTAGTGATGCGATAACTCGAGCGAAAATTGGCTCGAGTACTCGATTATTGAGATAACCGGCATAACCAAACGCAAGCGATCCTAGAATGAAATAAATTGAAATCCGATTTTAATGTGACATACTCGATAAAAAGCCGTTGAGCGAATTTTCTACATACATTGGAGGTAGCAAATTTATACAACGCCGTATATTATGTATATTTATCCGTTGCGTATCTGAGGGACAAAATTTTACGACCCACATCGACAATTCTTTGAAATAAACTAAATCAAGCCATCAAGCGAATCGCTCGCCGCGCTTGCTACTTGCCATTCATCACTGCGCATGCAACTTACTGCTTAGCGCTTGGCGTTAAAGAGTACTTACAACAAGCGACGGGTGAAAAACCGTATTCTTAAATACGAGGGATATTTCGCTCGAGCGATCGCTCGATTATTGCAATCGCTTAATACTCGAGTACTCGATTATTGAAATTAATCGGTATTTCCCATCACTAATTTTTTTCTCGGTTATACCTGACAGCCAATCTATTAAAAACAATTTGGCAATCGTTTAACCAGCCAATTTAAAAACATTATACGATCAAATATATTTTTCCAGGGATCTTTCATTTATAATTAGAGGTTTTAACACAGCTCTGACACTTTAGATTGAAATTTAAAATACAATTTTTTGCAAGGGAAAATATCAAAAGTTGACATATATGATATATCATTCTATTCAGAATGACATTTTAAATCAAATAAAGTAAAAAAAATACTGAAGGTATTATTTAAAAATCACTGGTTGTAGTAATTTCCGGTAAAACAGGAAGTGACCGAAAATAATTGAATACGTCAATCAACTCTTGATTTATGTCATACTAGTTGTTCCCACGACTTCGTTCGCATAAAATTCGAATTTTATAAATATAAAGTTTAATATTTATTCTATTCTTAACACCTAGTGGCAATATTTAAAAGTACCTATACCGTGTTATATACAGGGTGTCCCAGAAATAAGTGCAAGTATTTTAAGGGGTTTTAGATCCCGGCAAAAAAAACATATTTTCTCTTTATCGTTCCAAATAAGTCCAAAATAACGGAGTTATTTTACTTTGAACATTTCCAAAAAAAAAATATTTTTTGCTAAAATTTTGAGAACCACTGGATCTTTTCTGGATTTTCTTTCTTAAAAATTTAATCTACTACCTACGCTGCCATATTATCAAGAAATTATGTTTTTTAACTAAAAACTAAAAAAAAATCTAAAATTTTTTTCAAATAATTTGGAATATTCAATTTTCTTTTTCGTGAAAAAAAAACATAGCCGTGTTTCTGGGGTTGAACTCTACTTCCAGTTAATATACTTGCACTAATTTCTGGCACACCCTGTATAGTAATCTTTGGTTACTTGTTTTTTAGGTTCTATTTATTTTAATTAAAATAAATTATTTTTGTTTCGCCAATTTATTACTTTACTTTACTGTATGTATTAGTTTATAAGTGTTTTATTTTTAAATATAAGGATTTAATGACTTTTACCAACGCAAATAAGTGTAAGTAGTTTTATTTTTACTTTTTAATGTGTCTGTACTGTTGTTTCAAATCTTTTTATCTTAATTATTTTATTTATATACATTTGACAACAATAAATTTATTTACAGATTTCTGCCAAGATGCCAAAAATAAATTGGCGAAACGTCCTAATTAATTATTAAAAGAAATAGAACCTAAAGACCTAATAACCTAAGACTACTATATATTTATATATTAACACCTCGTGGCAATATTTGAAAGTACCATGTGTCTAGTTGTAATTGATAATTCATGATAACTTATCCAACTGATATTTATCTTTTTATAATATCTTTATAAATTTATAAATTACATTATTATAATTCTCTATAAATTGTATCTTTATAAATTATTCTGATGTTTAAGCTATATTATTGTAAAGTTTCATTAAAATCCATTTAGTGGTTTTTGCGTGAAAGAGTAACTAACATATCATCTCTCCATCCACACATCCAATCATCCAAACAAACTTTTGCGTGTATAATATATATCCAGATTTTAACATACCAAATCTAGTTTTTTTTATTTGAAAAAATAAAGAAGTTATAGAGTGAAAACTTTTGAAAAACAACCGGTATGCTCGGAATGACAACACATGCTCGGATAAACTAAAAAAGTAGATAAGAGAAAATCAATTAAGGATTAATCTACGAAATAGTAATGAGTAGGTCATATCGCGTAAAGACTTGCCTAACAACAAAACTAATCCTATTAGAAAATTTACATCGCGATATTTTGGCCTTTAATCTCCGTAAATTAGATTACTATAGATAGGAAAATATGGCGCATTACGTTGGCTTGTTAGTTCAATAAGAATGCTTTTAAAAGGAATTATAACGATGTTAGGGCAGCGTAAGAACTAAGACGAAGCGAAACAAGGACTAAAATTTAAGCAAATTATATGATAAAGTGCTATTATAAGTTTAAACGTCTAAGAAAATTCTATTAAAATATCCGTAATGTAATCTCATTTGACTTTAAGGGGAGTTCCAAAGGCTAAAACACTGAACATATTAGATAATATTAATAACATAAAAAATGTCTAAGCAGATTACGAGTATTTAATTAAATGATTAAGTAATTATTTAATTAAAATAATGTAATTATTTAGTAATAAAAATATACGAAGCGATCAACAATAATTATTGAAATAGTTGCCAATAAAGGATTACTGATTTGTACTGATTCAAAAATAGATTTCAAAATTTCAGCAAAGTATATCAGTTTATTGATATTATCATTTTTTGGCTTTTCTTTGTCTTCTTTACATTTTGCAAGTTTTGATATTATTTTGTGTAAAATTGACATATTTTTCTATTTATCAAATTAGTATTTTTCAATATAACCATAGTATTCAACATAAAAAAGGAATACTTTCATATATAATTATGACTTCTTTTCATCGCGGCGCGGCTGCGGCGTTCAAAACAAGATTATGGATCGAACGAATTAAGTTTTATTCAATACAGAGTAGAAATTTTAAGCACCATTTAATTACCTGTTAAATATCAGAAACGTATGGTGCGACTGTTTCAAAACACTGTTAACCAGAGAATAACAAACGAAGATTGAACATTACAAGCCCAAATAATAAACAACAAATACAAAAGAAAAGAAAATTTTTTAAAAGAAATACCAAACTAAACTAGCAGAAAGGTCGTGTTTCAAAGACGTACATAGCTTCCGTCTTTAATGTATGAATAGAATAATAATAATTTATATTTAGTTATACCAGGTGCGTCTTATATTATAACATTATAATATAAGTATTAACTTACGTATTATATAGTTATACCGGGTGCGTCTCAAAAGTGGTGTACCCCTATAATTTTTTTTATTTTTCCAGATATAAAAACGAGATTTGGAATGATGATATAATTTGATGAGGACCTTGATTTTTCTGAGTTCTTTTTGAAAAAAAAATGTTTTAGTTAAATCTTTGTTTATCTACATTAACCGGGTGTTTCTCAAAAATGGCAATTCTATTCGGTCACTTCCTGTTTCACCGGAAATGACCACAACTTTTGATTTTTAAGTAGCACCCTCGGTATTTTTTTTACTTTATAGAAAATAAAACTCTGAGTAGAAGGACATATCATGTCAACTTTTGACATTTTTGCTTAGAAAAAAATCGTATTTTAAATTTCAGTCTAGAGTACCATGGCTGTGTTAATAACAGTAATTTTTAATCAAGGAGCCTTGGAAAATAGATTTAATCGCTTGATTTTTTTAGTGTCTTGTCGTGGCCGGTTAAAAGTTTCGAAAAATTATATTTTTAATCATAACTTAATTTTTTTAAATGGAACGACGCACGACGGTAGCTTAGCATATTTGGAAAAGCATTTTTTACAAATAATTTGATACCAGACTCTTGGTGTTTCGAGTCAAATTGTCTTTATAAACCGCATGTTACAATGTCAAATAATACGAAAAAATATAATACCATATACGAATATGTCAAAAGTTGACACATGATATGTTATTCTATTCAGAATGTCGTTTTCCATCGAATAAAGTGAACAAATACCGACAGTGCCATTTAAAACTCAAAAGTTGTAGTCATTTCCGGGGAAACAGGAAGTAGCCGAAAATAATTGAATACGTTAATTAGTCCTAATTTACATATGTCATATACTAACTTACCAAATATCGTTTCTTTATCTGAAAAATATAAATGTTATACGAGGGAATTATTTGAGATCCACCCGATATATTCCTTATTTTTTTTAATCAAGAGATTTACTTTAAATAAAATAAAAACTGAAATATATCTTTACTAAATATTATTGTTCTGTTATTGCATGAAATAGAGCTATCTGAAAGCATAATTCATCCGGTTAACGTACAGCCTCTAGCGTATTCTTTCACAATTTAAACGTTGGTGACACGCATTTGTTAAACCGCCGCCTCCGGCAATTACCGGCACCAAATTCGATGTTCTGCCTGTCTGACTCTATTTAGTCTCAAACCGAGAGGATGCGCCAAACAATGCAGATTAACGACGAATGGTTTTAATTGGGTTCGACAACCACCAACCGCTAAATTATCGATAACTGTTGTTGTAATCCAGACAGTTTTAGGAGCACTCACAAAATGTAATAGAAACTGTAATTTTATCGTTAATATAATAATTAGAATAAATCTAATTTTAATTGATATAAACAATTAATAAAAAAAAGTAAAAAATGCCAGTAAAATAGTAATTTTAAATTCATACTATAAAAATGATATGCCGTTATGATAAATATTTTGAAACAGGTTTTATCAAATTTTGTTTGAAATTTTTATCGATAAATGTATTTTTGTAGAATTATAAAAAAAAACCACTCACCTATTTCAAATTAATTTCTGTAATTTATTATGTAGATAACTAAAATTACTGTGATAAGTTCACACAAATATACAGAATGTTGCTAGGTAAGCTAGAGGTAGCAACATTGCAAGGCTTTGATACACCGTAAATAAATTTCATAAAAATGAACTTGCAGCAATTTTTTCATATGAAAATTTGTCAGCATTTCTTCAAAATTTTTGAAAAACATTTTGGCAAAATATACCTCAAGGGTGTGTTCTTCTGGCAATATACACGTCCTGTATATTGCAAGAAGTAAAGCAACCAATTAAAAAACATTTTTAGAGTTAACTAGTTATGTTTTTGTTGTCTCATTTAATGTTACTTATCATTTTACAGTACTTAGGATATGGTTTATCATTTTTAATTGAATTTTACAAATTTCATTTAGTTGTTTCATTAGTGTGTCTATTATTTTGTTATTAAATATTTTTTTTATCTTATTTATTTTTATTAGGAATATGTTTCTAATAAAGTTTAATTATTATTAATGTTTATTCATGGGACGTAAAACAAAGTCCAAGATAGTTTATTTAATAATTTTGCAAGTTATCAATATAAAAGAATATCTAAATCTCAGTTAACACATCGTTAAAGTGTTGATTTAAAGAATTGGGAAGATATGCAACCGAATGGGCGAATTCGTGACGAGGCTTATTTGATTTTCCCCTATGTCTCAAGTGCTCTACGGTAGAGCCTCTACTCGTTCTGCGGCCAACGCATAAAACACTCTTTTTCTCTAATTCTGCTAGCGAAGATATGTCGAAGACGGGGTGGAACTGAAAGCGGCAGTGTTGCCATATTAAAATGTGTACCTAATATATGTAATACAGTAAAACTAAAATATATCTTTGGATGAAAAATCCGCGTTCTATAACCTACATTTACATTATACAGGGTGTCCCAGAAATAAGTGCAAATATTTTAAGGGGTGGTAGATCTGATCAAAAGAAACATTTTTACTCTTTACCGTTTTTCAAATAAGTCCAAAATAACCGAGTTATTTTACTTTGAAAATTTCCAAAAAAAAATTATTTTTTGCTAAAATTTTGAGAATCACTGGATCTTTTCTGGATTTTCTTTCATGTAAATTTAAGCTACTACATATGTTGCCATATTATCAAGAAATTATGTTTTTTAACTTAAAATTACTTTACACTTATTTTTGGGACACCCTGATATAAACTGCAACATAAATATAAATTACTTTATAGGTACTGAATATTTCGTATGATCGAAAGAAGTTGTTTAGTTGGCTTGGAAATAATGACTATTGACATTTACCATAATATTTTGCATACGACATAACAGCAATATTCAATTTCAAGCCAACTCATTAGCCCTGCTTTGTTTAATCATATAGTATTATATTAAATTGTTGAATAATAGAAAATCCGTTTTAATAACGTACTGTAGCCAAAATCCGTAAATTTACGGATTAATCCGTAGTTCTGGCAACACTGTCTCCGGTAACCATCCACTCTGTCCACTGAAAGCATAACTACGGTACAGTTTTCTTTATCTGCTGCGCTGTAAACGACTATCAGCGCGCAGCGGCGCGGCGCAAAGTTAAGGATGATTCACGCTATACCGTGACGGGTCCGAGCAGTGCGTCGCTGAAGACACGGTCAAACATTGTTAAGTGTTATTTACACATATACATTCATGCCAGGCCGAGCACGATCCGAGCTTTGCCGGAACTCATCCGTGCCCCGTCACAGAAATGTCGGTGTACATTTTTTTCTCGGATCCGCTTCGTTCCCGCCACGTTGCGGAAAGCATGTATGTACTTTTTCTCTGATGCCCCGACTGCAATATGCAGTCATGATATAAACAAAGTACACTTTTTATCATGTCTGTAGTAGGTAGTGAATCTTACAGCAGTATTTGATGATAGGGAATGCATAAAACTGGACAATGAAAGGATGTAATGAAGAAGATAGGTCCTTGATCTTGCTCTTTGAGCAGGTATTGTTCTTTCTTCATCAACTGTAATTGGTACCAATTCCACTTGCGAGAACTTTGGCATTGTTCGTATTAAATCTTCGTGTGTCTATGGGGCTGTGTTTTATAATATTCTCAGAAGTAATACGAGCCCCGTTATCAACTAGGTGTTGCATAAATAGAAGGCTCGGATGTGGCTCGGTGTCTACTTCACAGAACGTACCAGGCTCAGACACGGTCCGGTGTACTGTGAATCATCCTTTAAACTCAATCTCGGACGTGTAACGGTAATGCCAGCCACATCTCGGACATGTTTTGTGCCACGAAATCGCCCATAAGGTTGCGCATCTTCTTATTTCTTCAATCAACGGTTAAAGTAAGAAATATGATATTATTTTATGAAATATGTACTTTCTACACATTTAGAAAAGTCTATGTACGATATACTGGTTGCCAAGGTATCTTTTATAATAGAAAATCCTCCAACGCACTCGCCATACTCTTTTGCGGAAAAATAACGGAAGCATAAAAATATCTGCATATTCAGACGGAGTAGAGTGGCTCAAAAAGATAAACGAAATGCTGCTAGAGACAGAAGGAATAGAATATTCGATAGAAAACATCAGCATAAATCTTAAAGTCAAACTTTATACCGAAATGTTCTTTATAAGATATTTGTATACAGCAACCGGGAATATATCGGACAAGTTTATTGAGTTGTAAAAGTTTGCCACTTTGTTGCAGAAAGTTCGAGATGAAGAAAATGCTCCGTTTCTATCAAGACACAAGCGGTATTGAGTGCGCGGTGAGCTATTAACTAATCGGTTTCATTGATTTAGTATGCTAGACAAAAATTGTCTTTTGTTAATTATACAAGGTGGTCCGAACTGTATTCCGGCAGCATATTCTGTATATAAATATAATTAAAAAAGTTCGCATAAATTTATGTCCGAAAATGCTTAGTTTTCGAGATACAGGGTGTAGAAGTTTCATTTTTATTTCCAGTTTTCCATATAATCCCTGAAGTAACGTCAAATTACTACTGTCAGCTACTGTCTAGGTAGAATATACCTAGAGTACCTACACCTACCTATGATGTAGGTAGATTAAAGCTTATTTTGACTTTACCTCTCACTTCGGTGTCACAAGCTGAATTTTTCAGGGATGGAAGTACAGTACATGATATGGGGACCCTTATTCCGAAAGTAGTACAACATTAGACCGGGTAAAAGGGCACTATCATCAAAAATCGATATATTAATACCACCGTATAGAGAAAACAAATACTTATTTTTTGATCCAGTACACAATAAAGTCTTCGTAGGGAGTAATTTTTAATAATTATTTACAAAAAAACATTTCCATTAGCGCTTATGACCAAAAAAAACTTTAAACATGAATAACTCATTTCAATCATGCGAAAATTTGGTTTAAAAATAGACTTTTTTTAATATAACTTTCATTTAACGAAAAACAAAGCCCTAAATGAAAAAAAGAAACAATTTAAAAGTTTCGCTTATGTATTGACAAGGTATCAAAGCAAACCCCATATGTTTTGCTTTTAAAGTAATAAAGATATATCAATAAACAATTAGCTATGTAATGGTTTTTGCGCGCGCTGGTCGACTGCTGCCGCTGCGCCGAGATTTCCTATACCCTTGTATATATGACGTCATGGTGTGGCAAATGTAGCATTTTAATTCGATTTGGGCTCCCTTATATAGGATAACAGAAACATTTTCAATGTTAAAATATATCAAATTTATGATTTCAGTCTAATAAAAATAAGTCAACTTGTTTAATTTACGTCAGTGATAACAGGTATTTGTAATTTCTATTCGAAATATCTCTAGAACTATTACTTTTACCAAGAGACATTTTTTAAGTAAAAAACAACGTAAATATATATTTTTTTGTACCCAACAGTTTTATAAAAGTACGGACGAAAATGTATAACTCTTCAAAGCAATTAAAAAATATGTAGGTGGCGCTGTGTATTTCAGAAACTAAGCCCCATTTTAGGACATACGAACTTTTTCACTAATTTTTATCTGCAGATTTTTTTAAACTTTTTTAAATAAATGATTACAAATACAAGAACTGTCAAACTATATTAGGTATTTACTTCAGATGGTCTATATTTACTTTGCTATATAATAATAATAATAATAATAGCTCCCGTATATAGCGTTCAACGCCTTGGGAGTAGCAAGGTACAGCTTGCCATACTAGAGCCGTTCGGTATACAAGGAAGGTAATGTGGCTAGCACTTACGCTTCAACCGCCTATTATTACCTCAGGATTGTGAATCCCTACTCATTTAAGGCTGAGTCGACCTAGGTACGCAAACAATTTTTATGTTAATAGTCGGCTGATGCAATGCCGGGTGTGGGAATCGAACCCACTACCTTGAGATTGGTAGACGAGAGTCTGTACCTCTACGCCACCGGGCACCTTCTTACTTTGCTTTGCTTTGCTTTGCTACTCTGCTATAAATACGGTAATTTTAAATCGTACTGGTTCTTAACAGTGCTACGCCAAACTTCCTAAAGTATAAAATAATTTTTCTTCGTATTTTTAAATGGAACACCCTGCACAGTTTTTTTAATAGATAGAGAATTAAAAAATGAACATTTTTTATATTTAGAGTATTTCATAATTTTTAACGGTTTCGCAGATACCCGGGATATTAGTTCATATGATTATTTTAACGGTAAAATACGAGAGAGAAATCATTGGATTGCTTTGATAAAAATTTACTGTGGAAAATGCCATATGAAATATTAAACGGCGAATATCTGAGAAACCGATAAAAATTTTGAAAAACCTTAAAGACAAAAAATGCTCATTTTTTTAATTTTCCATCTATTAAAAGAATAATATACAGGGTGTTCCATTAAAAAAAGAAAATTGATTTTATATTTAAACCATTAAAAGTAAATACCTAGTCCTTGTATTTTTAATAATTTTTTTAAGGAAGGCTGAAAAATATATATTTTTTATCTATTTATTAATATCTCTGAAACTATCAAAATATATTTACTCATATCTGAAAGGAAGCCAAAAATGCAATAATATACAGTTGTTCTATCTAAAAAAGTCATCCCGATCTACTCACACTTTTCTGAGCCACCCTGTTGAAGTTAAAATATTTTCCTGGAATACATCCTAGTACATACTTTGATTTGCACTTAAACAAAGGTCCCAAGTTTTTTATTCTAAGAGCTATAGATATCTAACACAGTATGAATATGGAACCTGTATTTTAAGGGGTAGTATATTTCGATCCCAGAAATACGTCTAAGAGGTTTATCCCTCGTAAAAAATATACAGGGTGTGTCTTAAATAATTGCAAATTTAGGGTGGTAGGTTTCATCCCCACGAACTAATGAACTAAACCTATGAGGTTTTTTTCGCAAAAAATATGTTGAAAATTGTTCACAGGTCCAAGTTGGTAAAAACAGAACTCACTTTTCTGAAAGCCTCGATGCTTATTTTTACTTATGTTTTAAAGAATATTGTTTGTATATTGTATTTTATGTATTTTTGCTAATGATATTAATTATAATGCTGTAAAAATCTTGATAAAATTAATTAATAAATTTAATTAAGAAATTTAAGAACATTGTTTTCTTAGTGTATAAAGTTATATAGGTTTCTCTTTGTTTTGGTTGTTTTACTTCATTATTTTAAAAGGCTGATTAATAAAGAAATTAACTTATTAAACTTTGTTTTGCGGTTGACGTTAAAATTGATACTGAAAAATTAAGTACCTTGAAAAGTTTTCGTTTTCCTCAAGCATCCACACACTTTTGTTACATTTACCAACGACTTTAGATTGTTAAGGAACTTCGTATTAAATTTCACTTTGCAAACTTTCCGTTTTATCGAGACTCAAAATGTCAAAGGGTTAAACAAAAATGTTATGGATAAAGACTTTATTTAAAAGAGTAGTCGATTTACAATGGGGTCCTTGCACGTGTCGGGTAAAATTCAAATATTTATGATTTTTAATACATTTTTACATAAAACATCTACTTAAATATAAAATCAGTTTGTACAAGTTTCATCTGGAAAGTACTTAAATTAATTATTGAAATTCGCTTGGCGCGAAAACGAGGTCTGACGTCATAAGTGTAAAAATTTTCGGCCGGCAGCAAACGCATTTCATTTAAATAAGGTGTTCCTCAATGACATCTAACATCTAAATAAATTAATTTTCTAATTTATTTTTTAAGATTTTTTTTATTTAGATGCCATTAGGTGTTTCAGTTTTTTGAATTATAACAGAACCCGATTATAATAAAGCCCAGCCAGACAATCTACGGAAAGTAGATTTGACGATGGTCGCTCATTATTTTTCGCCAGAATTTTGTTTACTTCTGCCGAAAGGAACAAACAAGCAAAATAAGTTCATGGAAAAATTCTTTTGAACTTTAACAGATTATTACGTTACTTATACATATTATAACTAAATAATTTTGTATGAAATTGGCAATTCAAAAAGTCTTACATAAACACCCTTTTTATTTTATATTAAACTAGCGTGTACCAGCGACTTCGTTCGCGTCGAATTAATCATTTGTAATGCTGATGATAAAGCAAAGCAAGAATTTCCAATAACATACAAACTGGATAAAATTTTCTCACATTTATGTCAGCATGAAAAAAAACAATATGGCGATATTATTATATAACTTGGTAATATTTGAGGGGTAGTTTCATCTCGTTGGAATTTGACTTTCGAAAAATCCGTTTGCCAAAAATAAGCTTTTTACGTCAAGCAGTTTAAGCAGAATCGTGGTTAAGAAATTACCCAACTTTTTGGAACACCCTGTATGATTTTTTTAAAAATTTCAAAATATGTAAAAAAACCAAATAAATTACGCTTGTCCAAGCGTTTTCCCGAAAGACTAACCCTTTTTTAAATAACAAATATTGTAATATTTGAGGGGCGTTTTCACCCTCTTGGAATTTGCGATTCGAGAAACCCATCCTTATCGAAACTCTACACTCCACAGTTAATCCGTTAGCCAAAAATCAGCTTTAAACGTCAAGCAGTTTAAGCAGAATCGTGATTACTCAATGGTCATATTTTATGAAACACCCTCTATAAATTTATAAAAAATCTTAAATATATGTAAAACAACAAAATAAAATATACGTGTTTAAGGGCCACCGGTTTTTAAATAAAAAATGTTTTAATATTTGAGGGATAGTTTCACCCCCTTAGAATTCGAGTTTAGAAAAATCCCTTCTTATCGAACCTCTATACCCTAAAGTCAATCTGTTTTCCAAAAATCAGCTTTTTACGTCAAGCGCTTTAAGCAGGATCGTGATTAATCAATGACCAGATTTTTCGAAACACCCTGTATACATTTTTAAAAAATCTTAAAATATGTAAAAAATAAAAATAAAATATACGTGTTTACGCGTTTTTTCGGAAACTTGACCGTTTTTTAAATAAAAAATATTGTAATATTTGAGGGGTAGTTTCACCCTCTTGGAACTGGAATTTCGAAAAATCCCTTCTTATCGAATCTCTACACCCTAGAATCAACCTGTATGCCAAAATTGAGCTTCTTACGTTGAGTGGTTTGAGCAGGATCGTGATTAATCAGTATGTCAGTCACTTAAGGATTTTATATATTAGTATAGATAATATAATAATAATAGCTCCCGTATATAGCGTTTAACGCCTTGGGAGTAGCAAGGTACAGCTTGCCATACTAGAGCCGTTCGGTATACAAGGAAGGTATGTGGCTAGCACTACGCTTCAACCGCCTATTATTACCTCAGGATTGTGAATCCCAAGTACTCATTTAAGGCTGAGTCGACCTAGGTATCCAAACTATTTTTATTTTAATAAAAATAGTCGGCTGATGAAATGCCGGGTGTGGGAATCGAACCCACACCTTGAGATTGGTAGACGAGAGGCTGTACCTCTACGCCACCGAGCACCTTTTAGTATAGATAATAATTTTCTGAATGTTTTGCAATTATTGGTCATTTACGCCATAAATATTTTTATCGAAAACAGTAAGTATATGTATATTGTAGTCTCATAGTGTATTTCGTCTTTTTATGAAGATCCTAGGTCACTTCATGAAGCGTCGCGGTCGGTTAGGTTAGGAGTTTAGTTAGGTTATTAGGTCAGTTATTTCATGAAGTGACTAGGATCTTCATGAAAAGACGTAATCACTATGAGACTACGACATGTATATATTTAAAGAAAACCATGTTTTGAGTAAACAAATATCATTTAATTATCTCAATTTATACCTTTAAATACAATACTTGATAATACTTTATCTAGAAATTTCATATTCGCTATTCTATCATACGTCTTTGTCTTCCATAACATTGTAATAAAATTCCATTAATATCATATTAATCGTTAAAACTTTTTTACCTATTTTTCTGTTATTTGCCTTCTTTATGAATTATTTCTATCCGATTTCATCCATTAATTTTATTTAGAACTCCAAGATTTAATTAATGAGATTGACGTTTGTTTGACACATCGCACGAGTATGTCACATAGAGAAGAGCAGCGTTGCCAGAAACTTTCGAGCGAATTTCTTCAACGAAACCTTAAAAATCCTTCATATTCCTTCAACTTCAACAAAAAATTCCAGATCTTGTGAAAAATCACCAAATTTTATTATTTTATAATCAGGAGAAAATTTTTAATAACTTATTTCTGGTAATTTTTGTACACCGATGTATTTAAATATTTTTTTATTAAAAAATGACAGGATCAAAAATGCTATGGTAGATACTCGATAACAGTATTATAAAGTATGTTTCAAATAATTCATTGCTTACAATGACTGCTTGAATCAAACATAATTAATCGTGCAAGACGCCATGATCAGCTGACATACCTATTAGAAATGTTTTTTATTTACTTATTTATTTCTTTTCAACATCAAGAACTTTGGTTTAATTAGGGTATGCGATAATAAGACGTGTTGAAAGATAAAAACGTGTCTATTAATTTTTTGTTAAATGTTAAAATCTTTCGAATTGCGAACTTTTTCAATTGCTTTAAACTGAAGCATCCTTAACTAAACATCGTTAAAGTGAAAAATAGATGTAGGAAAAACCATAAATACTCCTACTACATATTTTATCAATTTTTATTGTCTAAAACTGCCAGAAATCTTCATATTGTCTTCTTTTTAGATAAAACATATCAAACCACATTTGACTGTAAAATCCTTCATATTGAAGGAAATCTTTAATTCTGGCAACACTGGTTCTGTCGTAATTCGAAGAAACTGAAACACCTTATTTAAATGAAATGCTTTCGCTGCTGGCCAAAAATTTTAACACTTATGACGTCAGACCTCGTTTTCGCGTCAAGCGAATTTCAATAATTAATTTAAGTATTTTCCAGATGGAATTTGTACAAACTCATTTTACAGATTATATATGTTTTAGGTAAAAATGTATTAGAAGTCATAAATATTTGAATTTTACCCAACACGTGCAAAGACCCCATTAGCCCGGGAAAATAAAAATAGGGATGGAACAGATTGTTGTTAATGTTCTTGTTGTTTCAGTGGCGATGGAGAGACCAGCTCTATAACGGAAGGGTTGCGATCGGCCCTTGCCCGACTGCGACAGAAAACAACCCCTGGAAATCAAACTTCCCCGTTGCACCAACCCCAATCCAACGTAAGTACACCAGTTTATTTTATTTCAACATTATTCAACTCCAAATAGTTGTTGTAAACCTTACATTTGTACAATTTTAATATTTAATTATTTACTTTAATATTTTTTATTTCCGCTACTGTAAGGATAAAATTACGCTACTATAAGGATAAAATTATTACAATAGAAACCGCGTATATTGAAACAAACCTTTTTTAAATAAACCATGTAGGGTGAACTAGCCAGTGGTCGGAGAGTTTCGAAAAAGTTTAGCTTAAATTGTTGATTAAATTTTCTTTATTGATGGCATGAAAATGAAATTTTATGAAATAGATAGTGTGGTTATTGGGCTTCACGTTAAATGTAACAATCTTTTTCGTAAACCTACCAATGATTTTAATTATTTTTTAAGCGATAAAAGTGCTGTTTTGTCAGTAGTCGGACAGCACTTGCCAGTGTCCGGTCGGGTAGTTACCGGAAGTCGGACACTTATCCGACTACTGCACTTAGGCAAAGAAAATGTTATAGAACAAAGCGAAAGAATTCGTAGAATTGGGTTTTTAATTATTTGAAGCAATACTAAACCATATTTTTAACTTATTTTCCCAACAAATACGTTTTGTCCGATTACTTGTGTATGTCCGATTACTGGCATACAGACTACATATCTAATAATAACATATCTATTAAATACATATAAATTTACCATAAATACATATATATTATGGAGAACATATCTTTTCTACATATAAAAAACTCAATTTCAGTTAGAATACAATCAATAATCACCATATAGGCTAATAAAACTACTGTTTCAATTTGTCAAGCTTTCGAGAAATGTATTTCCATCATCAGGACATTATCTAAGATATATAAAAAAAGGCATTAAAATTTTGAAATTGTATAAAAAACCAACTTACGTATCAGTCAATTAACAAAACAACATCCTTTGCACAATAAGGCCTTACAAACTAACATCGTTGGACATTGGAATCACAAAGTATTCCCTTCGTAAAAATATTTAAATTTGGGGAATTTGCGGTGAACAGGTAGTTTCAATTGTTTTCCGAAAAAAACTCATAGACGTGTTCCTGGGGTCATAATGTTTTCACTTATTAAGACTCACCCTGTATAATGAATGCAAATTTATTAAAAGGATTAAATACAAAAACTACGTATAAAAAATCTGCCGATAAAATATCAATATGGTTTGCAAAATTTTATCTAAATTACATATTGTGAGATAAAAGATCCTTTCTCTAGCTTTTCCAACAGGCCTATTATTTTTATATATATTTACTGTATCTTTTTTTTTAATGTAAATATAGGGTTATATTTGCATAGTCTAGCCAGCCAAATCCGCAATATATAATTAATATTTACCTTTTTATTCAAGTTAAACAAAAGATATTAATAATTTAAAAAGTATCTTCAGATATGGTTGTAACATTCTCTACGAATATAATTATTGATGAGATGTACAAGACCTATCGCAAATAAGCGTGTGTATTTTAACTGGTACTATACCGGGTGCGTCTCAAAAGTGGCACACCTTTATGACTTTTTTATTTTTTCAGATAAAAAACGAGATTTGGTACGTTAGTACATAAATCAGGATTCATTGACGTATTCAATGATTGTTTTCGGTCACTTCCTGTTTCACCGGAAATGACTTTTGGTTTTTAAATGGACCATCAGTATTTTTTTACTTTATTCGATTCAATTATTTTTTTACTTTATTCATTACATATCATACGTCAACTTTTGACATTCTCGCTTAAAAAAATCGTATTTTAAATTTCAATCTAGAGTGCCATGGCTGTGTTAAAAATACTAATTTTTTATGAAAAAGAACCTTGGAAAAATATATTTTTCCAAGGCTCCTCTATTAACTTTTGTGATGAACCTTCATTTGATTTGATTTATTTTCATTTTATAATAACCATCTATCAAAGGCATGTCAAAGAATGAAATCGAAATTATATTACCATAGAAACATGTTTTGATTTTTAGGACTTTAGAAAACATTCAACTATATTTTCATGCTTTTTTTTAATTTTCTCTAAAACGGTTTGAAAGTTGGAAAAGTTTAAACGGGATTAACAATATTTAAAACAAGCAAAAATGTATATGGATAATGCATTTTTGTCAAACTATTAGAAAGATAACTACCTCTTTACTGTTACACAAGGTTTTTAAATCCCCTTTTTTATATATTCTTAACAAACACTAATATATTTTACTGTAAATTCCAACTAAACTGAAATACCTAATATATCTTAACAACTGTTGCACATTTCCATATTGTAATATTACGAAGTATTTTCATCATGTTAAGTGTACTCGTATATCTTTCCTGATCATGTCCCAACACAAGGCGTTAAAAAACCTGAGGATGTTCTGATGCCAGCGATACTCAAAATATAATGATTAAAAAGATAGTAAAGTTAATACATACATATAGATCATATCAAATAAACTTTTAATCATTGTGATTAAGCTCAACCGGGACATCGTTGCCGACTTACATATTTTCTTTGAAACAAATATTTTAGAAACCAAAAATTAATTATTTATAAATATATAATAAACAGTTATTATTCACATCAACAAAACTCACCTCTTTAACACCACTATGCTACACTCCGATGTTTTCCGACTTTCATTCTCTCTGTCTAGCTATAGGTCTTTTTCTTTATTTCTTTCAAATAGTTCTTTGACAATTCCTTCTCTCCAACTTTTCAAGTCTTCCTCGTCTTCTTCTTCCCTGTGGTGTCAATTCCCATACTTACTTAGGGAGATCGGGGAAGTTAGCAACTCATTGAAAGCAGGAATTATAAAATACAATCCTGCTTCAAATCCCAACCCATCCACACCTACCAATTTTGAGCTATAGTTACTTTTATTTTGGTTGCTAACTTCCCAGTTGGCAACACATAAGAAGCGGGATCGCCAAAACTGGTTCCTGCTTGCGCTGCTATACCCCTCTGCTGCATCCTGTTTTAAATTTCATTCCAGCAACACTTGCTGTTTTTTTAAGATACACTAAGTTTCAGTCTGATTGGTGACGTCACACATAGCAACACAAGAAAAGCAGGATAGCTGAAACAAGTTCCTCCTGTTGCTGCTATAATCGTGCCTCATCCTTCTTCAAACCCCATACCAGCCATTCTCGTCGTTTTTAAAATAGAATGAATCGATTCCTGTAATCAGTCGGTCATTAAGATTAGGAATGATTTTTTTTAACTTAATAAGTCTCAGCTTAGGCTGCTATTTTTTTGCTTTATTTGCCTAAAATATGTGTAAGTTTCCAAGCCATAAATAATTATTCCGAACAGTTGAACAAAATAAGGCAGGTTCAGTGTTCTCAGGAGTAACTTTAGAGTTTTAGTGTGACATTCGAAAGCGCCTTAGCGTACCCGCGAACCATAACCTCAAATTTTCCAGTTTTCTACTATGAATTTGAATTTATAGTTCTTACAAGTGTGATTTGTGTTATTTTGTGTTTTTTTTAAAGAAACGTAAGTATTTTTGACCGTCAATCTATCGTTAAACTTTTGTTTTTTACGTTTCGTTCCGTGCCCTAGCGGACAAGTCAGCAACAAGCTTTTATATCTTATAAATTGTGTAATGAGATTATAAGTTGATAGTAAAAGTGTTATAGAAAATTGTTTTCTTCTTTTTAGAGCATTTAAATAAAAGCTTTTTTTTTAAATGTTTTTAAAAGCTTTTATTTAATTTGCAATGTATGTATGTATTTCCTGCGGCTTTTGGATTGTTTGTTTTTGTCTGTCTTACACATTTGAATTGGCGGTGTCGATTGTTTATGATAAATAGTAACATTGTCACGTGATGGTCATCTTTCGTGATTTATAGTTTTTTAGATATTTATAGTTTAATAAAAATTTTATTTTTCTAGATATTTGTTTAATGTTTTTTTCCAGTTCACATCCCCAATGAGCCCATGGGTATTCTTACGTAATTTACTGGCAGTCTCGTTGTGAAAGGAATCATTAGAAGCATTTTATATTTGATCTTTTACAGGTTACATGATTGAAAAACTCCAACTCCCTAATTCCCGATTTCCAGTAATCAAAACGAAATTTGCTGTATTTCAAAAACGGCAAGAGTGGCTGGTATAGGGTTTGAAGCAGGATGAGACAGGATTATAGCAGCAAAAGCAAGAACTTGTTTCAGCCATACTGCTTTTATTGTGTTGCTATGTGTGACGTCACCAATCAGACTTAAACTTGCAAGTGTTGCTGGGATGAAATTTAGAGCAGGATGCAACACGGATATAGCAGCGCAAGCAGGAACCAGTTTTAGCGATCCTTCTTCTCATGTGTTGCCAAATGGGAACTTAGCAACCAAAATAAAAGTAACTATAGCTCAAAATTGGTAGGTGTGGCTGGGTTGGGATTTGAAGCAGGATAAAGCAGGATTGTATTTTATAATTCCTGCTTTCAATGAGTTGCTAACTTCCCCGATCTTACTTAGGGAGCCTTATGCCAAGCATTCTTTGTAGATAGATGTCCAAACCATCTTAACTGATTTTCTGTGATATCCTTCTCCAATAATTATTCATCTCTGTCACCTTTAAAGTGTTTTCCTTATTTTGTGAAGCCATAAAAATACTGTATGTAATAATTATTCTTTTCATAATGCTGTGTTCATTTCTGTTAGTTATACCTAGTGAGCATTTTATTCCTTTAAGGGAAATGTGTCCTTGGTGGCGTCGTTGTTACGTTACCAGGCCCTTCTTTTGCCCCATAAAAAAGAATAAAACACAGATACGTAACTGTTCCCTAAATGTGACTAAATGTGACAAAACTTTGCCTACTGGGTACTTTTATACCACTCAACATAGCTATCGCCCTTCTATCCTGTATGTTCCTATATTTGATATTCCCATATAGCACAGACATCCCGAGGATGTCCGTTTTAGATCCTAGTTTGGTTCCAATATCCGATACATCAGAGGGACGGACGTCCTGAGTATGTCGAATCGGGACTCAAATCGGACCCAAAAAACGGACTTTCTGAGGATGTACCAAAGAGATACTATGTTGGAACTAGAATTAAAAGTCATAATCTACCTACTTGTTTGTAAATTACCATAAGTTTTTAAAAGAAAAATGTTTTTAACAAAAATATTTTTCAAATATTGAACTATATTACTCTGGGAGCAGGTATCACACACACATTACAATTAAATTTTTATATTTATTTTTTTCTTTCGTTCTAGATACAAAAAAGTCTTATTTAAAAGAAAATTCGGAATAATAAAAATTACTATTCTGAATATAGAACATTATAGAACATCAGCTTTTAAAAGGAAAATCTTATTTGATCGGAAATAATCCTTTATACGATTTTAAATTTAGCGCCATAATATCTTAAGTGTGGGTACTTGGGTAAATCAATATGGCTGTCGCTGTCATTTGTATTGATATGGGCGTATAGCATGCCTAAGAGCGCTTTTACACAAACCGGCAAAATCGGTGCCGGTGTCGGTGCTGAAATCGATTGCAATATAAATAAATTAGCTCCTTCACATATACTCCGATCTGGTATATAGTCGGAGACCGGCAAATACAATAGAATTAAATACAACTGTCGGAATGCGCGCAAAGCCGGCGCCGATTCCGGCACCGATTTTGCCGGTATGTGTGCAACCGCTCTAAATTCTTTTGTTTAATATTTAATATTTTGGTTGCCGATATTGGTAGTACCCCGATATTTCTTGTTATATGAGTTCCACGTGCGTTACAATGTACTTGTGCTGGGTTTTTCTGCAAAATAATTGTAAGTATATTAGCGTTGATTCTAACAGAAAACTTCAGTAAAAACTTTTATGTACATATTTATTTATATAGAGGTCTGTATCCAATAAAAGTCTTTATTATACATTTGTGTTTATTTTACATTTTAACACATATGTAGAAGTTATATACCTAAGAGGTTATTTTTGAACCTGCCGAGGAGATCCAAATATTACAGGTGAAGTACTTTCTGAACCTACTGAGGAAGTACATATCGGACGTACCGGGGATTGATGGTTTTGTAACAAAGGATATCCCTGGTATGTCCCAGGGACGTTCGCAGATGTTAAACGGACATCCTCGGGACGTCCAAATGTCTTAAACATAAATCCTCAGGACGTTCTGAGGATGTAAAAAATGTGTTATCTGGGTTTTGGTCTAGTGTTCCATCTTTGGAGATTTCAACTCCTGGGTAAACATATTTTTTAAGTCGTATGAATAACTGTATTATTTTTTAATTAATCTAACAATGGTAAACAGAAAATTTATTTCTTAAAATACTTGCCCTTATTTAAATGATACACTTATATTTTTTTCTTTTAACAATTTTTGACATCATATTTTCAAGATCATTCAAGTGTATTAATTTGTATAATTTTTATAACTTTTTCTTTTCTATAACCCCCAGAAAATAAATCTATAAATTGTGTCACATAGTAAATCAATCTATTATATACCGATCGAGCAAAAAACACACATAAAGAATATCCCCGAAAACGTTAGGGATGAAAGAATGAATGATAAAAGATTCAATAATTTGGGTCAATTCTTCGACAAATGTGCCGAAGTTTTCTTTGGCCTCTTTCGTAAAATATTTAAAAGCCCCATTTTGCTCGCTTTTCTATTTAATCCCAGTAATTTATCAACGAAAAGAAATATATCGATTGTCAGAACTGATTTCGAGATTTACAAAGTAGATATAATAAATTAGAAAATTAAACCAAATGCTTTGAAAATCGAAATGTTGCTATCAAAGGTTTTATACTAAAATGGTTAATAATAAAAATAGCAATAAAAATAGATTTGTATTAATTCAATCTAGAATAGAACAAGTCAAAAAGTATTAAACTAAAAGAACGTCGTTATTATTTATTTAAATAAAAAGTAAAGATAAAAAAAGCATAATAGATAAAAACACACTTAAGCCAATGCCGCGACCGCACATGCGACAGTCGGCGATTTCGCCTTTCAAACAATGCTCCTTTTTTCGGTAGTTTATAATTGAAAAAGTCTGTTCACACAAATATGTACTACTTACTACTTATATCCATATATTTTTTATTTCCTTTCTTGGGTATGAGGTTTTTTTTATTAATTGAAAATGGAAACTTTTTTTTATGCGACGTTTCGCCTCATCATTGTGGGCTTTCTCAGGCACTTTATTCTTGAAGCCGCAGCCGCCTTTCTACCACCAGTCTATACAGATGAATGATATAGACTGATAATTCATCTATATATAGATGATAATTCATCTATATAGACTGGTGGTAGAAAGGCGGCTGCGGCTTCAAGAATAAAGTGCCTGAGAAAGCCCACTATGATGAGGCGAAACGTCGCATAAAAAAAAAGTTTCCATTTTCAATTAATAAAAAAAAACCTCATATCCAAGAAAGGAAAAAAAATATATGGTGGTAGAAAGGCGGCTGCGGCTTCAAGAATAAAGTTCCCGAGAAAGCCCACTATGATGAGGCGAAACGTCGCATAAAAAAAAAGTTTCCATTTTCAATTAATAAAAAAAAACCTCATATCCAAGAAAAGGTTTAAAAAAAAGAAAAAAAATAAACTCTTATTACTACTCATAGTTATCATTAGGTTATTTTAACTCTCTGAAGTTCTTCGAAAGTAAGTTTCTGTAAAAACCTAACAAGTTACTACATATCCTAAATGCCGTTTTTATCGCAGTATCACTTTACAAATCAATTATATTAATCTAAAACTTATTATACTGCAATATATATATATATATATATATATATATATATATATATATATATATATATATATATATATATATATATATATATATATATATATATATATATATATATATATATATATATATATATATATATATATATATATATATATATATATATATATATATATACTTATTATATTATACTGCAATTATATATTATATACTAAGGGTCGGCATTCCTGGCCTTAGGTGCCGGTTTTCGTGTGTACGAAGAGTACGCAAAATAATATGTACTGAATAAAGACAGAAGGCGAGTATTTTTCCAAGCGCATGAAATCTAGCGTCAGATTAAGTAGTTCTAAGTACCTCTGCTGTAAAAAATGTCAAGTTGCCACATTTATTTATTTATTTCCAGACATTGTCATTCGTTTGGACACTTTAGTTTTGTATTACGAGTTTTTGGTTTAAATGAATTGTGTTGAGATACTTTAAGCTTAAAAAATTATACTAGCAGACCTTGCAATCTAACATTGTTCTTTTTAGAACCTCTTTTAGTGCGAAGTATACAAGATAGCTTAATAGCCATAAAAAACTCATCGCAACATTATTAGAATATTTTGAACGAGAAAGCGGTACTAATGGCAGGTACTTAAGTGCTGTTAAGAAGTCGAGTTTTGTTGATGTAGATAATAACTGTTTATATATTTATAATTAATTAATTTTTGTTTCTTAAAATATTTTATTAAAAGAAAATATGTAAAAATGGGCAACGTTGTGCCGGTCAAGCTTAATCGCGTGACTAAAAATGTATTTGATATGTTACTGTATCTGATATGAACTTCGAGTATATTACTTCATATTTGAAATATAGAAAGTCTTTACAACCTTCCTATTAGAGATTCTTAGTCAATGTAAAGCGTAGAATTTTGGAGCAATTTTTTATGTACACATTTATTTTGTCCAAAGCTCAATAACTCCGTAGATGTTACTTCTTGTGGGGATTTCTCTTTTAGTCTAATTAACTTGCTTTGATTGTACGGTTGCGGTTTGCGCTGATATTTTGAAAATGTTGTGCTATGTGTAACAAGAGATATTACCTGCTATTTTGTTTTACAAAAGCGCAATACCTATCTTTTTTGATGTCAAACAGCGCCCACTAGCTACCTCGGTAAAATCTATGGAGACAAAGTTTATACTAGATTATTAAGGGAAAGCAACTCTCTAGTTTTTTTTTGGTAGTATTCTAGTCAAAATGTTATTTTCAATATAGTCCTAGAGTTGGATTTATAAACTCGGGAGTTGAGGTTCAGTTGCCGTTCAAAATGTTCAACACTATGAAATGAACGCGCGCATTTATAAAGTCAGTTGGTCGAGAAGTTGGCAGTTCGTTTTACGTTCAGCGGAGTTCAAAGATGGTCAATGTTTATGTCGGCAGTTGCGGGCAGTTGGCGACCGCTGGCAACGTTCGGCGACAGCCAATGAATAAGCGCCTGTCGATCACGTGAAGCACAGTACGCCGATGCATTGGAAAATGACCCTTATTGTTGTTTCATTATTTCTGTTAATGTAATGTTTATATTTTGCGTAATCGTGGATTACTGGGTTTGAACTTTGACAAATACCAAAAGTATTTTTAAATCGAAAGAAAAACGTTCAAAATTTTCACAATTCCAAACCTAACCTACAACCGAAACTGACAGTTTATAAATGCAAAAATATTGAAACTCAACTGCCGCGAACATCCAACTGCAACTGAACCTCAACTGAACGCCAACTTCCGAGTTTATAAATCCAGCTTTAGAACCATTGTTATGCCTATGATATTTGTTTAGTGCTTTTGTTCAAGTCTAAATATTAGTGCCTGACGCTATGCCCATATCATCGCATCGGCGCCGCCGTAGAAACGAACGATCGCTTTGTGATCCGATTCAATTTTCACGATTCTTTTTTACGGCTCAACGTTCAAACCTTATGGATCCGTGCTGGTCACGATTCAATTGAATGAACCGTATTGTAAGCAATGAAGCAATTCTCACGATTCTTTGAACTCACCATTGCATTCAATTCTGACTATTCTTTTTTACGGCTCATCATCCAAATCTTATAGATCCGTGCTGGCCACGATTTAATTGAATGAACGTATTGTAAGCAGTGAATCAATTCTCATGACTCTTTGAACGCACGATCGCATTGTGATCCGATTCAATTCTCACAATTCTTTTTTACGGCTCATAGTTCAACTCTTATGGATCCGTGCTGGCCACGATTCAGTTGAAGAAACCGTATTGCAAGCAATGAATCAATTCTCACGATTATTTTTTAATACTGGTGCAAATAAACGACTCGTTCAATCTTTGTCCACCTCTAATTCAGAACGTCAAAATTAGTGGTAGGAATTTTCAGTTAGTGGAAAAAATTACCAAACTTTTAACTTTTCCACTTATTATACTTACAAAATTTGCGAGGAATGCCATTTTGGCCTTGGATTATCATCCGTCAAGTGAAAATGTGGTTAGAAATAGACAGTGTATTGTTTTATAAGCTAAATATTAAGCTTTCTCTATGGATTACCACAAACTGTTGCTAGGATATTCTATTAATTTTAATTGTTTTTTTAGACATTGTGAACAGTCGTAAACATAAAAGTATAAAGTGTAATTCAAACCACTAATTTATTCCACTAATTGCCAGGTTCTGAATGAAGCTTAAGTAGTTTGATTTATAATCATTAAATTCTACGTACTGCCTATTATTGAATGGTTATTTAAATAGGATCGTAACAAATTCTTACTCAAACGGCGATTTTGATATAGTTCAAATTTTGATTGTACACGATCAAATACTTTAGCGAGATCAACCATTGCAACCAGATCAACCTTATATTATCTAAAATTGAGCATAATGCTGAAATTGTGGAATGTAATACAAGGTGAATTTTAAATAAGTGCAAATATTTTAGGAGTAATATATTTCGACCCAAAAAACACGATTATGGTTTTTTTTCGCAAACATTTTTTTTAAATATTTGGAGTTTTTTGAAAATAATTTTGAAATTTTTATTAGTTTTTAGTTTAAAAATATAATTTCTTAATTCCTTTGAATAAGTAATAGAATAAATTTATGTACAAGATAAAACTCTCAGAAAAGTTTTTTATGGGCATCTACAAGCCATGAAAATATTTTCACTTATTTAAGACTCGCCCTGTATAAATCATACATAATACGTTAGATCGGAAATACATAAAAACTAAGCCTATTAAGCAGGAGTATAGAACTTGATTTAATCAGTTTACTGTACGCCCCAATTAACATGCGTTTAGAGACAAGGGTTACAATAAACCGCTTTGGCTTGGATGGGTCTGCCCTAAGGGCACTCCATCCAGGAACGTACTTAGGGCGATAGATAATTGACTATATATAATCTGGGCTGGACGTGTTTAGGCACTACTTGGCCATGGCTTAGGAAATTTTTATTCTTTAATCGCATTCAATAATAAATAATAAATTACTGCTGGTACTTGTGTGTTCTTGGGAAAAATGTTTTATTCTTTTTATTGTAAAAAGGAAACTTTATTTTATATATTTTTATATTTTATTTTTTTTATTTTATAAAATATTATTTATATTTATGGTTTCTACAATGTTTGTTCTTACGTGTGTTGTTTTAGCAAACAGTAACTTATTATTATGCATTTCACGTAGCGACCTTAGAAGACCTCATTAGAGAGAATCTGCTATCTCTGAAACAATTCGTGTTCCTCGAGCTTCATTCCGTACTTATGCATCTTGAATCTCTTTGAATTATTTTATTTTTCTACATAACTAATACGTTAGGTATTGATAACAAAAGGTATACCGTATATCTATACATTTCTTGGGAGTTTGTTACGACTGTATTCTGTAAATAATATCTACCAGATGGCGTCTCAAAAGTGGCTCACCCCTATAACTTTTTATACTTCCCGTTTCACCGGAAATGACTACAACTTTTGATTTTTAAATGGCATCCTCGGTATATTTTTACTTAAGTTGATAGAAAATGATATTCTGAATAGAATGACGTATCATATGTCAACTTTTGACATTCTCGCTTAATAAAAAATTGTATTTTAAATTTCAATCTAGAGTGCAATGGCTATGTTAAAAACACTAATTCTTAATCAAGGAGTGTTGGAAAAATAAATTTGATCATCTAATGTTTTTAGTGTCTTGTCCTGGCCGGTTAAAAAATGCCCAAATCGTATTTTTAATCATATCTCAACTTTTTCAAATGGAACGAGGGTGGCTCATTAGCGTTTTTTTTACGAATAATTTAATACCACACACTTGGTATTTCGAGTCAAATTTTCGTTACGAACCGCATGTTCCCAAGTAGCATTTGGACGTTATCTAACGTCGGGTATACGTCGCGTTCAATAAACCCGACGTCGGGTACCAACGTCGGTTCGACCGCCTGACGACCCTTATTTGCACCTAAATGGGGAATACAGATTCGGGTCGCCTCGACGTCGGTATCTGACCTAATAGGGAATGTAATTCTACCAATTACCAACGTCATATTACGTTGGATTTTAGTCACTTATAATTCGTCGCTAAGCACTTACGTTACGTTTGGTTTCATATTCGCTACCAAGAATACATAAAAATCTAACCAAACTATATAATTACAAACGGATTCATAATCACTCCTCGAATATAACTATAAGCCTTGTATATGTATTTTTAAAGTAGCTCAACCTAAGACGTTTATGGATGTAAAGCACCAGAGGGCGGGGCGTATTTCACAGTCTTTTACTAGAGAAAAATATTTTTTGTTACTCTGAATTTTGAAGCGACCAATAAAAACAGAGAAAATAAAAATCGATAATTTTCGGACTGTGCCAATTGGTTACTAATCGACCAGATACTTTTTGTCTATTAGATATGCTATAAAAGCTGGTAATTATACAATTCGACCATTGTAAATACCCGACAAATTCCGCAAGGCCGACGAGGTCGATGTTTTTCACTGATAAGAAAAAAAATGTTTGTTTAGATAATTTTCGAGATATTTTTTCTTTCTGAATGCACATTTTAAAGTATTTTATATTCTTTGTCCGCTTGATCTATTATACTGGTCGCACGTATCGAAGTTTTATTTCTTGTAGTTTTAAAACATTTTCTTGTTTCTTTGTAGTTGTAATGTAAAATTAGATTAATTTATTGAGTTTGATTATAATGTGTAGTGTAGACTACCAGAAGAAATTGAGTAGTGTTTTTATACTTTATTTTGAAGTTAAGTAGTAGGTGAAGGGGTAATTTGGTTAATTTTTCTTTATGTTTGATTAATTAAAAGTTTGATAATTTGTTTAATGTAGAATACAAGAAGTAGTTTGTGTAGTGTTCTTGTAAGAGATTATATTCATTTATTTTGTAGTTGAGTAGAAGGTGAAGGTATTTGGGTATTTTTTTCTTTTTGTTTTTCTTCTAATAATTTTATTGTAGTAGTTCTTTTAAATATTGTGATAGATACATTATAATCTTCCTTCTACTTTTCTGGTAGTTGAATATACGAAAAAAATCTGATCAAATTTATTTTAAATGAAATTAATCTAGTCTTATTAATTAATTAAATTAAACTAGTCAAATAATATTAATTGCAATCAATTATTAAAAAATGTTAATTATTTTGGAAAATAACTTTTGAAATGGAGTATTATTGATAAAATTTAGCCATTTTTTTTACCCAGTAGCGTATTTCAATATGATCTTATTATTTATCACTGTATAATAACTTTGTTGTGGCAGAAAAATATACCAGTTAGTTTCAAAATATTATTTTTTTTTCAAACGTCACAAAAGTATTAATTTTTGCGACGTGATTGACAATATAAAAAAGTCATTTTAATGCCTAGGCATAAAAGTAAAAGCACTTTACGCCTAAGCATAAAAGTATGAAAATATATTATTAATTTGAAATTGGCTCGTGGAGCTTGCCGACCAATATTGCCGTTTATCACCTGTGACGTGGTGACAAACCTGCGCAATATCATATCTTGTTTTTTGTATCATGATAATTACTTACAAGGTATGAGTTTTAAATATTTTTATATTATTTGGAACGTTTGAAATTGTTTAAAACATTATTTGTGGCATTTGAAAAAAATAACATGTTCTATTCGGAGTAAAAATGACTTTTGTGCTTGGGCTGTATGTCAAACCTACAGTCTCGCCACGATAAGTGTCATTTTTACTCCTAATAAAACAATATACTAGAAAGTTTTATGGTTTAACGGGCTTTGTGAGTTAAAACATAATGATATTTTCAGTTTTTATAATTCTTGATGGAAAATAAACGGCGTCAGCGATGGCTATGACATGAAGATCGCTGTCATTTTATATGTAAATTTATGTGGAAAATATCATCGATCATCATTCCTGCCGACTAGACGGCCGTTTTTTTATATGGTACAAAGTTAAAGCAAACTTGACCTGATCATGTTTTACGCTAAGAAAGATTTATTTCGTGTAATAAAGATTTAAATGGTGTATTAAGGTACATACACATTTTAATTTTAAATGTCAAATAACAATATTATTGAAAACAAGTGCCAAGTTTTATTCTTTTAATTAAGAAAAAAAATTAATCAAGAATGTATAAACGTTTTGTTTTCAAAAAACATCGTAAATCTATAACCCCAATTTAGAATAAAATGATCGAAGAATGAAACAAAATTTTTCACGTAATACCGCGCGCTCAGACTTGGGCGCATCTGGCCATCCGAAAACGAACCAGAAACGAACGAACGAATGAACGAACGAACGAACGAACGAACGTGCGGTATATTTAGACGGGAACCGAACGCATGCGCCGTTCGTTCGTTCAGTATTATCATTCAAGCTTTCGAGTCGGTAATAAAGGTGTTTAGATAAAACATGGTGTTAAAGCGACGATAGCGGTTCGTTTCAGCCCGTTTCCAGACGTCACTGGAAAATAATGAATAAATGTAACAAAGAAAGTTTAGGAGACTGGCATTTCTTTGAGGTTTGTTGGTAATCATTTTGCCCTTTAGTTCGCCTACTAATACTAAAATCAGCAGTTCCAAAATATATTTAAAAATAATTATCTATTAACAGGGATTCCGACGATAATAGGTAAAAATACCAAATTTATTTCTGTTATTCGGTATAAAATTGTTAATAGTTTTAAGTTCAGATGTTTCATGGTAATACCATTTGTTGTCTTCTCCGAATTACGAGAACAGAGATGAAAGGATATTCATGAAAATCAGCGTGAATTTTACATCATTTGCAACGTTGAAAGTTTATTGTTCTCCTCACCGAAAACGCCGCAGACGAATACTGTGATAGAAGTATCAGCGGGCGAAGTTTATACTCATGAAAGTAATAATAAGGGGCGAAGTTTGGCTGCAATTGCGCCTTTCATATGTAAGATACTGCCTGAGAATAAATCGAGCCGATCATCACCTCGTACTAAGTGAAAGTGTATTTACCAGAATACGCTCATCGCAGCAGTATAGTCACCATCGGTATAATGCTCACGTTCGGTTTTAAGCGACCGAAATATTAAATAATAACATGGTATGTTCACTGCAACATATTACCTTTCGAAGTTCGAGCTACTGCATACATTATTTTATATTAAATGAGGTATTGCACCAACAATCAATTTATATTAATAACGGAGATTAAAAAACAACAGAATAAATAGTTCTTTCATAACACAAAATAAAATGTGCAACAATGAGATCCCGAAGTTCTTCAAAGCTTCAGCTCCGACTTTATTAGACTGCTCATAGTGCTCGCTTAACGACGGTAGCAAACAAAAACAATGCGTGTTCCATCGTTCCTCGTCCATACCACCTAAAATGTTCGTTCACCAGAAATTGTTAGGTTCGCGTGATAATTTAGCCTTAGATTGATGATGATGTCAATGCACGTAACCGTGTTGACGTTCTCTAAAAATCAAATTGATTTTTTGATCATGTGTATCTTTAGAAAGACCACTTCAAAAATTTCAGGTAACCGATAGTTATTATAATTAAAGAAGTCAGACAAAGTTAATTGTTATTCTGTTTAACTCGACATACCGGTCTTTGGAGAACAACAATGTTTTATAACGAACTCTGTTGAAAGAAACATATAAAGTGTTCTTATATTACATATTTTTAATTAATTTAAATATTTTTCAATTTCGTTATAAAAGACGATACCTCCCGAAATGTTAGTTATTGTTTGTTCGTTAAGGCCTGCAACAAATTTCGACAAATATCTTCGTTGATATCGCTCAGCAGCAAGTTTTCAAAATAACTATTTATTTGTAGCCTTTCTTTCATAGCGGCGGTCGGTTGAATATAAGTGCTCATTACCTTATTTTTGCTTCATTCTATTGTTGTTATCGTTGGCTTCATTACAGTATGTCTTCGATTATTTCATCGCAAAACACTTTGAATAGCCATCAATTTCGATTCGGTTGCCGCCGTACCATAACGCGTATGGAATTGTTTCGGCAACTATTCGTCTAACAGGATCATGCTGGTTTACGCTGAATGCAAAGCAGAAATGCGTATCGGCAGTCATCACCGTCGTCCGAAAGGTGGTTGGTCATCATCGCCATCGCAGGGTAATAAATAACACAACACCGGGTAGTAATTTTCGATAAGCCCGCATTGGAACAAGGTTCGGTAAAGTTTCTGTATTGTGTCACTACGTTGAGTACTGGCAGATACGACAGTCTCTGCAGGCGAAGAATCTTCGATTTTATCTTTCGTCGGTATCAAGAGCCAGCAGTTCATATTTTCAGAATAATATGGATGTTGATAGGTTCGCATATCCTTTCAGCAAGCAAAATGAATCTTGCCGCCAGTTGCAAAGACCACTGCCGCAGCAACAGCAAACGCAGCCCAGAGGATACCATCAGTATACGCATTATGCATTCTACAGAACATACACCCTCAACCATCTAAAACAAACATTTTCATTCTTGATGTCGACTAGTATAAAGTCTAAAATCGAAGGATTCTTGTTTGCCTGCAAGGATGGTGTCATTAATACCTTAGTCTCCAACGTAAGTGACACGAACTGCAGAGCATGCGGACAACACCCTGAGGCCCTGATGCACCTATTGTTGGCGGAGCTTATCAGAAAATTACTACCCGAGTGACATTGTTGACTGTACTACCGCGTGTATTGATGTGCCAGCGATACCGCCACTTCCTTCGGACGACATTGAGGCAGTGGTGGAGAATGGTAACTGCCGAATATATTGAAATTACGCATTTCCTACTATAACACGCATTCAGGCTAACAAACCTAACATAGTCCTGTTAGACAAATAGTGCAAACAATTCCATACACGTTATAGAATTTTTGCCCCAGCAGAAACCCACATCCAGGTCAAAAATTGTTAACAATAAAAATGTTTTTGCGATTGGAAAGATAATCCAGAGACATACTGTAATAAAAAATAACAATGTAATAATAGAATAAGCAAAAAATAAAAAATTAACATGGAAAAGCACACTTAGTGTGTATTCGCCACTGTAATAAGAAAATCTACAAAATAAAATAGTTATTTTTTGAAAACACTGCTGGGCGTTAATCCAACAGAGACTAATTTGTCAGAACTGGTTTACTTATAAACAAATTTGCCTAACGGACAAAACAATGCTTAACATTTCGGGAAGTATGTCTCTTCCCGTCGTCGGAAGCAAAAAACACAAAGAACAAAGAAAAAATATTTAAAATATCTAAATACAACTGTTCAAGAACACTTTATATGTTTTTTTCAACAGAGAGGTTCGTTTATAAAAACCATTGACGTTCTGTTAAAATGACATTATGTCAAGTTAAACTTAAAAATTAACAATTAACTGTCTGATAACAATGGCAATTATAGACCGATATCTATATTATCAGTTTTTTCTAGAATTTTTGAAACAGTTATAAAAAAACGTTTGTTAAAATTCTTTCTAAAAGTTAACATAATATCAAAAAATCAATTTGGTATTTTAGAAGGCAAACAACACAGGATGCCGTTCATGCATTGACATCATCAATCTAAAGGTACGTATTCATTATCCGCACGAACGAACGAACGAACGAATGTTCGCTAGTGGTATGGACGGGGACCGCACGATAGAACCGCACGAGAAGACCGCACGCATTTCTTCATTCGCGCGCCAGTTCAAATCGTCAAGATATTGTTATAAACCTGTTTTTTTTTTTTATATACCGTCATTGAATTATCGCTAAGCAAGTTACTATGGAGCAGTGCATAAGGAGTCGGGCTAGGAAGCGAGAGACCGGAGTTCGAATCTCGGCCGGAACATCACTTTTATTTTTTTTATAATACTGTTGTATTCTATATAGTTTATTTTGTAGTATAAGAAAAGAACTATTTATTCTGTTATTTTTTAATCGTTATTAATATAAATTGATTGTTAGTACAATACCTCATTTAATATAAAATAATATTCTACTTTTTGAAATGTATCGGGCCCTAATTGTACCTAAAAGTAATATATTTTTAGTGATATACCATATTGTAAACTATTTAATATTTTAGTCACTTAAAAAGTTAATTTGCATTGAATAATTGCCTACCATTAAAGGAAATTTGAGCTATATAATCCTTGATGGGCATATTCTGGGTATGCAAATACTTCCTTTAAATTTTGGGTGTCGTTCAACCGATTTATTCTCAAAACCAGAAACTTCTACATATAAAAAGAAGCAGAGGTCACTAATTATAATAAACTTCACCCTTGGTATTACTTCCACTAATTATAATAAACTTCACCCTTAGAATTACTTCTATCACAATTACAATACGTTCATCTGCATTGGCATTTTCTACTTTTCGATGGGAAACAATAAACTTCCCAATATTTTTTAAATGATGTAACAATTCCTCTTGTGGTTACTTTTCCATAGATATCCTCAACTCTGTCCTCATGTGAATTCAGAGGCAATGAAAATGAAAATTATTTACCATAAACATCGCAAACTAAAAACCTAATAAACAATTTTATACCGAATATAGAAATAAATTCAGTATTCTTACCTATCGTCCAAATCCATGTTAATAGATAATTATTATTTTTAAATATATTTTTGGAACTGCTGGTTTTAGTAATTATTAAATTAAACGAACTAAAAAGTCTTAAAATAAACAATTCTTAACCATAACCCCAAAAATTGCAGATCTCCTGTCAACTTTCTTTATTTTTTATTTATTCATTATTTTCCTAGTGACGTCACAGGTGGTATGCGCGAACTGAACGAAATTGGAGCCGCTATCGATCATACCTTGTATTCTTTGTACCATGACGTCTAAACGCCTTTGATGTACCGACTCGAAGCGGATGGTGGAGTGCACGAACGAACGAACGGCCGCATGCGTTCGGTCCCCGTCTAAATATACCGCACTTTCATTCGTTCGTTCGTTCGTTCGTTCGTTCGGATAATGAATACGCACCTTAAATCTGAAAGCGCACGCAGACGAACGCCTTTGATGTAGCGACTCGAAGCGGATGGTCGAGCGCACGACCGAACGAACGGCCGCATGCGTTCGGTCCCCGTCTAAATATACCGCACTTTCATTCGTTCGTTCGTTCGTTCGGATAATGAATACGCACCTTAAGATGCTCTAGACTCGGGACATCGAAGCCTCTGTATATTCGTAGATCTCGCTGAAGCATTTGATACGGTAAATCACAAAGTACTTTTAGACAAATTAGAGAGATATGGAATACGAAGAAACAGCCTTAGTATTTTAAAAAGTTACTTTAAGAATAGATCACATTATGTTAATTTGGGAGATATTAATAGCAAGCCACGAAGGATTGGGCATGGTGTTCCACAAGGCACTGTGTTGGGTCCGTTATTGTTTGTTATTTATATTAATGATCTACTTACAATTAACACAAAAGCAGAAATTTTTAGCTACGCAGATGATACAGCGATATTTTACAAATCTAACTCTTGGTCGAATTTGAAAAGATTAGCAGAGGAAGACTTTCAGACAATTAATACCTGGTTTGTCAAAAACAAATTAACATTAAACTATGACAAAACCAAATTTATATCCGTCTCTATTTATAAAAATAATGAACCAGATTGGGACAGATTACAAATAACCAATAATAATGTAATACCGGATGTGATTTTATAAAATATTTAGGGGTTACAAATATTCATATTAATAATGTAACTAAAAAATTGCAAGGATTGTTGCCGAAAATTAATTATTTAAACTTTTTGGACGTCAAACAGCTTAGAATCCTGTACTCATCCCTTGTACAATCTCGTTTGACATATGGAATTCTAGGGCGGGGTGGTGCGGCTGAATGTCATTTAAAGAGCTTGTATTCTGTTCAAAAATGGTTCATAAAAATTATTTACAATAAAAAGAAAACTTTGTCTTCAAACGTTCTCTTTAAGCAGGCGCATCTACTGGATATACGTCAGCTATACTGCCTAGATGTTTTAAAATTAATTTATCAGGGGAAAATATCTATTGAACATGTTGACCATGAATATGAAACTAGACATAAGGCGTTTTATCCTAGTTTATGCACTAAAACTGTTGGACAAAGATCTTCAAGGTTTTTTGCACCTCGATTATATAACATCTTACCAACCTTCCTAAAGGAAGTTAAAAGTTACTCTGGGTTTAAAAAAGGGGTATGCATCTTAGTTAAATTGTACTTAGATAATGTGTATTAGATATATTAGCATATTACGTTGTATTGTACTGTACTATTTTGTATCTGTTTTAATTTCAAGAGAAAATGTTTAATAAACGTTATTATTATTATTATTATTAAAGTTACTACTTAATGTGGTAAAACCAAAAAGCCTCAAACTTTCTGTATGGTTATTTTTTAATGTTTACTTATGTTATATTTATTAAAATCACAGAAGCGATTGGCATGCATTACTAACCTCTTATACCTTATTAACCTAGATGCCTGAGTAATACCAAAGCTCTTACTAAATAAAATTAGTAAACTTTAGCAATACATATTTCTTTTTATTAGACTCTATTAAAAATGACTCTTTTATTTTTCGTTTAGAGGTTATCGCTTCTTTGATGCTAATTTTTGCGTTGTTTTCATAATAATTTACCTTTTTGAAGAGATGAATCCGCCACTGAGGTAGACATTTATTTCAAACATTTTTAGGCAAAAAAATTGCCTATAAAGGGATTTCAATGGCGTGGCTTTCCATTTTTATTGTATGTCTTTTTCAGTTATTTTTTATTCAATGGATCAATCTACATCCAATTATTATATAGACGACAAAATCAGAAAACCAGGTATATCAGCATAGTTCGATAAATCTGGTAAGCTTCGACAGCATTACAAGCTTGACATTTTGAGCCCCGAAGTGTCTACACGCTCCAATAATTTCGCCGGTGGTTAAATGTGTAGCAATTGGGGCATGTCCTTGATTAGTTCGAAGGGCTTTACATGAAAAACTATGCCAAACAAAGCTCCATGAGGCACATTCAATTAAAATGGTAATTTACGGCTTTATAAGCAATTACTGACATGCACTTTACGATTTAAATTGAATTGGAAATATTAATAATTGAATTATTATGCTATAGAAACGTATGTAAAAAAATGTAAAGTGAAAAAATAGACTTTACCCATGTTTTATCAAATAAACTATATACAGGGTGGCGCCTCTCATATGACGCGGAGGCTCCAAGGAGAACGACGGCGCGGCGGCGGTTTGTATTTAAATGAAATTTTTTGAGTATATCTAGGTTAATTTTTATATATTTTTTAAAAATTAGTTCAACTTTAACAGCTAATTAATTATCATATAGTGTCAGTTAAAACAAAGAGAAAATTATCTTATTTTAAAAACTTATCCTACATCAGAGAAAATTGATATGATTCTATTGATTGGCGACTGCAGTGTGCATTCACCAATTAATAGAATGCATAAATCAGGGCTTCAGTGCTCCTGAGTTATGTAGTCTGGACTTTTTTATGAGGATATGTTAAAGGCAGTGTTTACAAAACTCGACCTAATATTTTCAACAATATGGATGAAATGATTGTGGCTGCTTTTCGAAGTACAACTCCACATATGCCTGTTAACATGAAAAGATCTTTTGAAAAGAATACTATTTTCTGCAGTGAACAGGATAGGAAGCATTTTGAACATTTGATTTCATCTAGCTAACTTTCATCACATAATTATATGTTTATATCTAGTTTTAATCCTGTAACAATTAAAATATATTTTAACGTGTTCATTACCACTGAATATTTTCCTCTACATTCTTTACTTTTCCTTGAACTAGCAAAAGGTACCGTATGATTGAAAAAAAAACGGAGTCAGCGATAGCTATGAAATGAAGATCGCTGTCATTTTATATGTAAAATTATATGGGGAATATGATGTTCATTTCCAATAGTAGGTACCTATATCACAGCGCTGTGACATACCTTTGCTGACGTAGAATCATAAAAATGAAACTATCTGTGAAAATCATTGTCTGAGGGGGTAGGAAAACTTCATAATATTTTGAAGATATATGAAATCTCCACTGAATATAGGAATAATATACTGGGTGTTCTATTTAAAATATATAGCCTTTAAAAGTGACCAATGTTCAATATTAATTTTGTCTCACCCGTTATAACTTTTCGGATCAAATTTTAATTTGGTTTAACATACATTGGTTAATTTAACTAAATATTAGATTATACAGAGTAAATAGCTGTTATTGAAATTTGAGATTTATTCTTCATTTTCAAAAATATAAAATACATATATCAAAAATCTTACATTTAAGAAGGCATTAATGAGAAGGCTTCTTTAATGAAACTCAACTTTATTTTTCCTAGAATCCAAAAATCAATTAATATATAGGTTAGTTTAATGTTTTATACTTGACTTTTTTGTACACCCTGTGGAACTCTATATATTTTTATAAAATGCTTTCAAGTAACCTATATATTTTATTATGTTCCCAAAATTTCATTTCATTATAAACTACCTTTCTCCTTGGAGCGCCCTAGTCGTATGAGAGGCGCCACCCTGTACAAGGAATAGTTTTCAAACATTTGTCTTAAAGCCACTTTAGAAAAACATCTCAAAACTAATGAATAATTAACTTTAGTTTGAAACAAAGGAGACTACATCTCACTAGAAATGGATTTAATCATGGGATAAAGTAGCTTTTGTAGTTGTTCTGACTTTCAGTTATTACAGTCCAAAGTTTAGCATTTTGCTTTGACTAAGTATTTGAAATGGCTAAAGGTTAGAAAAGCTGGAAACTAGATTTTAGGTATAATAGAGTTCTAGAAGAATTATTATTGACAAATATCTAATGACATAGCATAATATAAAATAAATACATTAAAATTTTTGTAATCTTCCTATTCAGTTAAATAAATTTAAGCCATACTTTTAACATTTTAAGGCCGTGGCCCAACATAGCTGGAAGCGTAGAGTAGTAACAGTAGTAAAATACGCTTCAATCCACAACATGCTTCGCTGTATGTGGTACTTCGATTTACTTAAGTCGACGCTTTTAATGCATTTAAACGCTTCGCGATCCTCTCCGCTCTACGCTACACTGTACTAATACATATTTGTTTATTTTCAGTATTTTTTTCATAAAAAATTATTTTATTTATTTCTAATCATGTGAATAAAGTGCCTTTTATCTATTTTATTTATTGAATTGATTAAAATACACATTGAAAATTTACACTATATAATAAAAAAATAAAGTCTCTTTAGTAAGCTCGATAAAATTTTCATACGCAATTTTACGCAATTGGAATGGCTCACAATTTTTCCTTTTATTATTGGATGACAATCAAATTTCCACGATCAAAACTGGATGCGATATTGAAAACTCAATTCATGCAGAAAACAATTTTTTAACTCTTTTGCTATTTACTATCTGTTTGACATCAAAGACTTTATTATTTGTTATTTGATGGGGTAGTAAAGTTAAAATGAAACAGATCTAGGTTATATTCAGCTTTTTTAATAATTAAACAATAAATAATGAACGAAGCAACATCGAAACACTTAATGTCAAAAGTTGACATATGATATGTCATTCTATTGAGGGTGTCGAGGTATTGAGGGCGACTAAAGTAAAAAAAATACCGAGGATGCCATTTAAAAATCAAAACAACTTTTTTCCAAAGCCTACCATCACTTCCCTGAATCATCATTTCTTGTTCACTGTTATTAATATCTTAATTCTTAGATATTAATACCTCTGATATTATGGTATTCTGGTATTTCGTCCATTTTAAAATAAACTAACATTTTAAAATTCTATCTTATTTTTTTATTAGAATGGGCATAATTAAGAGGGCTACTGACACCGTGTTGTAAAAATAAGGTAATTATAAGGGCTTATTTTTTGGTATTTATTATAATTTTGCTAATATCTTCGGTTTGAAAGAAGATAACAAAATGCGATTTTCGCTGACTTTTAAAGCTTTTACTACTCTTTACTATCAGCTAAAATTACATATACTATTGCATTTAATTTTTTTGAAAAAACGCGCAATGTTTGTTAAATTGTAAGACAACGTCCCCTAGCGTCTACGTTCAAAAGTTTATTATTATTGCTTATATAGTACAATATAAAGTAAGAAAAGCTCTTTTAAACGAGCCCTCGCTTGTTGGATTCCGATCATCCAGTCCAGAGTTATATATATTTAAATAAAAACAGATCTAACCTTCCCCCACCACTTTATTTTGGTAGATAGGGGAAAATGGCTTTAATAAAAAATATTCAAAATTTACTGAGGATTATGAAGCTAGTACTTATAGTACACCTTATTTAGGCAAAATTGTGTAAAAATTCCATTTTCATATTTTTTGTTGCAGTTGCGCCCCCTAGCGGTCGTTATACAAACTTGAAAGTAATTTCCAGCAATTTCTCCTAGCCCCTTTAGTTATAAATATTTTTTTCTGTAAACCCTACGGCTAATACTTTCCGAGATACAGCCGAGAGCTATTCTTAGTGGGACACCCGGTACATTTTCTTGGCAGTCGTTGGACATCAGCCGACTATATTTATGTGGCAGACATAGGCAGCCTTCAGTCATTGGCAGTCGCTTGACAGTAAAATGATATTTCGGTATATATTTAGTTATATCTTTTACCCCAGTGAGACACCCCTCGATCATAATCATATAAAATCGTTAAAAAACATTTTCAGTAAATAAGTGGCAACCTAGCATTTTTCTGTCGATATCTGGTTTGGTTGTCTTGGGTACCTTTATTTTGTACAGTAAGATTTGTTTATGTATACTATTTATTACAGATAAAAATAATGAAAATTTGGCACTACAGTTTTCTTTCAAATTATACATTGTATACATATTTAAAAAAAACTGTTCACAACCTTTTTTACCATCATTTTCGACTTTACAATAAACTTTTCATTTACTTAAATCAATCTCTTGAGCAAATAAAATTTAAAGACAGAAAAATTCAAAGAATTCATTTTCTTTTTTGCTTTATTAAATTATGAACACTTCTGATAAATTTCAAACATCAAAAGCTGGAAATTCTTCAAGCGAAACAAACGGACTTGAAATAAGGAGAAATAAATTTAATAAAAACGTATTTTATAGAAAAGGTATATATTCGTATTATTAAAATTAGAAAAATATCTAGCATTGAACCAATTCAGATTATCTAATTGTAAATTGTAAAGCCACTGTAAGAATATAAATATCTGCTTTTCATACAGAAATTTATTATTATTAATTATAATTTTTATAACTCCTTAACAAAATAGTCTTTAAACTTTAAAGAAAACACGAATTTAACAATAACAATAACAATAAACAATTTAGTTTTGATTTATATAACCAAACCTAACAAAAGGAAATTTACTCAGTATTTGCTTCCAAACATCCAGTCTCCCGCTCTCAGGTATATCCTTAAAAACCAACTTTTCTCCTATATCCAGAACTTTTAAGTTAGACCCATTCCTGAGGGGTTCCCATGTGATTTGTAAATCGTCTCCAGGTGTGGGGTTGCCAAATTTAGCAAAATTCGTCCACAATCGCACGAAAGTTTTCATCGACCTTTCTTCCAGACTATTTTTTTGAATGTCGGGAGTTATATCGGTGTGAAACAGGTAGCCCAAGTCATCAGCATGACTTACACCTAAATAAATTACAATATATATTAAAGCAAAATTGTTTCAAATTTAAAATATGAAGCGAGACAAATAATTTATTATATATTTTCTCTTTGTTAAACACTACATACTCATCACATTACTAGAGACTACATAATTTTCATCAGATTGATAAATATTTACCTGGATCATTTATTTTCTTCATTAAACGCTTTAAATGGTTCAACTGAGTACAAATCGAGACTCTGTACAGATAAATTGGATTTTGAGCTGTAGCCAGATGCATTTTAATAGATTCAATGATTCCTACCAGAAAACAGCTGTCAGTAGCTTCCTAAAATATGGTATTCAAATTTAAACAATAACAGACTCCATGTTTTTATATTTTCTTACATCATATCGACGAGAATTTTTCTCATTTTTGTATAATTTCTCGAGTTTATCACAAATTGTCTTTGTCTCGGTTGCTGGTACATTTAACTCGTAAGGAATGTATTTTTCCATCTTGGTCTCAGGTACAGGAATTCCAAACTGTTTCATTACCATCTTGTCTAGGTCGTACAACATGCCTTCCGTGTCTGTGTATCCAAAAACCAGGGGGACCTGGTTATAGCTTCCTTCTTTCATTATGCCTACCGGTGATTTGGTCAGAAATCCATCTGGATTCGGTGTTTCTACTACTACAGAGAAAGGTCTGTTTTCTGCTGGAAAAAGTACCTAAAATTACACATATTCGGTAAATCACCAAGTGCAAACAGATATAATAAAAACGATTTAAATGTTTCAACATTGTGTAGTTTATTAAAAATAACACACACAATGTGTAATTACAAAGAATAGTACAGGGATAATACAACAGTACATAAAACAAAAAGAAACACGGTTAAATGGAGGTAAAGATGGAGGTGCAATATCATGCTGATCAAAATGCCACCTTAAAAGTTTAAAAATTTCCAATACTAATTTAAAAAAACGAATATCCGCAATTTCATTTCCAATTTTTTATGACTCTCTTTAAATAGAAATAACAATATAAATCTCACATTTCAATTCTACCTTATTGCAACTATGTTTTGTTCTACGAGATAATGTTATCAGTTATCAGACTTTCAAACTGACCTTTTGTCTTTAAGCTGTCATGATTTTTGTTTGCTTTTTCAAATACAGTCCTGGATTTTTATTAGGGATTTCGAAAGCTTTAAGATACCAAATCCAATCATATGTCGGACTTATTCGAAAAATTTATATTATTATTTTCTTTTAAGAGATATTAAAAAAAACGATTCTCTATCTATGTCTCATGGAAAATGTCATTAATACGAATTTTTCCAATAGCGCGATTATTGGTTTTGAGACTTTAGAAGTCCCGAGAGAACCAGAGCTGTGTTTAAAGAATAAAAGTTGATTATGATAGCTCAAAGTCAAAAATCTGCCATCTTATAGAACAAAAAAAGTAGCAATGAGAATGTGAAATTTATTTTGTTATATCTATTCAACTAGAGTAATAAAAAATAAAAATGAAACGCCAATATTGTTTTTTTTTCAAACATTTTCGGAAGTATTCGAAATTTCTAAAATGTTGTGGCTTTTTGACCAGTATCAACATTTTATCTTCAATTAACCGACTTCGTATTTCTTCTAGCTTACTAGAACCCGATGCTGAAGCTTGAATTCGGACACCGGTAAAGTGAATTCATACATTAGAGTCTATTACGCTGTACTGTTCGGGTGTCGCTCTCAGGGATCGGGTAAAGTGGGTGTACGGCCGAAGGAAATATACCTATATAATATATCTGAAATCTGCCTAAGACTTAGCCCAATCCTGTCGTGTTAAGCAACACCCAAAATTCCAAACACACGTACTTTGATTAAGGCTTAATTAAGGTTTGCAGAGGTTCAGCATTTGCTATAAAATAACGAGCAATTTGTTACAAAACCATATCAATTATATATGACTGTAATTACAAAACTTCAATCTATTTCCGTATTGTAACGGAATTTTAAATTATATCTTTATTTTCGAGCAAATTTAGTCCAAATATAAGGAATATTTTGTTGATGTTTGACCATCAAAATCTTAAAATAAAGAAGTTGTCTAAAAATGTGCTACAATACGGATATGGTATAATCGTTTATCTTTAATTTCCTTCTTCGTTTGTATAAAAATACCTAGTCAGTTTTACATAAAACGTTAAATGCCGAACGCTTATTTTGCTACTTTTTCGGACTAGTCAAATGGACTCTTAAGGCCCTATATGACAAAAACGTATCCAAATAACTTCGATTATAAAAAAGTATGTATCTATCAGGAGTTGTAGTGAATATTACATTAGTAAGACAAAAAAAAACTTAAAATAAAGTATATAGAAAGAATATTAAACTCATACTAGTATGGTAGATAATAGGTTTGTTCCCACAAGCATTCAAACCGCTCAGAAACTTGTTAAATGCAGTTGATCACACCAAGTCATAGATATGACGTAAACAAAAAACACATAGATTACTAATTCGGTTAACTACTTTAGACAGTTTTCTGATAGGTATGGATGCTTATGGGAATAAACCTAATAGGAGATGGCAGAACATGATTCGTAAAATTCAACATCGAACTCAAGTGTCAGTGTAATGTCAATTGTCAATTGTAAATATAGACTTTCTTTGTCATTTCCATTAATATACGAATCAATGACTAAAGAATATAAGGACATGTAACGCCCCTAACGGGCTGCAGCAGAATTTGTGACCTTTTTTTTGTTTTGTTGGCAAACATAGAGTCATCATTTGGTCACCAGCGACAATTTTAGCGATTTTTAATAGTTTGTGTGTAGTAAACTTTGTATAAACTTTATTACAATGGTGATTAGTTGTTCAGCTTTCAAGTGTAAAAGCAGCAGCGATAAGAAAGAGCCAGGAGTTACGTTTCATAGGTAAATAAACAGTCCACACCAACTTTTTAGCGTTTTCTTATTGAATTCGATAATTATTCTTCAATTTCAATTAACATCTATATGTACTTGATATGTGCTATACGTCGATACTAGTTTTGTACCTTTAGTTAACATTTTAATACGTTTTTTTCGTAATTAATTAGGATGATACACCATAGGAGTAGTCAAAACAATTATCAAAAAATATAAATATTGCTTCAAACAGCTAGGTTAAGAAAAATATGTGCCACGGCACTGTTTGGTGACAGCGTCACAATTTGCTCTCTGATGTTATTTGTCCTCGGATTCTTTAGTCATTGATACGAATGGTATAGAGGGGAGTGGTGGATGTCCCTTTTTAATTTGACACATAATACACGTACATTAAAAAAACACAAATACCTATTCATATAAAAAAAATCACAATTTTCTGTTTCCAAAAGAAAAAATCGATGGAGCATTGCAGATACACCATATATTGACCGTATTCAGAGAGCAACTACTTCTAGTTGATAAAATACTAATATAATTTTTACATGGAGATAAAGAATAGTTAAAAATAATATAAACACATTATATTTGGATTTAAACCATTATTTTGAAGTTATATTATCTAATTTTTGAAAGAATATTAAAATATGTTTTACTCAGGTTACGTCTGATATTTCACTAACACAGTTTTTGTGTTTTTGGATTTCGATCATCAATGCAATTAATATTTTTTTTATAATTTGACTAACCCAATAATTAAAAAAACATAGTATAAATTATTTGAATCGACAACACTAGAAATTAGATATAAAAAATAAATATACTTACATCTCCCATTTTTTCTTGAGCATTAAAAATATCCAGAGCAGGTGCCGTTTTTAGTATTTCCAAAGCTTCTTTATCATTTTTAGCATCCTTTCCCATCAACTTCACTAAATTCCTGGCATTGTCCTTGCTTCCCCAAACCCATGAATTGAGACAGCATCCACTTTGGAGTATAGCTCGGTGGAATAAGCCTCTTGACGCTGGAGACAGTACGTGAGCATGAACTGATGCAGACCCAGCGCTTTCACCAAAGATCGTTACATTATTTGGGTCCCCACTGAAGTTTTTGATGTTCTTCTGAACCCATTTCAGGGCCATGCATTGATCTTTGAAACCATTGTTGCCTGGGACGCCCAAAGATTCGTCACTTAAACTCAAAAACCCTAAAAATGGATATTATTATCATATTATGTCGATTATATTTTTTTATAATAGTTTTATGTTACCTAAAACACCTAACCGGTAATTGAAAGTTACCAAAACTATGTCTTGCAAAAGCAAAAATTCTGGACCGTAGAGTCCTGGTCTACTTGATCCAATTGTTAAACCACCTCCATGGATATATACCATGACAGGCTTTAAAGTTAAGGTGTGTTTGGATAGCTAAAATAAAAATAATTGTTGATTAAAATTTTTTTGGAATTAGTAAAAATTAAAATTAGAGCTAAAGTAATAATTCTTATATTATTAAATATTTAGAACTCTATATTACATTATCAAATTCTTTAAGAAATAATGAAACACAAGTTAAAAAAATCTATAAAAGATTTCATATGATATAATGATACACAGAGTGATCCCAAAATTGTCTCTTGTATTCCGGAAACTGCAGATAAAAATAAGTAAAAAGTTCGTATTAATGTATGTCCTAAAAAGCTTAGTTTCGGAGAAGCATAAAAAATAAATGCTTTAAAAAAATGCTTTACTTCGGTAGAAGTTTAATTTTTATTTCGATTTTTTCCAAAAAATTATTGAAATAATGTCAATATTTTGATAAAAATTGGTGCCCTGAGTTTTTTGAGAATTTTGATTTTGATGTCAAAAAGACTCCTAGTTATAGGGGGCGCCACCTACATGTGTTTTAACTGTTTTGAAGAGTAGATAATAATTTTTCGTTCGTACCTTTATAAAACCACTGGGTAAAAAAATACATGTTAATGATTTTTTACGTAAAAAAATGTCTCTTGGTAAAAATAGCTACGAGCAACCGTTCACAGAATATTTAGAATGGAAATAGTTAATACATATCATTATTGACAAAAAATAAATATGTTGAGTAGATAGTTATTTGACTGAAATGATATATTTGTGAACTTTTTTTTTAAATAATGATAAATTTTTCTTCCAAAAAATGACGATAAATCCGAGGATAAAACTGTTTCTGTTGAACTTTCCAAAAGCATTTCCGGCACAAAAACATTTCAAATTTATGATTTCAGTCTAATAACTATTTCTAGTCAACATATTTAATTTATATCAATGATGACAGGTATTGATAATTTCGGTTCCCAATATCTGGAGAAGCATTACTCGTGGCGATTTATGTGATATGTAAAAAACGTCGGAAATGTATATTTTTTACTCAGTAGTTTTATACAGGTATGGAGGAAAAGTTATTACCCTACTATTATATTTATTTTAAAAAATTTTCAATATAACCTTGATTCAGATATCGACAATTATTAATAATACTCACATATTTTGTGTAAACATTTACAAATAAGCAATCTTCATTTCCAACCAGCTCTCTAGTTAGATCGTCTCTAGATATACTTGGATTTCCAGGTTTTGTAGCATCTCTAACATCATTCCATGGTCCTATAGGCTCTGGAGGCTAAAAAAATGAAAAATAATGTGAATAGTAATAATTTAATTCCAGATAGTTAAAATCTAACTTTATTAGTAATAATAGTTATTTAGTAGATTTATAAATTATATAAATGCTATAAATGTAAAGCCAAAAGATTAGCAAGAGACAAAAATAAATGGAAACAATTTGTGTATATTGTAGCAATTTAGTGAATTTATTTAATTTAGCATACCTTACACCTTCGGACAGAAAGGTTTTTGATTAGATATATAAAAAAATAAACAAATATATGTAAACTAATTACCTTAAATCTCAATTCGTTGACTGGAGGTTTGGCATAAGGTATTCCCAGAAATTCATAAATTGTTTCACCATCATAATTTGTTCCTTTAAATCCTCTAATCTTGCCCTCCTTGATTGAAATTACTGGGTCATTTGTATCAGCCATTATTCTATAATTGTTTATATATTAATCAACATCACAAGCTTTAAAATACTATGTAAAAATTAGAGTGAGTTAAATAAGCCTAAATTTTTTTAAGTAATCTTAGTAAATTAAATTATTTTACTTGGAATACCGAGATTTTACGTGTTCTTTAAAAAACTGAATGGAGTGAAAGTAGACTTGTATGCGCAAGCTGAATTTTATTATACTGTCGGTGTCAATATCAAGGTTTTCTAGACTGGGAATAATAGAAGTAATATCGCCTGCACTTGATAATGGTTAATGGTTAAATTAATAATTCTTATCTTTGTGTATTTTGTTGCTTATTAAGTAAAGTGTATTTTAGCGGTTTTAAAAGATATTTTGGATAAAAAAAACATCAATGACATCAATATTATTAATAATATAATACAGAGTACAGCAATAGTGGGTCGGGCATCTACATATAGCTCCTAGAATAAAAAAAACTTGTGAATTTGGTTAAAGTATGTACTGGGATGAATTTCAGGAAAATATTTTAACATCTACAGGGTGGCTCAAAAATGTGTGAGTGGAGCGGGATGATTTTTTTTAAAAACACCCTGTATATTATTGTATGTTTGTTTTCCTCTCAAATCGCATTTCATAATCCTAAGATATGAGTAAATGTATTTCGATAGTTTCAGAGATATTAATAAATAAATAAAAACAAACTTTTTTTCTCAACGTTTTAAAAAAATACAAATACATAGGGCTGTCCTGAAATCAAAACTATATTAGATATATACTTACTTTAAATATGGTCAATGCTTACTTTGCTATAATATCGTAATCTTAAATTATATAGGATGTTCAAAATTTTGCGCCAAACTTTCTAAAATATAAAATAATTTTTCTTCTTACACACTCTGTATATTTTTTTATTATCGAGAATTAAAAAATAAACATTTTTTGCATTTAGAGTACTTCAAAATGTTTAATGGTTTTGCATATACACGCAGTATTATTTCATATGGCTCTCAACGGTAAAATACGAGAGAAAAATCTTTAGGCTTTGATTAAAATTTATTTTGGAAAATGCCATTATAAAATATAAAAAATGAATGTATTATTTCTGCGAAACCGCTAAAAAATAAAAAAACTCTCTTTAAGAAATACTCTAAATACAAAAAATGCTCATTTTTTAATACTCCATAGAATAAAAATATAATATACATGTGTTCCATTAAAAAAAAATCGAAGAAAAATTATTTTATATTTTAAAAAGTTTCGCGTAGAATTTTGAACATCCTGTGAGATTTAAGATTACGATATTTATAGTATAGTAAGCACCGACCATTAAGTAAATACCTAATATTAGTTTTGATTTCAGGACAGTTCTTGTATTTTGAATATTTTCTTTTAAAGACTGAAAAAAAATATATTTTTATTTAGTTATTAATATCATTGAAAGTATCGAAACATATTTACACAAATCTTAGGATTATGTAAGGTGATCTGGAACGAAGCCAAAATGCAATAATACACGGGGTGCTCCATCATCCCGTTCCGCTCACACTTTTTTCAGCCATCCTGTAGAAGTTAAAAAAAATTCCTTGAACTACATCCTAATACATACTTTAGGTCTGCACTTAATTAAAATTTCTAATTTTTTTTTATTCTAGGATGCCCAAAGCACTGTTGCCGGACACTGTATATTATACAAATTTGATAAAAAAAATTATTTTTATGTTAAATAGTGACAGAATAGCTTATTATATGTCGTTTACTTATTTTTTAGTATGTTTTAATCCAATTAAATTACTGTTTTATAGTATGTCTTAATTTATTTATCATTATGTCAATGGTACAACTCAAAAAAAATATTATATATTATAAATTTTAGCTAAATATTTGTTTAAGAATATTCCTCCGTGTATTTTTTTGTTAATGTTACTTAAACTTTAGACATAAAATTATTTCTAACTCATTCAAAGTATTTGTGAATTAATTCTTGTTCCAGAAAAATATTTGCCTTCGGCAAAATCTTTTAAGATATTTTCCATTAAAAGTAATTTCAACAGAGTAATATGGAAGTCCAACTCAAACCAAACCAAACCAAACAAATGATTAAAACGCCCACGTAGACAAAGAAATTTATTTAAGAAATTTTAATTAAGAGATGGGTCTATAAAAACAAGTTATTCTTCAGAAATGCCCTAAAAACCATCATGCGATACATTTTTTTTAAATTTAATACAAGAATTGTTCAAAATTATTATAATTCCTGTTTAAATTAATATGAAACTACTTTATTTTTCCATTTTTTTATATTCTCTAAATATGTATTACTGTATTACCCGAGGTATTACCTTAATACACAGGGTCGCTTTTATGCATGGAAACGGTCGTTTATTAGGTAAAATATAGGAGATACCGCAAAAAGTTAAATACAAAATTTATAGGATTTTTAAATATATATTAGCAAGTAATAAATTAAATTTAGTAAATATACAGCGTCGTTCATAAAGTCGTGGCACATCAAAGTTTCATTTTTTTAAATAGAACCCTCTCTATATTATTACATATTTCAATTATTATTTCTTCAATTCTAAGCAAAAATCGAAATACACACAATGTACTTCAAACCAACCGTTTCCGAGTTATTTACTTTTGAAAATATCACTTAAACAATTCGATTTAATTAATTTCGATGTGTTTGGTTTTATTAATGATGCCATTCTGCCGAAACTGTGATGCTGTTGCAATGAGTTTTTAAATTTCTATTAGCTACTAGTAAATTGTATACAGGGTCGGTCATGAAGTTGTGTCACATCACTTTTTATTTTTTTTTTAAATGAAACTCTCTGTATATTCTTGCATATTTCAATTCTTTCTTCAATTTTAAGCAATAGTCGTAATACACAATGTACATAAATTGAAGAATTGAAATGTTAAACAAAAATTTTGTAATTTCCACAGACTTGATATACTCTCATTTTATACATCTATGAATGCTAACTTGAGAACTAATGTCAAATATTATTAAGTATCACAGTTTCGGCAGAATGGCATCGTTAAATGAAACTGAACGTATCGAAATTAATTAAATCAAATTGTTTAAGTGATATTTTTAAAAGTCAATAACTCGGAAAGGGTTGGTTTGAGGTACATTGTGTGTATTTCGATTTTTGCTTAGAATTGAAGAAAAAACTGAAATATTCAATAACATGCAGGGGGTTCCATTTAAAGAAATAAAACTTTGATGTGCCACGACTTTATGACCTACCCTATACCGTGCTGGCAACTGTTACTTTTGGGTCGGCATATACACGTGGAAGTAAATCGCATAGGGATCTTATTAAGCCCGAGATTAAGCCGGAGTGAGAGAAATGCGACGGTGTGCTGTTGCGGCGTTGCCGGTACGCCTTTCCCTATCAAGTAAAGTAAAATCACGATTGCAAACCGCTTATTTTTAAAAGACTTTTTTTTCAAGAAACAACTAGATAAAATCATTTTACATGTTTCTGAGCATCTGAAATTGAATTATAAGGATATCGTTATGGTGTCATTTTTTTTATAACGAGAAAACGTCAGTAATCGCGATAATTTAAAAACTCAACTTTTTAACACATAACAGGGCATAACTCTAGAACAACTTTAGATATTGAAACATTCTTTTTTATTTTCAAGATCGGATATTTTACAATATGTTTACATAAGAAAAATTCGATAAGGTTGTTTTTTCCATTCAAAAATTGTAAACAATCCATCCATTTACTTTTAGAGCACAGCAATTTTCAGCAATGGTGTAATTTTTTTATTGATAAAGATTTTCACATGCTGTCTACAAAGAAAATACAGCAGAAATATTAACAAAGTTCATGAAAAAACTACAATCTATTATTTCTAATAGATTTCGAGATATCGATTTTTGAATTCAGAGTTCTAATAGCGCGACCACTATCGAACACCCACTCAATTCCACTTATTTTTACCAAAAATGCAAGTGTTTCTAGCTTGCACTTTAAAAAGTTCAAGGTATAGGGAAAATTACAACGACTCGTTAATAAATAAACAAATTAAGTATTACGAGACGCAATTAAATCGTGAAGCTGAACGCATGACGTACACCTTTCCCTAGAACTTTAAGTACTGACAGAGGTATTGATTGGGTCGACCGACCAACTGCGACACTTGTGTCGAGCCCTAGCAGGCAACTGTTAAGCCCGACCAATCACGTTAGAGTTTTTGACAAACACAAATGAATTAACACACTCCAAATAACCACGCTAACCAACCTGATTGGTCAAGCTTAATAGTTGACTGCTAGGACTAGACACTTCTAACTGCGACAAATCTGCTTATCCCCTTCCACGTCTCTTAGCGATATGCACAGTTTCTCGGTTTATTTCCTACGTTTGGCAACGTGTTTACTGTCCTCTCTTTGTTCAATACATTATAAACGCATTGTACTCTTTTTGCATACGGAAATCTCGACCCAAGACTAACCTTTGCCAGGCTTTAGTATACTTAAATTTATAACCTGCTAATAGATATTTATAAACCCTATAACTTTTATATTTAACTTTTTGCGGTACCTCCTATATTTTACCTAATAATCGACAGTTTCCATACATAACAGCGACCCTGGGTGAGTCTTAAATAAGTGCAAATATTTTCAGGGCTGGTATAGAAGATAAAGGAAACATATTTTCTCTTTACCGTTTTTCTAATAACTTCAAAATAATTGAGTTATTTTACTGTGAAATTTTCCAAAAAAAAATATTTTTTTCTTACATTTTCAGAACCACTGTATTTTTTCTGTATTTTCTTTCTTGTAAATTTAATATACTACCCATGTTACCATATTATCAAGAAATTATGTTTTTTTTTTTATTAAATTAAAAATTTAAATTATGTTTTTTAACTAAAATCTAAGAAAATTTCCAAAAAAATTTTCAAAAAAATCCAAATTTTCAAGAAAAAAATTTCGCGAAAATAACCTCAGGATCATGTTTCTGGGGTCGAAATATACTACGCCTAAAAATATTTGCACTTATTTAACAGACTGTTTGGTTTTATTAACAGACTGGTGGTTTTTCGAGAAGCGGTGTAGTTTTCGGATTTCTTGGATTCATAAAGTTACAAATATCGAAGTTTTACGCCGTATGAACAAGCAAGAAGAAATATATAAAACCCTTAAGAGTAATTTGCACCCTTTGAATAATTTGCACATGTTATAAGAGGTCCTAAATACCAATTGATCCAGAATATTATGGAAGGAAAAATCCAAGGAAAACGTAGTCGAGGCAGAAGACGAACATCCTCCTGAAGAACCTCAGAGAATGGTATGGAATGACGTCGAATGGATTACTTAGAGCAGCCGCAAATATAATCAAAATAGCCGTGATGATTGCCAACCTCTGTTAGGAGACGGTACTTGAAGAAGAAGAAATATGTACATTATATGATTATTTTGAAGTGATTAATAGTTATCAATATAAAAATAATGAGTAGCTAAATCTCACAATTTTTTTATTAAGTTTAAAGAATTACTCTACATAACAAATCATCAAATCATACTTGTATAAAAGTTTTAACAAAAAAATTGAATTTGCGATTTTTCTATTTCACTTCAAAAAAGTTTTAAAGAACTCATCACATATATTTTATACATTGCAGTTTGAATTGTTTTGAAACATTTCTATGAATTTCAATGGAAAGCCAGAAAATTGCACTTTTAGAAGTAATATCTTTTATAGTTGAATTCTGAAATGTCTCTATTTCGCATGTATATGTATGTACATATATTTTGTCTAAATGTTATTCGTATGGCTTTATATGAATGCGCGCATGGAAGGAAATATAATATACATTTTTGTTTAATATAAATTAGAAATAAAATTAGCATAAAAAATTCCATACAGGACATAGTATATTAAAGATTTCTTTGATATAAAATACACCAGGTATGCGTCTCGAAAGTGGCTCGCCCCTATAACTTTTTTCAGATAAAAAAACGAGATTTGGTATGTTAGGTCTAATGTTTTTCGTGTCGTGTCCTGACCGGTTAAAAGATACCAAAATCGTAGTCTTAATCATATCTCAATTTTTCAAATAATATAACAATGTTATCCAATTAACATATTTGGAAAAAGCATTTTTTACGAATAATTTGGTACCACAGAGTTGGTAAATCGATTCAAATTGTCGTTATGAACCGCCTGTTACAAATTAAAATAAACCATATGCGAAAATGTCAAAATTTGACATACGATATGTCATTTTATTCAGAGTGTTATTTTCTATCGAATAGACTAACAAAATACCGAGGGTTAAAAATCAAAAGTTGTAGTCATTTCCTGTGAGAACAGTTTGAAACAGGAAGTGACCAAGAACAATAATTGAATACGCCAATTATTTTTTTTTATCTAAAAAAATAAAAAAGTTATAGGGGTGAGTCACTTTTGAAACGCACCCGGTATGGTATAAAAATAATAAATTGTGTTTAAGAATAAAAAAAAAACTGTTAAAAAGAAAAAAAACATTAAAATAATATACTGACTTTATTTGAAACATGTACACCTTTAAATTCCGTATATTAAAAATACAGAGTGTGTAAATTCTGTATATTAAAAATACAGAGTGTGTAAATTCTGTATATTAAAAATACAGGGTGTTTCAATTAACATATGCCAACAAGCTCTCATGGAAAATTTCCCGTATAAATAAGATTTATAGCTACAGATTATTTTGTAGCTACAATAGGTTAAAGTCTTCATTTCTTTCCATTTATTATAATTATTTTTTGTGCTTTTAAGTGCTCGAATCAAATCATGAGGGTATAAGGTATATAAGTGCTACATATTTTATACTATTAAAAAAGTGTTGACAGCTTCACCAGGGACGTGTATATGGCTTATCAGTGGAATATTTTTCTAAAAAAGTATGTGCGCTCCTGACTTTTTTCTATTGTTAGCAAAATTGTGTATGTCGTTTAATGCTGATTAAAAGTTGTATCTTGATATTTTGTCGATTTGGTGAGTGAGGAGTATTTTTCTGTTTACGTATATCTTGGATATATAGGGTATCTTTATTTTGTACATTAAGATTTGTCTATGTATATTATTTGTCAGAGATAAAAATAATAAAAATTTGACATTACAATTTTATTTCAAATTATACATTGTGTCCAAGCTTAAAAAATACTAATGCCTTTTTTATCAATATTCATTTACTTAAATCACGTTTATCTAAGTAAAATTTAAAGACGTTAACTTTCTGTGTTGCTTTATTAAATTTATGAACAATTCGAAAAAAATTTCAAATATCAAAACCTGGAAACATGTTATAATCATAAGGAAATGTAACAATGTTTATACTTATTTAACAAAATAGTCCTTAAACTTTAAAGAAAACTTAAATTTAACAATACAAAACAATTTAATTTTGATTTACGTAACCAAACCTAACAAAAGGAAATTTATTCAGTATTTGCTTCCACACATCCAGTCTCTCGCTCTCAGGTATATCCTTGAAGACCAACTTTTCTCCTATATCAAGAAGTTTTAAACTAGACCCATTCCTGAGAGATTCCCATGTGATTTGTAAATCGTCTCCAACAGTGGGATTGCCAAATTTAGCAAAATTCGTCCACAACCGAACGAAACTTTTCATCGACCTTTCTTCCAGACTATTTTTTTGAATGTCGGGAGTTATCTCGGTGTGAAATAGGTAGCCCAGGTCATCAGCATGACAAACACCTAAGGAAACAACAATAAATCTATTAGAGCAAAATTGTTTCAAATCTAAAATATGAAGCGGGACAAATAATTTATTTTCTATTTTTTTCATTGTTGAATACCACCAACAATATAATGACAAATAGTTACCTGGATCATTTATTTTATTCATTAAACGCTTTAAATGGTTTAATTCAGTACAAATCGAGACTCTGTACAGATAAATTGGATGTTGAGCTGTAGCCAGATGCATTTTAAGAGATTCAATGATTCCTATCAAAAAACAGCTGTCAGTTGCTTCCTAAAATATGTTATACAAACTTAACGGTAACAATCTTCAAGTCTTTACATTTTCTTACATCATATCGACTAGCATTTCTCTCATTTTTGTATAATTTCTCGAGTTTGTCGCAAATTGTCTGTGTCTCGGTTTCTGGCACATTTATCTGATAAGGAATTAATTTTTCTATCTTGAACTCAGGTACGGGAATTCCAGACTGTCTCCTTAGCATCTTGTCTAGGTCGAACAACATGCCTTCTGTGTCTGTGTATCCAAAAACAAGAGAAACTTGGTTATAGCTCCCTTCTTTCATTATGTCTACCGGTGATTTGGTCAGAAATCCATCCGGATTTGGTGATTCTATTACTGCTGAAAAAGGTCTGTTTTTTGCTGGAAAAAGTACCTAAAATGACACCATATTCGGTAAATCACTCGATCAAACAGATATGATAAAATCTATTTAAAAGTATCAACGCACTGTGTAGTTTATTAGAAATAATACATTGTGTCATTACAAAGAATAATACAGGGTGACCCAAACCCTCATCAGTGCGATTTTGGAAATTAGAAGAGATACGGTTAAATGGACGCAAAATTGCGCAACGTGCTGCTGATCAAAACACAGCCATAAATTTTTAAAAATTCTCAATACTAATTTTTGACAAAAAAAAAGAATATCCGCTGTCATTCTCATTTTTTGAATGCCTCTCTTTGGATAGATAATATAATGACATACACTTCACATTCTCAACGCAACTATTTTTTATTCTAAAGATGATGTTATTATACTTTCAAACCGACCTTTTGTCTTTGAGCCGTCATTATCAAGTTTGTATTTTCAAATACACACCGGGATTTTTTATTAGGGATATCGAGAGCTACTAATATACCAAAACCAATATGTTGATAAACCATATATTGAACTTATTCGAAAAATTATATTAATGATTTTCTACCAAGATATTTATTTTTATATCTATTCTCTTTTAGTTTCTAATACATATATGTTGTAATTGAAAATTAAAATAAATTTTTGGAATAAGTGATAAAATCAGGGCCGTGTTTAAAAAATAAAAGTTCATGATAGCAGCCTAAAAACGAAATGTCGCCATCGGTTTGAAAATTTTATAACACCATCTTGTAGAACAAAAAAGTAGTAATGAGAACGTGAAAAATTTATTTTGTTACATCTATTCAAATAGAGACATAAAAAAATAAAAATGAAATCGCAAATATTCTGAACAAAGACGAAACCATAAAGCTTGAACTATAAAAGGAAATGTTAAAACTATTAGTACTAGTAGTAAATATTATTTATATTATACATTAGGAAGAGAAAAGATTTAAAAAAAATTGTAAAGAAAGTATAGTATACTTATACAAGTAAGGTAGATAACAAGAGATGGCAAAACATAACTGGTAAAATTAACATGGAACTCAGGTATCCGTGGCTAGATTTGTGCACAGGGTGCCTAACCAAATTGCATTGGAAGGAACGAACATTTAAAAATACTGTTTTTCTTTATAACAATGATTTAACAAAATTGGTCTGATATTTTTTTTCGTTTTAACTATAAGGAATAAAATTTACGTGACGCGATTTATACTTACATCTCCCATTTTTTCTTGAGCATTAAAAATATCCAGAGCAGGTGCTGCTTTTAGTATTTCCAAAGCTTCTTTATCATTTTTAGCATCTTTTCCTAATAACTTTACTAAATTCCTAGCATTATCCTTACTTCCCCAGAACCATGAATTCAGACAGCATCCACTTTGGAGTATTGCTCGGTGGAATAAGCCTCTTGACGCTGGAGACAATACATGAGCATGAACTGAGGCAGACCCAGCGCTTTCACCAAATATCGTAACATTATTTGGGTCCCCACTGAAGTTTTTGATGTTCTTCTGCACCCATTTCAATGCCATGCATTGATCTTTGAAGCCATTGTTGCCTGGGACTCCCAAAGATGCGTCACTTAAACTCAAAAACCCTAAAAAAATGTTACTATCATATGCCATTAACATTTTTTATAGTAGTTTTATGTTACCTAAAACACCTAACCTGTAATTGAAAGTTACCAAAACTATGTCTTGCAAAAGCAAAAATTCTGGACCGTACAGTCCTGGTCTGCTTGATCCACTTGTTAATCCACCTCCGTAGATATATACCATGACAGGCTTTAAAGTTACGGTGTGTTTGGGCAGCTAAAATAAAAATAATGGTTGATTAATATTTTTTTGGAATTAGTAAAAATTAAAATTAGAACTAATGTAATAATTCTTATATTATCAAAGATCTACAACTCTATATTACATTGTCAAATTCTTTAAGAAATAATGTAGTTTACTACTAATCTCATTTTAAGGAATGTTTTTTTAATAATACTCACGTATTTTGTATAAACATTGACAGACAAACAATCTTCATTTCCGACCAATTCTCTAGTTAGATCATCTCTAGATATACTTGGACTGCCAGGTTTTGTAGCATCTCTAACATCAGTCCATGGTTCTATAGGCTCTGGAGGCTATAAATACAAAACGCTATATAAAGGCTATAAAAAATTTAAATATTAATAACGTAATTCCAGTTAGTTTTAAGTCTAGTTTTAATACGAATAATAGTTAATTATTATAAACTGTTAAACTGTTTTAAAACATGATACTAAATATAATATTACCTATTATAGAATATAGAATAAAGTCTCTCCAAAAAATCCAATATGTATCATATAAACTTTTTTATATGATAGGGCAAAAATAATATGTTCAGACGACATTTTACTAAACAGAGATATAAACCACATAAAAAATACATTAATAAAAAACGACTATCCACCATATTTTATTGACAAAACATTAAACGAAATATAAACCCTAAATTATAGACACAATGATAACAATACACAATATATACAAATTACAATTCCATACATACGAGGCGTTTCAGAAAAAATAAGGACAGGAAATCAATATAACATACGAACATCTTTCAAAACACAAAATACACTTAGATCCATTTTATGACATACTAAACCAATGAATACAGAGCAACAAGCAAAAAATGTAATTTACAAAATACCATGTGAGTGCGATAAATTTTACATTGGTGAAACATCTAGACCTTTAAATGTTCGAATTAAAGAACATAAAGATTGTTTAAGAAAGGAAGATTTTCACAAATCTAAGATTTGTCAGCATTCATAGGACACAGGGCACAGAATAAATTATAACGCCAAAATTATAATGAAAGAACCGATAGCCTAGAAAAGAAAAATAAATGAGGCTTTTTTAATACAATCTAATAAAAATAAATGTACCTATTGCTCATGCATCTGTAGATGTTAGTAGTGTATGGCAATCGCTTCTTTGATTTTAAAGAACATAAATAAACATAACATACGTAAAAATTAAAAATAATCATACAGAAAGTTTGGAACTTTTTGGTTTTACCTTATTAAGTAATTGTTATCAGGTAGTAATTGTTAATTTTGAAGTTTAACTTGATATTATAGTGTCATTTTAACAGAACGTCAACGGTTTTTGTAGACGTATCTGTTTTAAAAAAGTAAAGTGTTCTCGAGTAGTTGAATTTAAATATTTTCAATAGTTTGTTTTCTTTATTCTTTGTATTTTTTAGCCGACCATACCAATAGGTATGGTAAGCTATTAGGATCGGCAAAAAAAAGTTTTTTTAATTTCACTCAAAATGAGTTAATTGGGTCATAAATGACCTAAATACAAACTATTTTCATGGTGTCTGTCTGTCTGTCTGTCTGTCTGTCTGTCCGTCTGTAACACGATAACTCAAAAACCGCTGAACCGATTTTAACCAAATTTGGCACAAAAATACTGTGGCACCAGAGAATCTGGCCATTAGGTTTTGGTGGGGGTAGGGGGTTGGTAAGGGGGTATGGGAGGGGGTTAAACATTTTAAAAAATCGTAACTCCACAATTACATTAGCTAGCGAAACGCGGTTTTCAATTTAAGATTAGGAATAATATTTGCAACAAAATTTGTGATAACATCAAAATCAGTCAAAGTCGCAGTTTTCGAGATATTAACATATTTTAGTATGGGCGGCTATACGTGCCTTCCGGCGCCAATTTTTTTGCTTCCGACGACGGAAAGGGATAAACTTTTCGAAACGTTAAGCATTTTTTTTGTTCGTTAGGCAAATTTGTAAACCTAACTTCTGACAAGTAGTTTCCGTTTGGATTAACGCAGAAGTGTGTACAAAAAAATAACTATTTTATTTTGTAGATTTTCTTGCAGTGGGGAAATACCCATATAGGATTTTTTGGAGAGATGAATCAGCCACATAAATATAGACATTTTTTATAGAATAAAGTAATAAACAAATAACAGATTACCTTAAATCTCAATTCGTTGACTGGAGGTTTGGCAAAAGGTATTCCCAGAAATTCATAAATTGTTTCACCATCATAATTTGTACCTTTAAATCCTCTAATCTTGCCCTCGTTGATTGAAATTACTGGATCATTTGTATCAGCCATGATTCTATAATTAATTTGTTTATATGTTAATCAGCAACACAAGTTTAAAACACTATAAACTTAAAGTGATATTAAAAACCCAACCGAATATTTAATGTAGAATCTATTATTTTACTAGAATTATTACAGTTTTTTAAGTGTTCTTTAAGAGACTGGGTACGGTAAAATTAGACTAGCTAATGCTGAATTTACACTGTCGATGTCAATATCAAGTGTTTCTCGGCTGGGAATAATAGATGTAATATCGCCTATTCTTGATAATGGTTAAAATTAATAATTCTTATCTTTGTTTACTTTGTTGTACGTTAAGTATATTTTGGCGGTTTTAAAAGATATTTTTCGTGAAAAACGTCAATAACATCAATATGATTAATAATTATATTTATTCCACAAATTTCATAAAAAAAATAATACCATAAGATCGAAAAAAAACGGCGTCAATGACAAGACGGCTAAGGAATGACAAACGATGATAATTTTGGTCGTAAGAAAATTGTAATTTATTCTTAAACTGTATAAAACTGATTTTTAATTCTATATGTATAGTATAAAATTCGATAAGAATTATTTGTTTGGAAACAGATTTGGATGTCTGAAAACTTTCTATCCTCTTATAATATTTCTATAATTAGTGTTAAATTTTGACAAGTTTTAAGTAAATATTTATTAAATGACGTCTAGAGATTGACCTCGCCAAAATTATCATTGATGGTCATGTCCCGGCCGTTTTTGATGCCGTTTTTTTCCATAATATCTTGTTTTGAAATATCCGTATTTTTATGTTAAATAGAGGCAGAACAGCGTAAAATTACTTAAACTTCATATATCCAATAATTATTTCTAACTCATTCGACGTATTTGTGAATTAATTCTTGTTCGAGAAAAATATTTGCTTTCAGCAAAATCCCTGAAGATATTTTCCCTTAAAAATAATTTCAACATCGTAATATTGAAGTAACAAATGGTTTAAACGCCTACATGGGCAAAAAGAAACTTATTTAAAAAAATGTAATCAAGAGATGACTAAAAATAAGTTATTTTTCTGCTGAAAAACCATAATATATACAGGGTGTCCCAGGCTGAGCGTGCATTAGAAGTTACTAGAGAACCACAATATCTAGATCGGAGATTTTTTACACATCATTGTTTACAACGAGGTCTAAAAATTAAAAATATTGTCAATATGGCGGCACTTCCGAAAATACCGGAAGTTGACAACGACTTTCTTATTTTAAATGGGTGCCCCCATTTTTTATTAAATACTTAAATTCTCTGTAAAATTTTATGAATTTTGATATTAAAAACTCTATATCTAATATGGACCGTTTTTGAGAAAAAAAATATTTAAAATTTTTGGACGAAAAAAACTGCCTGTCAAAATATGTGTATAACCTAAACGTCAAATTGAGTGATTACCACAGTCATTGTGTCACAAAGAGAAAACTTATCTATTTCAAAAATTAAATTTTTCGAATGTCATATAATAATGGCCGCAGCAGCTATCATAGAATTGAGCGATTAAAAAATTATCATAAATCTGTTATCGACGCCTATGATCCTTATGATAGGCAGTCATTTTCACTCCGTGCCTGCACCCCGTGTCCGCTGATGTTTGCGAGTAGCGGAGTAGTAGGCTTTGGAAACAGTTGAATGGGAGAGATTGTTGATTTCGGCCCAGAGAAGACATTGTTTGTCAAGCTAGTTAGAATTATATTTTTAAATATCAATTTCTGTTAAATATATTAATCTCCCGATTACATCAGAAGTGGCGATGAGTTTAATCCAGCGTTCTTAGGCCGTAACGGCGTATTTCTGACTCACTGACGACTATTGACTTGACTTTGACCTTTGACCATATCGTTTCGTAAGTGCGTCGGTTTCGAGGATCTTTTCGGTCGTCTCAGATACGGGTACCTGTCGGATTTCGGATACCGTCGTCGGATCGGCGAAGCGCGAAAAGGAAACCGGAGGGATCATTCTGCTAGTTCTACTGCTCGAAGATATTAGCGGAAAAAAATGGAGTGCTGGAAAGAAGCGTCATATTGCAAATTACAGACTCCGGAAGATAACAGGAAAAGGTAGTGAGCCAACACATTATCTGAACAAATCTCTTCTGAAAGGTATTTTAAAAATGGCTAGAAAAAAAAAATCCAGTTAAATTCTAAGGTAATTATGAGATAAATTCTAAGATAGTATTTTTAAACAGTAAAAATTGTTGCCATGGAGACAGATTTGAGTTTAAAGTAATTGTTCGGATTTTTCGATTTTGGATTTCGGTGATATGAATCGCCTCGTGGTTCAAGAGGTCTCGAAGAGAGGGCGCTATCGTAGTCGGTTGATAAGGGTCGATTTCGCTTGCGAAAGAAGATGGCTGCAAACAGTGCAAACCTCAGCAGTTTTTCACGTAAAAAAGTAAAATTTTATTATTAAAATTAAAAGTTAAATCAATATCTATCTATGGTCCTCCTGATGAATAAAATTTCTAGAGTTATGTGTTATTTATTATATTAGTTATGTAGAGTATGTGTTATTTTATTCTCATTAAACTTCTTGATCAAGCCGAAACGGAAAAGTGGTTTTCAAACATGATTTTTATTTTTGTGCGTTGAAATATTTTGTTGCGCTTTTTAATTAAAAATATTAAACAAAAGTCGAACAGTAATTTAATAACTTCATTGTTTATTATGTAATAAAAAAATATATCAAGAATATACAGGTATATTCAAGACATTTTATGTGGAAAGGTAAAAAAAAGTCTTCAAAAGTTTTTCAGTTTTTCAGAGGTACTCTATAGATTGTTTCATAAATGTATAATTTATATTTTTCATATATACATTTTTTTAATTATACCCCATTTTACTTATTACTTATTTTATTACTTTAAGTTTAGTTATATAAATGTTATTAATATTTCAGCTATATTTTTAATTTTTCTTGCATTTTACTGAAACTTTCAACTTTAGGTACCTAGTCTAGTATTGCGAATATACTAGGTATTACATGAATGTACTTGGTACTTATCTTTAGTGATTAGAAATACAAGAGAGAAATAGTAGATATGTAAAATTTAAAGTTGAACATTTATGAGATCAAACGTTTATTAAAAGTAAGATATTCTTTGTTAAAAGGCATAATATTAATTTTTTATAGACACCTCATAACCCTTCAAATAGTGTTGTAATAAATTAACACATAGTGAGTGTTAAAATAGTTGTGTAAAATTTGTAGAAGATGAGAACGATGCGTTTATTAAAGTATACTTTTTAATAAAAGCGTAATTTATTTTAATTAGAAATAAATGTAAATTTCCAGATGGGTAAAATTCTAGGCGCCAGAGTACTATTATATAGTAGATTTCACAACACGCTGTAGATATCTCGAAAACAAACTACTAAAGCACGACATAAAATAAATATTCTCGGAAATAACATATTGTTTCGGTAAAAACATTTTAAATAGTTTTTAACAAAAATGTCTAATAGTTAATATACAACTAGCAAATCCGATTATCTTAATCTTATATAAAATGCATACACTTTTCATATTATGCGTAAACAAAAATAAATAAAGCGGTACTATATTATTTTAATTTAAAATACATAAACTAAGCTACCTAGGTATGTACTTAAATCTTTATGCAACGTTAATATATGAGTTTTACAACCCCGAATATAGTAATCATTTAGGGATACCCTTTTACCTAAAAAAACGAATATTCTCAATATAAACAAGCCATATCTCACTACCTGAATACTGTTGGACATCCACGTGGAATGGGACAAGTAGAGAGGCATAATCTCTAGTATGTGTAACAAGTTGCATTACGATATCTAGGTTGAAAATGTTTCAAACATTCAGTTTGGATTGCGTGGGAACTAAGCACTAGGAGCAAAATGAGCGTATCTGGACAAGTTGCGTTTATCCCTCGGGGCGTAAATGATAAAGTCGGCGTTAGCGAGATTCGGCGTAAATGAGTAGCGAATTATGCGAAATATCAAGCGGAATAAAAGAAAAATTGGATGTGTAGCGGACTATATTCAGCGTTAGATCTGCTAAGGATCACTTCGACACACCCCATAGAACCTAATCAATCTCCAAGGTAGACATGTTCATTTGAATTTCTAAGCAGCTGAGGATTGGATGATATGAAGTTAGAAACATCCCAGAATGGCATGCAAGGTCACAGAACAAGTACTGTGGAATAGCTAGGTTTGGCAAGCTATGGATTTGGTTATGGTAGATTCAAACGTGTATTAGGATAGGAAAAAGGAGTAGGGTTAGTTCTACCCGGTACTCTCTTTTTCAAGGTATACGTTAGTATGATAGCTGGAAAAGGCGTGTGGTGGTTGCTAAGGTATGAGTTTACCACCTGGGCGCTTTGTGAGTAGGGCGGACAAGACTTGCGAATAGGGATGAGTCCCGGTATTCGGTCTGATTAGTTCGACCCGGATTGCTCTCTTTTCCAGTGGCTGAAATAGGCGTGGGCCCATAGTTAGATTTAGATTTTACAATTTACATTTTAGATTTTAGAGTTTAGATTTAAGAGTTTAGAGTTGAGATTTAACTTTATTTTGTTGCACGCAAGCTGCAGATTGCGTGTAACACCAATATATAATAAGTAATTCGTTTATTTTACCTTTTGAAATTTTCTTTAGTCCCTGAATAATTTATTTGTCCATCATGAGTTTTTGAGTATTGTTTCTGAGTGAGTTACGATATTTTATTTTTATTTATTTAACTTTCTTTAACTTCTTTTATTTATTATTATTTTATTTATTCTTTTATTTATTTTTATTTATTAAACGGTTCTGTGATTATGTTTCTCCTTTTAGAGTGATGTAACGATAGTAACAATTAGCTGATAAGGTTTTGTCAATTGGTTTTGTATCAATTGTCCAGTATCAGCAGCAAACAATCTAACATACATTTTATTTCAGCTTTTAAAAATGTTCCTTTAAACGATTCTGATTATGTTTCTCCTTTTAGTGTGTTGTAATAATGGTAACAATTAGCTGATAAGGTTTTGTCAATTGGTTTTGTATCAATTGTCTAGTATCAGCAGCAAACAATCTAACATAATATATTTTTATTTCAGCATTTAAAAATGTCCTTTAAACGATTCTGATTATTTTTGTCCTTTTAGTGTGATGTAACAATGGTAGCAATTAGCTGATAAAGATATGGCTCAGCAGCAAAAAAACTAATAAATATTTTTATTTCAGCATTTAAAAATGCCATTTAAAAGGTTCTGATTATTTATGTCCTTTTTAGTGGTCCTTATGATTAGTAGTCCTTATGATTCAGAGGAGTGAGGACACTCATAAGTCAGGAATGGCCGAATGTTATCGACGCCTATGATCCTTATGATAGGCAGTCATTTTCACGCCGTGCCTGCACCCCGTGTCCGCTGATGTTTGCGAGTAGCGGAGTAGTAGGCTTTGGAAACAGTTGAATGGGAGAGATTGTTGATTTCGGCCCAGAGAAGACATTGTTTGTCAAGCTAGTTAGAATTATATTTTTAAATATCAATTTCTGTTAAATACATTAATCTCCCCTAATTACAAATCATTTTTTTCCAATGGAAACCCACAAAAAAATTTACAGAGAATTTAAGTATGTAATAAAAAATACCCATTTAAAATAAGAAAAGTTGCTGTCAACTTCCGGTATCTCCGGAAGTGCCGCCATATTGAAAATATTTTTATTGGATAGATCTCGTTGTAAAACTATGATGTGCAAAAAATCTCCGAGCTAGATGTTTCTCGTCGTTATCTAGAAACTTCTAATGAACGCTCAGCCTGGTAGATTCTGTATACCTTTGTATATTTTGAAATTTAATAAAAAAATATTCAAAATTAATTCCTATCTAAACAAATCTCAGGCTACCTTATTTTTCTCATTTTCTGTTATTCTCTAAATAGGTAAATGTTTGATTATTTCGAAATGGTTAATATCAACATAAAAGTAAGGAGTAAATGTCACTCTATTTTGCAAGATTAAAAAATTACTCTACATAACATTTTACTTCAACTTTAAGTTTTATAAAAAAATCAATTTGGGATTTTTCTATTTCGTTTCAATAAGTTTTAAAGAACTCATTATATACCGGGTGCGTCTCAAAAGTGGCTCACCCCGATAACTTTTTTATTTTTTCAGTTAAAAAAACCAGATTTGGTATGTTAGTATATAACATAAATTAGGATTGATTGATATATTCAGTTGGTTTCGGTTACTTCCTGTTTCACCGGAAATGACTAAAGCTTTTGATTTTTAAATGGCACCCTCTGTATTTGTTTACTTTATTCGATAGAAAATTACACTCTAAATAGAATGACATATCATATGTCAACTTTTGACATTTTCGCATATGGTTTATTTGAAATTATCACTTGCGATTCGTAACGAAAATTTGACTCGAAATACCCAGTGTATGATATCAAATTATTCGTAAAAAAATGCCTTTTCCAAATTTATTTTTCCAAGGCTCCTTGATTAAGAATTAGTGTTTTTAACATAGCCATGGCACTCTAGATTGAAATTTAAAATACAATTTTTTATTAAGTGAGAATGTCAAAAGTTGACATATGATATGTCATTCTATTCAGAATGTCATTTTCTATCGAATAAGTTAAAATACCGAGGATGTCATTTAAAAATCAAACGTTGTTGTCATTATTTCCGGTAAAACAAGAAGTGACAAAAGACAACTGAATACGTCAATCAATCCTAATTTTTGTTATATACTAACATACCAAATCTCGTTTTTTTTATCTGAAAAAATAAAAAAGTTATAGGGGTGAGCCACTATTGAGACACACCTGGTATATTTTATAAGGTTTGAATTTTTTCGATACATTTCTATGAATTTCGATGGAAAAGGCAAAAAAATTCAGGCAAATTTGTTTATTAGTAAAGCACTGCTGACAACTTTATCTCCGTTGGATTAACGCAGCAGTGTTTACAAAAAATAACTATTTTATTTTATAGGTTTTCTTACAGTGGCGAAATACCCATGGGACTTTTTTGAAAAGATGAATCCTCCACAGAGGTATAAACATTTTACCCTGTATATACTTTGACTTAGATTTTATCACAAAATAGTTTTAAATTTCCTAGTTTATGAAAAGAATAAACAAGTATAGTATGATCAAAATATAATTAAAAATTCGATATTTATAATGTTGAAAACATTCTCGAACAACTTATTGACTTACACTCGACGATACGAAGTAAATTTCCTTCCGTATCAGAAAATTCCAAACAAAACGAAAACTGTTCGAAGAACAAACATTTAAACATTGAGGGAAAGCAGTAAAATTTTCTACCTCGAATACGTCGAAAAGTTTTCCAGCACCCTCGGAAAAGCCGTCTAGAAATATCAATTTTCTTTTTATAGTTTCAGTTACAAATTTATGTCAAAAAAATATAGTGCGTTGGACACATAAGTATGAACACGATTAATACCAAAACTGTTCCAAGAATAAAAGCATATCGTCCCATTGCTGCCAAAAGTCACTAACTTACTTTTTATTACTTCCGAGAAAAACGCGTTTAATGAATTAATGAATTGCATTGCATAAAGATGTTATAGTTAGTAACTATTCGGTATTAAAATAAAACATAAATAGCCAAAAATCGTAGTTAATTACTTTTCAATCGATTCTCCGCTTCAAAATATAGTTAGTGATTGAATTTGGTTGTTCGGAAAAATGTTAGTTAGTGACTTTTGGCAGCAATAGGACGATATGTATTTGAATAAAAAATAACATCACACTACCCTAGGGTTCCCAACCGTCCTCTATTCCAGATGACAGTCATCTTTTTGATCTCACTGTCCTCTTTTCTCTCGCGTACTGAAAAAGTCCTCTTTTTTACATACCAAACTCAAAATCTAAAAAATATTCGTCTATCGCCACAGTGCTTTAAAAAATTGTTAATCTCTTTCACTACTCCCACTCGTTTGTACAGAAAAGAAATTGGAGAAATATCTATGTATAAGAAATATTTGTGGAACCGATAAACATGTTTAACTATTTTATGTTTACTTACTTTTGTTGAAAATGGTTTATTTTAACAACTTTTGAGTATAAATATTTTTAAAAAAGTAAGAAAGACCGTCAATCGTATACCCTTTACATAACTTTTTGGGAAATCTAGACATTTAGGCAAGCGTTCAAAAAATTTTCGCCTATGCTTTTTTTTGCCCTCTCGTCTATTTTTTATTTTGAAAGTTGGCAACCCTCCACTACCCCTATATCATCCTTTTCTCGAAGTATCTCACAGCACTTTTAACCCTTTCATAGCTTCGTCCTGGAAAAACCAACAAATTTTGCTTTATCAAGAGGACATACTATAGCTGGCTATAGGCTGGGTGCATTTCAGTTCATTTTTAAAATTCCGACCGCAGCGATCGATACGGCAAAAATTAGAAGTACCAGGTATAAAGCATTTCATGCAGTTTTTTTTTTCGTGCATATTTACAATTCCTCCTACTTTTTTTTGTATTTTACTATTAATTATTTTGTTTAATATAAAAAAGGTGTTATAAAAAGTTTATCATATGCAGGGCAAAAATAATATGTTCAGACGACATTTCACTAAACAGAGATATAAACCACATAAAAAATACATTAATAAAAAGCGACTATCCACCATATTTTATTGACAAAACATTAAACGTAATACAAACCCCAAATCATAGACACAATGATAACAATACACAATATATACAACTTACAATTCCATACATACGAACATCTTTCAAAACACAAAATACACTTAGATCCATTTTATCACATACTAAACCAATGAATACAGAACAAACAAAAAATGTAATATACCAAATACCATGCGAATGCGATAAATTTTACATTGGTGAAACATCTAGGCTCTTAAATGTTCGAATTAAAGAACATAAAGCTTATTTAAGAAATGGAAATTTTCACAAATCTAACATTTGTCAGCATTCATGGGACACAGGGCACAAAATAAATTTTAATAAGGCCAAAATTATAATGAAAGAAGCGATAGCCTCTAAAAGAAGAATAAAAGAGGCTTTTTAATACAATCTGATAAAAATAAATGTATTGCTCAAGCATCTGTTGATGTAGTGATGTACCGGCAATCACTTCTTTGATTTTCATTCTTGAAAACACTGGTCTAATGTTTGCAATTGCTATATTTACTAATGACATCGAAATTAATTTATTTAGAGGTCATTGATATTTTCCTATAAACTGGCTAAATATTTTTGAATATTATTTTAATTTTTTTTGTTCTTTGACATTGTAAACATTTATAAATGTTTATTTTAACAATAAGACTGACAATATTATTTGTATAATGTTTTGTATTATCTTTTGTTTGTTTGTTTGTGTACCTTGTTTTTTTTTACTTTGTTTGTTAGTTTACCTTTGTCTACAAATTGAAAAATTTTTTGACAATAAAGGCATTTATTTATTTATTTATTTATTTATTTTAAAGAACATAACATAAATAAACATAACATACCTACGTAAAATTAAAAATAATCATACAGAAAGTTTGGGGTTATTTGGTTTTACCTTATTAAGTAATTGTTATCAGGTAGTAATTGTTAATTTTGAAGTTTAACTTGATATAATGTCATTTTAACAGAACGTCAACGGTTTTTGTAGACGTATCTGTTTTAAAAAACTATAGTATTCTCGAGTATTCTCGAATAGTTGAATTTAAATATTTTAAATAGTTTTTTTCTTTATTCTTTGTATTTTTTGCTTCCGACAACGGAAAGAAATAAACATTCCGAAACGTTAAGCATTTTTTTGTTCGTTAGGCAAATTTGTATAACTGTAAACCTAACTTTTGACAAGTAGTTTCCGTTTGGGATTATCGCCAGAAGTGTTTACAAAAAATAACTAAGTATTTTATTTTGTAGATTTTCTTGCAGTGGCGAAATACCCATAGAGGATTTTTTGAAAATATTTACTTTTTTATTTTTATTTTTCAATTTTTACAAATTAAACTTAATAAAACTTTTAGAATAATTATACAGGGTGAGTCTTAAATAAGTGCAAATATTTTCAGGTCTGGTAGATCTCGATAAAAGAAACATATCTTCCATTTACCATTTTTCAAATCCAAAATAATCGAATTATTTAAGTTTGAAAATTTAAAAAAAATTGTTTTTTTTTGGAAAAATTTTGAGAGCCACCGGATTATTTCTGTATTTGCATCCCTTAGTGCCGTAACAATAGAGACAAGCTGTAACTATGATAATATCAGAGATTAAGAAATTATACCGTGGAAAAATTTGCGGTGAACAGGCAGTTCTAAAAAGTTTTCGAAAAATATACAGGGAAAATCGAGGGGTGTCTCACTATTGGAATTACATGTACATTTTCTTGGCAGTCGCTGGCAGTCATTGGCAGTCTTAAGGCAGTCGCCTATAATAATTACATAGCAGTCATAGGCAGTCTTCGTCGTAATCATTGGCAGTCGCTTGACAGTGAAAGATTATTTTGACAGTACGTGTACATTTTTTACCCGAGTGAGACACCCCTCGGGAAAAATTAAAAGAAAATGCACGATTTTCAACATCTTTTTTTGTGAAAAATATCTCATAGACGTGCTCCTGGGGTCGAACTATACCAGCACTGAAAATATTTGCACTTATTTAAAGCTCACCCTATATAATAAATTTTTCGTATACTCGCTATTTAAACCCGTGTATTTGTATTTGCCGGTTGTTTACGATATTCTCCGATGATGGCAGCACCGGCGGAGAATGCCAACAAGCCTATATTGCCAATATATCTACTAATTATACTTCATAATTGTTTATGAATGTCAACTGTCGACACTGATCGATCATCAAGGTAGGTACTTTAAATATACAAACTTTTTTTTTACTCTTGTACTTTAAATATACAAACAAAAAATTTTGAATTTTAGATAGCTTTAAGCATATAAAGAAAAGAAAAAAAGAAAAATCTCGAAATATCTATATCGTTAGGTGTCTTTAGGTTACCGCTACTGGTAACTGACTTTCTATAGTCGACGAAAAGTTCGATTGTATTGTCTAATTTTATTTGCATATCAATGTAACAACAATAATTCAAAGTTTAAGAATTATTGCTAGTCAAACTTGTTTAATATTATTTTGAAAGTTATATTATACCCGGGAAAAAATAGAAAGATGATCTCGAAGATGATCTACAAGCAGAAATGAGATTCCATCAAAAATATAGAACGCAATTTTTTTTCTCAAAACGCAATTCTTCAACTAAAAAAGTTGTAAGGTATCATGTAAAACCCAGTCATGTTATATATTTTGTTATAAATTGTTAGTTTCAATATTAGACATCTTGATTTCTGTAATAATTATAGTGACTTTGCAATTGTACATCACCATAATTATAAAAGAATAATCTAATATTTTAGATATAGGAAAAGTAAGAACTTTATCAGAAAAGAATTAATACGATTTTCAATTAAGCTTACTGTGCTACGGAATGCGGAGTTTTCGCGTTTTTTAACAAAAAGTGAAAAAATATCCCATACTATAAGTATAACAAAGTGGAAATGGCAAAAGAAAGTTGGCCGGTTTCCAATTTCGTACTAAAATTACCTATTAAAACTTCTTCCTCCAGCCAATCACAATTAAATGAAATTTATAAGGTCCGTATTTGGTTATTTCTTTTTTAGACGAATAAGGAGTAGTCTGGCTATTTAACACGTAACAATGCCTTTTACGACTGGGGCTTATTATCCATTAATTTGTTTTTCTTTTTGCCTTTTTCTTCGCATCCTCAGCAGTTCAGCTCTTATTTGATAGTTATTTCACCAACATGCGTTAGCTAATCCTAGCTAACAAAATTGTTTTTTATACGGTTAAGTTTGAAATATGAAAGCAAGAGCATAACGCTTAATACAGATCTTACCAAATAAACTTTTAGTCACGCAATGGGCTCTTTCACAAAAAATAAAATACCCAATTCAAGGACAGAATCTGAAATAGAAGACTATTTTCAGTATATTTATCCAAAAAAAATAGTTCCATGACATTGAATAATTTTTTTATAGGCCCTCAAAATTGCTTTAATTTGAAATAATTTTAAAGTGCCAATTGATGACGTATGAAAAATACGCCCAATCACATTGCAGAACCGTGCTCGTGCACCAGCCAGCAACTGGCAACATTGCGATTTGATTTGACCAGCACCACCTCAACTCAAGGCCAATCAACATGATATGGGCAAGGCAAATATGGCGGCGAAGGCAGCGCATTATTAAATTGTTTACCTTTAACCTGCCGGTAGTGGTTTCTCGTTCCGATTGCATACCAGAAATAATTAATTATCTCTAGTTTGTTGTGCTTCAGCAACACGTTTGTTTAATTCTTAGTATTCAGTGCATGGTGTGATCAGAAAATTGTGATAAAATAACAGTGTAACAAAAATCCAAACCAGACATTCCACATAGGGAACTTCCTAAATGAGTAAAAAGCCTTCGCCGCCAGTCTGCATAGTACTTTATAATGGTTATTTACAATAATCAAAAGATAGGTATTAAAGGGTTAACATTTTATTGTAGCATGTCTTTTACATGCTCTGTTCCAAATTGTCACGGGAATTATAGAGGGGGTCCCAAGGTTTCTGCTTTTATATTCCCCAAAATATGACGAGCTTCGTAAAAAATGGTTGACAACTATTAAAAGAGATAATTTCACTCCTACTAGTAGTTCTCGGGTAAGAAGTGCATTAAATATGCCTCAAAAAGGCCAAAGGCCAAAGCCTCTGTTACCCTAGTGAGGATGTAGTTATGGCTACTGCTTACACTTACCTCACTATAAGTAAAATATTGGAAGAAGAATCAAGCTTTTTACATCAAAAAGATCACAGAAAGATATTGACAACATTGACATTTGAAAATATAAATGGCCTGGATGTAAGTCTTTTTTTAGGTCACAATTGCCCCTCACATACGTCAGAATTTATTATTAAATCCATCTTGTTCAGAATATCCAATATTTTATTGAAGAACTCTGCAAAAAAATGAAATGACGTCTTTACCACAAAGACAATGCTCTATGTAAAGAGAAAGAGTAAAGAAAACTAAGCTAAGCGTAAGTTTTACTTACAAACCCCCAAAAAGGTATTTAGTTTTTTTTCTATATGAAATCTTGAAACACATATTATATTTTTTATTTATCCTCACCTATTATAGTTTAAATTTATTCCATTTGTGTAATGATGCGAAACATAGAAAAAATATTCCATATTTTTTGACCCAAGCCAGTGTAGTTTATAATTCCAAGAGCATTTACCAAGGCTTTTACTAAAACAAGTAATTTTCTATACTCTCCATAATAGTATATATTTATCAAACGTTCAGTAAATTCTAAACTATGGTAGGTAAGTGTTGGCAATTGAATATTTAGTTTATATTGCTATTTTCTGTCATACATTTCTGGTTATCTCCTTTTCCGATGATTTTGAACACCCTATATATGCTACCTCAAGTTTGAATATTTTAACACTACCTATTTTCTGAGAAAGCAGACAGATTTTTATAAAAAGTAACTAACTGATGAGAACGCATAAAAGTAATAATACAAAAAATTCCATTCTTATGTGGAGAACTTTAGACTCCCTGTATATTAAAAAATTAGTGAAATATTATGTAATCTAACCCACATTTGTGTGAAAAATGTCTATTTGGAAATAAAACAGGTTTTAAAATACGCGCCAAATAAAACACTTCTATCTCCGCCATATTGGAAAAGGTTGAATAGCCTTGTGGGGAGGTGGTGGTGGGTCAGCATTGTGGCTCGGCCGCGGCTGTGTTGCCGCTTTTCAACATGCCAGGTGTGACGTATTAAAAATAAAGTGCGGATTTTTATTCTGGGCTTTTTTGTTTTTATTTATTTTCTTAAGAACGACTTCAAATTTTTCGAAAGTGAGGTAGCAGAAAATTCTAGAATTAATTGCTTTATTCAATTATGCTAGTTCCAAAATATAGTGAAAGAGCCCATTAGGCTAAGTCACGTGATTAGCCTAAGCTTGGCCAGCACAGCGTTGCTCACTTTTATATATTTTCTTTTAATCAAAATACTTTAGAAAATAAAAATAAATTAATTATAAATATATAAACAGTTATTATTTACATCAACAAAACTTACCTTCTTAACGGCACTTAAGGGACATAAAGGGTTATTACTATCGCTTTCCCGTTCAAACTATTCTATAAAGTTGCGATGAGTTTTTTTACGGCTATTAAAATATCTTGTATACTTCGCACTAAAAGAGGTTCTAAAAAGAGCAACGTTCGACTGCAAGGCCTGCTAGTAAACATTTTTAAGCTTAAAATATCACAACATTATTTATTTAAACTAAAAACTCACAATAAAAAACTAAAGTGTTAAAACGAATGACAATGTAAGGAAATAAATAAATGAACGCGGCAACTTGACATTTTTTACAGCAGAGCTGCTACCACAATCCCCAGCGGGAAATTTAAATTCCACTTAGTCAGCACGGCGCCGAATATGTCCATGGTTGGCAACAATTAATTTAATCAATGGCATAACTAAAAGTTTATTTGATATGAACCGTATAGTAGTAGTAGTAGTAGTTTCTCTAATTCGGACACACGCCAAATCGGACACTCCATAGTAGTTAGGCGTCTCTTATCAACAGGACAATTTTGTGTGTGTGTGATATTTTTACCTCTTTATTCCTGATCCCAACAAAATTCAGAGGCAAATTAAAATAAAGTCCGCATTTTCGTAATTAAAATGAATTATAACCAGTTGCTGTTGGTCGGTAGACAGTTGCATGTAGATGCAGTATGCAGTATGTAGAATTTTCTTGGTAGTTTCAAGGTGTTTTATAAAGTGCTTGATTTTCGTTCAAACAAAAATGTGTTTAAATTTTGAGTTTTGGTTAGAAACAGTAAAAATATGAAACAGTAACATTATAAAAACATTCCTCCAGTAATCCAGATACCTCATTAATTTAGGGGTCATAGATGTTAGGATATTAACTCAAGTTTATGATAAAGTTATCGGAGACATATACGTGCATAGAAAGCAAAATTCATCTGATGATTCCAGAAAGACTTATTTTGAAATCGAGTAGTGTAGAGCAAATATACAGGGTGTCCCAGGCTGAGCGGGCGTTAGAAGTTTATAGAGAATTACAATATCTAGATAGGAGATTTTTTGTACATCACTGTTTCACAACGAGATTTATCGATTAAAATTACTTTCAATATAGCGGCACTTTCGGAATTGGAAGCTGACAGCAACTTTCTTATTTTAAATGGATTCCCCAATTTTTTATTACATACTTAAATTCTCGGTAAAATTTTATGAATTTTGATATTAAACACTCTATACTTAACATTAACCGTTTTTGAGAAAAAAAAATATTTAAATTTTTTGGAGGAAAAAAACTGCCAGTTAAAAATATGTGTATAGCCTAAACGTCAAATTTAGTGATTACCACAGTCACTGTGCCATAAAGAGAAGACACGTGGTTATCTATTTCAAAAATAAAATTGTTCGAATGTCATATAATAATGAACGCAGCTGTCATGGAATTCAGCGATTAAAAAAATTATGATAAATAATTTTTTTCAAATGGAAATCCACTTTTTTTACTTCAGTGAAAACGCTTTTCAATTCGTTACTTTTTGACTATACATATTCCTATACCTAAAATAAATTGTTTTTAAGTTACTTGAGATTTAGTTTTAAAGCGTATATTTTTCTTGATCTTTAAACGTCAAGTGATGTAAAACAATAGATCTGGCCATGTCATATTGTGACACTTTGTTCAAAAAGCAGTATGTTATCGATCATCCTTTCCAAGCCAACTTTGCGCTGTTTTTTCTTCGGTCATACTGTATATTATTAATAATATCAACTATTAGATATCATCAAAGAGCGAAAATACGAGATATATTTTTTTAAATAAACTTTTTAAACTCTTAAGGCAGGTAGTATTAATTTATAATATAGGAAATTCTTCTTCTTTCTTCTCAAACTCACCTTTTCAGGAGAGAGTTGCGTTACCTAGGCTGCCATTCTGGCAAAATATATATAGGAGAAATTCAAATAATTAGTTTACTGACAGTAGAAACAAATTGCCTGATCGTTTGACACTTAATGTCAAAGAAAGCTAGATAAAATCAAGAAAAATTTACGTTTTCAAACTAAATTTTAAATAGCTTATAAATGATTTATTTTAGGTATAGGAACATGTACTCTCAAAATTGGAAAACCTTTTCACTAGTGCTAGTGAAATAAAAAAGTGGGTTTCCATTTGAAATAATTGATTTATGAATTTTTTAATCGCTCAATTCCATGACAGCTACCGCCATTATTACATGACATTTGAACAATTTAATTTTTGAAATAGATAGCCCCATGTCTTTTCTTTATATCACAGTGGCTGTGGTAATAACTAAATTTGACTTTTGGGCTATACAGATTTTTCTGACAGGTAGTTTTTTTTCGTCCAAAAATGTTAAATATTTTCTTCTCAAAAACGGTTAATGTTAGATACCGAGATTTTAACATCAACATTCATAGAATTTTACAGAAAATTTAAGTATGTAATAAAAAATAGAGACACCTATTTAAGATAATAAATTAGCTGTCAACTTCCGGTATTTGTCGCCATATTAAAAATATTATTAATTGATAGATCTCGTTGTAAAACAATGATGTGCAAAAGTCTCCGATCTAGATATTGTGGTTTTACAGAAACTTCTAATGCACGCTCAGCATGGGATACCCTGTATATTTAGTTGACCCGACCGATGGGTCAACCCAGTTGGACGCATGTCAGCCGCTTAAAAAGAATAAAATGAAAGATAGTGTTATTATAAAATATATAAGTTTAATACTTTCGCATTAGATATAGTAAAACAGAATTTGAAATGATATATCTACTTTTTACTACTACTGTCATTTTCATTTAAGCACTTAGTAGTGATAAAATAAATTAATTACAAAATTATTTAGATAAACATCAGAATGACCAAGAATATATAGGTTTAACTTTTGATTTTTAAAATTGAAAGAGAGATTTAGAAAATACGTGTGTTGAAAATTAAATTAAAAATACGGACTGAAAAAATAAACTGATTCGGTTTGATTGAATTATAAAATAGAGATGCAAAGCAATTTCGGTATTTTTTTTAATACTCTGCTACTTTGTATGATATAATAACTAGTGATGGGCAAAACTGTTATTTTTAGATAACAGTTGAAACTGTTATAGTTATTTATAAAAAACAGCTTAAAATAACAGCTTAAAAATAACAGGTTTCTTTATTTTACTGCTAAATATCTGAAAGTATGAGGCGGTCACCGCCAGGCGTATTAACGCAGTTGCAAGTTGCAACAATGACGTGCTCGGCGGTAATATTTCCAGGGTGTCAAAACATTTCTAAATATCGATTGTTATCTAAAATACCTCTCTAAAAACGGTGGTTGTTTACAAATAAGCGCTGTTTACAAATTGCGATATAAAAAAAGCCAAAATTCCGCCACTCGTCTATACCTATACATTCCGATCTACCTACGCCCTGCCCCTCGATCCGCGTAGATCCTGAATTGAGTAGCAGTGTACAGGGTGCATCTTACTCGACGGGCGAGAAGCTCTTAGTTATGATTTTACCATTTGCGGTCAAAAAATAGCAATATAAGAAAATGTGTAGTATATTCTTCATAAGTAAACCAACTACACACTAGAGTTCGAATTAGAAGTACACTTAAACTAGCGTGTACCCGCGACTTTGTTCGTGTCGAATTAATAATTTCTAATGGTGATGATAAAGCAAAACAAGAATTTCCATTAAAATACAGACTGGATAAAATTTTCTCATATGTGCCAAAAATAAGCTTTAAACGTCGAGCAGTTTAAGCAGAATCGTGGTTAATCAATTACTCAACTTTTTGGAACACCCTGTATGATTTTTGAAAAAATGTCAAAATATCTAAAAAAACAAAATAAATTATGCGTGTCCAGGCGTTTTCCCGAAAGACTAACCGTTTTTTAAATAACAAATATTGTAATATTTGAGGGGCGTTTTCATCCTGTTCGAATTTGAGATTCGAGAAACCCCTCCCTATCGAACCTCAACCCCACAGTCAATCCGTTTGCCAAAAATCAGCTTTAAACTTCAAGCAGTTTAAGCAGAATAATGATTACTCAAAGGTCATATTTTATGAAACACCCTATATATATGTTTTAAAAATCTGAATATATGTAAAACAACATAATAAAATATACGTGTTTTAAGAGTTTTCTGAAAAACTCACCGGTTTTTAAATAAAAAATATTTTAATATTTGGGGTGTGGTTTCACCCTCTTGGAACTGGAATTTCGAAAAATCCCTTCTTATCGAACCTCTACACCCTAGAATGAATCCGTTTTCCAAAAATCAGCTTTTTTCGTCAAGGGCTTTAAGCAGGATCGTTATTAATCAATGACCAGATTTTTCAAAACACCCTGTATACATTATTAAAAAATCTTAAAATATTATTCTGAAAATTTTTCAGAATAAATAAATACCTACATATTGGAACTTAATAAGTAAGTACTGAAACATACAGCGCCATAATATCTCGACCTCCGCCCGTTATGCTCGTAACAGGTTGAAGTAATGTACTATCTAAAATAACTGATGCGTTATTTTCCAAACTGTTTCGAACCTCCATCGACAATCGACTGATGCAGCAGCGTTCCTTTCCCACTCCGATTATCTCGACCACCGCCCTGTTATGCTCGTAACAGGTTGAAAAACAACGTATCTAAAATGACTGCTTCTCCAACCTGTTGCGAGCCTCCATCGACAATCGACCGATGCAGCAGCTTTCCTTTCCCACTCCTGTTATCTCGACCGCCAGGCGTTATGCCCGCAACTGTTTCAAAAAACCTGCTTCTTTTATATCCCATTATTTTTAAGCGGAATCGACCGAAGCAGCTACGTTCGCCGTAGCGCATTCCCCACTCCGTTGTCCGTTGTCTCGCCGCCTGTATCGATGGTTGACGAAATAACATGTTTTCCATCCATACTAGTTGTTTTTTGGAATTGCTTCGAGCAGCCATAGAATTTCGTGACGGTGCAGAGCGCCGACTTCGTTTTACGAGCGGCCGATCTCTACGTGTCGTTATTTTATATCTGTTATTAACATTGAAAATGTTTCTGTTATCCTATAAGGGAGCCCAAATCGAATTAAAATGCTACATTTGCCACACCATGACGACATATATACAAGGGTATAGGAAATCTCGGCGCAGCGGCGGCAGTCGGCCAGCGCGCGCAAAAACCATTACATCGCTAATTGTTTATTGATATATCTTTATTAGTTTAAAAGCAAAAAATATGGGGTTTGCTTTGATACCTTGTCAAGACATAAGCGAAACTTTTATATTGTTTCTTTTTTTCATTTAGGTCTTCGTTTTTCGTTAAATGAAAGTTATATTAAAAAAAGTCTATTTTTAAACCAAATTTTCGCATGATTGAAATGAGTTATTCATGTTTAAAGTTTTTTTTGGTCATAAGCGCTAATGGAAATGTTTTTTTTGTAAATAATTATAGAAAATTACTCCCTACGAAGACTTTATTGTGTACTGGATCAAAAAATAAGTATTTGTTTTCTCTATACGGTGGTATTAATATATCGATTTTTTTTGATGATAGTGCTCTTTTACCCGGTCTAATTTTTGTACTACTTCCGGAATAAGGGTCCCCATATCATGTACTGTACTTCCATCCCTAAAAATTCAGCTTGTGACACCGAAGTGAGACGTAAAGTCAAAATAAGCTTTAATCTACCTACATCATAGGTAGGTGTAGGTACTCTAGGTATATTCTACCTAGACAGTAGCTGACAGTAGTAATTAATTTGTTATCCGATAAGTAGTTCATTATATAAGTTTAATCATCTTATACCTCCTATAACGGTAGGTTTTGGATTTTTTCCTGAATGGTTTGTCTTGATTGGTTTGGATTAATTTATTATACACCCCTTAACCCAAACTCTCCAAGGAGGATATTTCGTGACCCCTTATTTAAAGTGGACAAGCTTTATTAGTCAATGTTTTAATTACCCAGCGTCTTTAATAAAAATCTAATGTAATTTTTCATAGAAATGATCTGACATGAAAAGCAAATTTTAGCTAAAAACTTTTTGATTATCTACAAGGAGTAAACCGCTGACAAATGTACTAATGCCAAAGTAATGCCAAAAATACAAATTAAATACCAAAATTTCTCATATAATGCCCCACTAATGCCAAGCTGATTCCAATATAATACCACTAATACCACGAATAATATGTAACACATTTGTTTAACGAATTAACCTGTAACAATAGTGGTAGGTACGTGCACAGATTTTTTCCTAGGTAACTTAAAAGTCGTTAAAAAGTGTAATTATATTTAAAGAAGATATATTTCCAACTAATTGCATTATAAGGCCAATAATGCACAAGTAATACCATTAAAATTTTAGCGTTTTTAATTTGTGTAACATATTTCTTTAAAAAATTAACCTGTAACAATAGTGATAGGTACGCGTACAGATTTTTTCGCTAGGTAACTTATTAAGTCGTTAAACAGGCCTATAAAAGCTATAACAACATAGGTAACTAATATTTATAATTTCATTCGAGTTTTAATCTCAAATAATAAATGTTTTTACTGGTGTATTTCTGAAGTGTTCATTATTAAAAGTAGATATTCTTCAAGTTATATGAAGTAATAAGTAATGTTTCCGGTGAGACCGCGTATATGTCACCGGATTCTGGTTAGTGTAAAGACTTTTTTCTATAGAAAGAGTTTTTTCTATATTTTTCTTTCAAAATAAGACTAATTTCTTCTTATTCTTTTAAATATTACAATGTTTCTTTTTCCTAAAATGTTATACTTAATTTTCGCTTAAAATTAAAAAATCACAAATGGAGGAAAATATAAGTTATTGAATAAAGTTTATACAAATCACTTTACCATAACAAAAAAGTAAAAACATGTCATGGTGGAAGATATTCATGTGGCATTTCACATATTTATCTATTAAAATCGAGATTAAAATAATAAACTTGCGTAACATGTTATACATGAGATAGAAAGTTTCAGAATCGATTAATACGCAATACGCTACGCAGTCAACTTGTTCCTATGCGCGGATGAGCGTCTTCAAGACTCTTCCATTGGCCAGGGTCACGACGCCGCGCGCCGCCGAAGAGGAATCGGCCTACGTTTGGCTAAACAGGCTGGACACGGTGGACTACGATATTGGCGAGTCTGAATATTTATAAAAATTTGCAAAGTAAAATATGTTGGAAAAATAATTAATCCATACATATATAAAAGCTCAAAGGGTTTTTTTGTTGCATCCATCCCGCCGAAACCGCCTCACCAATCTTGATGATTCTTTTATAAATGAAAGGTATATATGTGTAGATTTGTTATGAAGTATTTTTATAGTGCTTAATGGCTATTTCTTTGTGTAAAACGACTAAATACTACCTGAAAAACACCTACACACAATACCTCCAGAAATAAATTATTTGTCATTGTCAGTGGTGTGTCATTGTCAGTGGTGTGATTAGCACAAATGTTCGTTTAAACGACATTAGTGAATGAGCTACACAAAGCGATTTTAGGAAATTCATCCTCTTAGAGAGTAAAATTATGTCGGAACAGTTTGTTGTATGAAAATTCCTTACTATTTGGTCTAGAAGAATGAAATCCTACAAAAAGAATTAGAAGAAATTTTTGAAATTCATCAACCAAATGGGTAAAGTTAGTAAACATTTATATGAAAATACCTCTGGATTATACACATAAAAATTGGCACAAAGATAAAGCGAATTTATGAAATTTATACACTTAGGGAGTAGAATAGAGAATGAAAATTTGCTGTACGAAAATGCAATACTAGGTATAACATTATAAACCAGACAGTATAAAATTTTATACAAGGGTTTATTTACTGACATCATAACGAAATATATTTTCCTCAATTATCCTTCAAAGAATAAAAAATAACCTATAAAGAGAGTATTAGTGCTCTTAATAAATAAAAAAAGATGAAAAATAAAAAACATCTATGCTCACTAGCTCTCTATAAAGAAGTAAAAAATCATTTAAATCAATGCATGAACGATTTGAGGTGTAACGCGAACGTAGTCGCGGGAAAAAGCTAGTAATTTATTAAATTATTTTATTTAACTCATTAATTTTCATTGAAAAGGAATTTTTGTAATTCGCCACTATATTAGTTAAAAACTAAGAAACTCATATCAAATTTAAGATTTGCGATTTTGACTTATACTTTTTACAAAATCTGAACACATTTTAAAAGAAAAAAAGCTAGATAGTGTAGATTGACTACAAGTTGTAAAACATAAGTTGTCTACCTAGTGGTCTGCAGCATCGCCTTGTGGTGCAAACGTGGGCATGTTAATCTGTGACGTGACGCACAACAGCCAAGAAAAACAGAAGCGTGGCTAAGAATTTAGTAATTTAAAAAAAATATCTTTTAGATACAGTAGTAGGTATTAAAAAGTTTTGTGTTTAAATGGGGTTTGCCTTTAACAGTTAAAAATTATATCGTAAAGTGTAACTTTCCGTAAGAATTCTTTATCTGTCATCGATCATGATCTGTCATCATGTTAACCTGATGTTTTGTATGTTATTTTGTTTTTTTGCTTGTTTGTTTTACGGATAGGTGCGATCGCATAATTATTATTGATAATGTTTTATTTAATGTTAACATTACTACTTTTTCAGTGAATCTTTAAATCTGTTGTTTTTTGTTAAGTTCGTTATTTAAACATATGTATGTAATTCACTCATATTAACACTAATCATAATTTTACGTTTTTATTCATCATTTTCAATGCCCTCCCGGTTGCATCTTTGTAAAGGACTGTGAATTTTTTTTAGAAGTAGTAACGGTTGCGTTATGTTATTTATAAATAATTGTTATAAAATAACAGATAGTTAAATAACAACCCATCACTAATAATAACAGATTAATTTATCAATTTCAGTATATCATTTTCTGAATATTCTTTCAATATAATATGGAAAATTATGAAAATTGGCATTTTTGTCTAATTGTGCATTGTATTAATACAGTTATTAATTTTATCAACACGATTTAATGAATATTCAGATTTTAGTTGGTACTGTAACATTTTCTAAAAAAGCTCGCAATATAGCCTGACCCTTATCAAAATGAGCTTTTTTGTTCTGTGAAAAGCAACCTAACTTAATTTGTTGTAGGCGAGGAGCTAAATTATGCGCTTTTCACACCTGAAATCCTTAATTTTCACGAAATATAAACGACTTTGTGTCCCTTTCAGGCTGTTTCAGTCAACGGCTAACGCAATTTTCGTTGAAAGATTGGGATAGCGAGAACTGAAGTCAGAAAAACAAAAATAAGAGTACGAAACAAAAACTAATTTACGTTCTATTGTTTCCTTTAGGTCTTTTGCCTTCTAGGTAAATTACTCAATTAGGCAGTCATCAAATTTAACTTTTTCAGTGCCATTCTAAAAAAAGAGAGATTAAAAAGTATTTTGGCATTTTTTTACCGATAATCTTGTTTTTTTTTTCTTGTTATAATAAGAGGTAAAGATAATACGAGGACAGAATACCGATTTCCTTACCTATAGATAACAAAATTCTGAAACTAATGATTAGTGTGGAGGCAATATCCAATTTCGTTGACCATTGATTTGAAGAGCATATGGCAAGTTTAGGAATCTTTTCATTTTCTCGGCATTTACATCTCAAAATTAAAAATTAACATACGTGTTAAACCCACAGTTTGATACTTTGTTACTTCCGTTGTTTTTTTATTTATAATATTGTTTTCCATGTTAAGGAGGATTGAAAGTCACTGTAATGCATTTTTCAGCAAAGTGGATAATAACGTCCAACACTTTTTTCCAAGTACCTAATCCCTTTAATAGATGATATTTGAGCGACCTATTATAAAAAGGGGAGATTAAAAACTATTTTCCTAATTTAAATACGGTTTACTTAACATTTTTGTTTTATTTTGCAGGTCGACGACGAAGGCCTCGTCGGCGGTAGCACTCCCCCTTTAACCTCCTCCTCCTCCTCCAACCACCATCGCTCCTCCAGCCCGCGCTCCAAGATGACCGTCAATTCGCAGTCGGGCCTCCCCAAGTCCCCCAGACCCCCCGACGATCTCATCGCTACTGCCGCCTCGGCTCTGCGCCGCCTCCACTTTAAAACGGGCAGGAACGCCACCAAGACGTCCACCAAACAACAACAGGTAACACAATAACGTATTTGCAATATTAGACCATTTTATACCCTTCACCGTGTAACAAGATGAAAATTCGTAGGTAGATTTAGTGAAGGAAAGGTCAACGATATGTTTGACGATCCTCCTGAATTTTACTCCCTATGCACAAATATTACAAGTAATTTACTTCACTAAAAATATAGATGTTAAATAAAATGCTCAGAAATGTAATATCGAAGACTATCTTCTTTAAGCAAATGTTAATTGAGAATGAGTTAATACACTTAAATATTTTTTGCCGGTATGGGTAATAAAGATATTTTTAATATTTACTACATTAGAATTATAAAATCTAATCCGATAGTCAAGCAGTAATAAAAGCGATCAATTTATTAACCATCAATTCGAAGTTGGTCAAAGAACATAGGCGCGCCCACGGGGGGGGGGGGGCTTCGGGACCATGCCCCCCCTAATCAGCATAAATAATAAATAAAAAAAACACCTCAAATGAAAACCCACAAAAAAAACCGTTGGAAAAGCTTTAATATAAATTATTTTAGCTATAAAATGCGGATAAAGCTATATATTTTAGCTATATAAAGGAAAATATTACTTTGTACAGGCTCGTATAAAAAAAAATCGTCTGCGATGTTATTTTTTTTTCCAGTTCGTAATCTTTAATTTTGCCCCCCCCCCCCTATTAAAAAGCCTGGTCACGGCTATGTCAAAGAATGCCTAGAGAAGCTGAACAAATTGGTCCAAGATAATAAAGCCCTCCTACTCTGGGTGCCAGCCCACTGAGGGATAAAAGGCAATGAAAAGCAAACGATCTAGCTAGAAAAGGAGAAAATACACCAACACTAACTGAACCAGAACTGTTCTGTTTGCCAAATGGGAACCAACTTAAAGCGGAACTCAAGAACCTGGAAGACTCCATCCGTAACCTGGAATGAGAATGCTCCAACAGTCTAAGGCACTCCAAAGAAAGCTTAAGAATTTACGACCGGAAAAAATTAAAGATGTTCCTTTATTTAAGTAAGAACAATCGTAGTATTGTCACGGGGTTTTGAACAGGACAACTGTCCTCAACAAACAACTCAGTAGATTGAAGGTAAGAAAAAACGGCGAATGCAGATTCTCTGGAATCATCAAAGCACCTCATCACCGAGTGCATCGAGACAACAACTATTCGTGCGATGAAATTTGGTGCGACTAATATTGGCGATGGAGAACTAACCTCTTTAAAACTGTCTCACATATTGGCTTTTGTCAAAGCCCTAAGACTGTGATGAGTTATAACGCAAGAAGAGAGACAAAATAGACATGTAAGGTCACGGTAATTAACCCCCCTCCTATACCATTCTACATTCGACCATTCTGGAACTATAAATATTCCCCATGCTATTTAGTAATTTAGATAGTGCGAACAGGACTAACATTGGAATATCTCCAACTCCGTTTCAATTACGCAGAAGGATTTATTGTTTCAATTATAGAAATTATAATGTATCTGTATCTAACCTATTAGTTATTTCAAAAAAAAAAGTCTGCATAGGTTTTTCGCCACTGCAAAAAAAGATACGAAATAAGATTGGTATTTTTCAAACAACACTGTAGAAGTTAAAATATTTTTCTGAAACACATACTTTAGGTTGGCACCTATACAAAATTCCTAAGTTTTTTTTATTATAGGAGCTACAGATAACCGACGCACTGTTGCCGGGCTCGTATAAAGTATTAGGAACGACTTTGAAACGTGGCAACCCCTATTTGCGGCAACTTTTTTATAGGCACCCTTATAACATGATGCAGAGATTAAAAATAGCTTTAATTTGGCATATAAATGATCCAAAAAAATTTTCAACGTAATGTCGTCTTAAAAATCAGTTATTATTATTATTAATTAAACATATATATAGCTTCGGCAACTTTATGATTGGCACTGTGTTAAATTATATTACCCTATATTTATACATAACATAAAAATTGGATTTTGATTAAAAATATGATCGGATCCTGTACTATTAATATAAATAAAATATGATCTTTGAAAGACTAAGTCTATAAAGTAGAATCAGTTTAGATTGAGCAATCAAATTTTTCGAGATTTTTAGGATCCCGTGATTTAATATCGGGATTTCGGGGATAAACATACAGTGGAATCCCCGTTTGGAAACCCTACTTCCAATCTGATCTCATTGATTCAATGTTATAGATGAAATAATTTCAAAAGGTCATCTTGTACATGACGGTCCTTGTAAAAGGACCACATGCATTATATCAAACAGTATAATAAAATACATTAAGAAGTAGACTTCTAGGGCATTGGCAGTTGTTTTATCTAGGTTTAATTTTTATCTGAAACATTCGGGGAATGCATTGACTGGTGGTTAAATTCACATATAACAACCGCGTCAACGTTCAGAACAGTAAACAGCATAATGGATAATAATTAAGCTTAACGCACGAGACTTCATAAACATGAAAACCTGTAGTTTAGTGAATTTAATGCAAGCCAGAAAATACATACAGACCACGCGAAGCTTGTTAAAACCGAGGTGTGTTTTAAAATGTTTTTCTCAATAAACTAATTTCATTAAAAGCATTTTTTGAAATCGAGTTGGACTCCAATAAATGTCATATAAATATTAAAAGAACATGAAGGAAAAATTCACAATATTGACCCTAATTAATGAAAATCTCGCAATATCTCTTTTTCTTTTAAAATCGATATAAATGCTTGAAACTAATTCAATAAAATCTTATATAATTGCTTTTGCTTTCAGCAGTTACTTTAAATTGCAGAAATTGCTGCTAGCTAAGGCTTTTTTCTTAAGAAATAGAACCAATTGCTAACATTTGCTCAAAAGGATATGACTAAATTAAGGAATCGTTGTAGAATTCTTAAGGTAATTTGACCCCTGTATCATTTACTTGAATCATTCGACTTTAGTTATTAGCAAATCGAAATACCCATTGTACCCATGAGATTCGCAACATCCGTCTGTACACATTCATTTCTATTCTCTTTTCGGTCTGTGAATCCAGTGACCAGCTCTCACATCCTTAGAGTAACACAGAGAAAACGTAGCATCTGGCCATTCGAGTTCTGAGTTCCGCACTGAGGTCTCGTCTTGTAAAAAATGATTTCATACTCACGAAGATTTTTCTCGCTTGCTCAATTCTTGAGAATATTTCTCTTGTCGGGTCACACTGACTATTGATGTTAGCTCCTAAATACTTTATTGAGGTCACTTGTTCGATTGTTTATCCGTTAGCACGCAGGTGTGCATTTATTGGAGTCTTAAAAAAGACCAATAGTTTGGTTTTGGAGACATTGAGATGCAGTTCAAACACCTCACTATAGTGGACAACGGAATCTATGATGCTTTGTAGTTCTTGTATATCGTTGACTATCTATTATAACCATATCATCGGCATATCTGATATTGTTTATTGGGATTCCATTAAACTTGATTCCGCCCTGGATTCGATCCAGTGCTTGCTTCTCTAAATATAGTCTCCGAGTACAGCTTAAACAGAGCGGAGACAAGACGCAACCCTGTCAGGTATTATCTATATAAAATAGAGTTAATTGATAGCCCGAGATGTCTCTATGTCGACTTCAATGCTGATACGGTGGAGCATACTCATTTAGAATGTAACCGATGGACAGTTGAACGAATAGTGCTAAACAAAGAACTAACAATCGATAAAATTAAGATTTGCGATCCAGAGATGATTCGATCCCCAGAAAAATGGAATTGTGTTCACACTTTTATGGAGCCACTAATAGATATCAAAGAGAAAGAAGCTAGACGAAGTAACGAAAACATCACTGTAAAACCGCTTCCTCGAGAAGTAATGCCGATAGGTATCCTCGAGGAGATACTCAAAGCGGTTTGTGGAAGTTTTTTTAGTCGGTAAGGTACCTCAACTAACCCGGGAATCGGACCTATGTTGATATAAAAGGTAAATTTTATTTTTACGTGAGGAATCTCCCCACGAGAGATGGCACATGTTTGAAACACGCTTTCTACTCAAATTTCCGAATCCTGGTAATATTTATGAACAACATTTGTGTCTAGACAGTTGAGGTAGTAAACTTTTACCACAAACTAAGTAATTGTAATTCTCTATTCCATTCAGCGTCGAATATACGAGTATAAGGGCGTAGGTTGTACACTGCATCGTCGAGTTTCCAAAACAACGCCATCTCCTCGCATTACATTATTTTGTCAGCGTTTAACACGGTCTGGCATAGTGTGCGACACCAGCAGCTTAATACCGTAACACATAGTCGTATTAACAATACAATTGTCGTTCTTATCTGTGTTCGTTAACGTCGGCTTTGTCGCGACATCTGTATTATTCGAAGAAAATTAACGCAATGAAAATTTTAGATTAAGATCCAACTCGTGCTCTATACGTGTCTTTGTGTTCAAAGAGAGGCTTTATTTGCTTTAAACCGATGTATAAATAATTAAATGGATAGTGTTTTAAATTTTGTTTAAAACATTAATACGGTGCTATACTAACAATTATTGGAATAATTGGATATTCTGGATTTGCCCTTTGATTGGCAATATCATCAATCATCAAATTTTTAAAATGGGCTGTTCTCACTAGGGTCAAAACAAACCATAAATTAAATAACATAATTTTTTGACAATATTTAAACTCGTTTTCCAGGGAGGATCCGGCAATAGTAAGTCGGGCATCTGTAGTTTAAGTGCAGACCTAAAAACGGTAAAATGCCAGACAAAAATCATTAAGTGCCTTTGATAAAAAATTACTGTTGAATACACCATATGTAATATAATATTACGAATATACGCAAAATCGTTAAAAATTTTGAAATCATTTAAAAAATAAAAATACAAGATGTTCCATTAAAAAAAACCAAGGAATGCTATTTTATATTTTAAACAGCTTGGTACAGAATTTTGAACACCCTGTATGGTTTAAGATTACGACATTTATAGAAAAGTAAGTACAGACTAACTATAGTAAATACCTAGTATAGTTTTGATTTCAGGATATTTCTTGTATTTTCTTTTTAAGGCTGAAAAATATGTATATATTTTTTTATTTATTACAGCATCTCTAAAACTATCAAAACATATTTAATATCTTAGGATTATGTAAAGTTATCAGAGAGGAAGCCTAAAATTCAATACTATACCATGGGGGTTCTATTTAAAAAAATCATCACGATCTATTCACACTATTTTGAGCCATCCTGCAGGAGATAAAAAACTAGTTAAATAGTTTTATTAGAAATAAAATATATTTTAGAAGAGAAATTCATATAATTAGAATCGACTGCCGTAAGACTTCCAACCCCAACCTCTCGGGTTGATAATATTGGTTCCATCTTCGTTTCTTACTTCTTGGTTAACTGGAAATTAATAAATAATTAAGCAATGCTCAGAATTGCGATTCTGTATTGGTTAAAAGCTTCGAATAAGAAAAATAAGGAAGGAGTATTTTAATAACGAACTTATAGACTTTCGGTTCAAGAACGACGTGATACTAATGTGTTTCCTTTAAACCACACGTGAACTCACTTTTACTATAATAGCATGTGAACTCACATGACGTGACAGTAATGTAATTCCGCCTTAACCAACTACTTCAATTAATGTTGATCGCTCCGTATTACTTTATTCCCCAAGTTTACAAATTCGGGTCAACTTTTGGACACGAGCAGATGAGAACGATTCTTAACGTTATTTGATGCCCTCCGTTTGTCAAGATTGGCTCTAGTTTTCGAGTTCGCGCATGACAGTAGCACTGCGCTCTTATAACGGCCCGGGTAGTTGACGCACGGTCAGTTGACGCACGGTCAGTGCACGACAGCGCTGCAACCGGCAATCGGAAACATTATTTGGATTTGTATTGTAATCAGGGCCAGTCAACTGAGATATACGACCTTGAACGATCTTTTTTTGGGGTAGTAATTTCCTGGGGCGCTAGATGGCGTATTTTTATTTTAATTTTTCTAGTTGCCTAACAATTGCGTACAAAATTGTTTTTATAGTTGCCTGAATAGGCTTATTAATTATGTTCTGTCATTGTTCTGTATGTCAAATCAGTTTTCCGTTTCCGGCTTCCTCCTTCCTCTTCAGTTGTGTTTTGCAATTGAACGGAGATGTGCGTTTCGCTGTTTTCTGGTTGTTTGGCTGTGTTTTTTGCAATCTTCATTTTACAATCGTGATTTTGTATTTTTGAATTTTTTTGAACTTTGTTTTGTGTTTGATTTTTAAGATCTTTATTAAAGGTAAGGTTTAAGTTAAAGGTCTTTGATTTATCTAACAATTTTATTTAATAATCCGAGAAAGTGAGGTGAGGTAACCTAACCAAGTCCAAATGTTCGTGAATTTTATTTTTTAACAATGTAATATTTACAACGCCATATATTTTTACAAAAAAAAATTGATCAACTCCATATTTTTGTACATAAACTCCACAATTTGATATTACACAATTGTTCAAGTCCATATGTAAAAATACACGTAAATAAAACATTGTTTCTAATGGACGTCACTTTCTCTTGTATTCCAACGATATTTGTTATGTGTTCTTAAATCTGGTACTATAATAAATATTATACTTTTTAATCTGTTGTTTTATTTGTTTGTAAAATGTTTCATGGTATAATTTTCTGTAAATTAAAATAAATTATTTATTGTAGGTTTTTATGCACATAAAATGATATAAGCAAACCATTTAACACTTTACAATAGTTTAACCTGGTTTAACCTTTATCCTTTTTATATATAAATCCTTGTTTTTACCATTTGACTTGTTTGCCAACTTGGGACCAATCAGATGACTACACATTATTTTGTAGAAATCTGATTGGCTCTAACTGGCGGACAAGTCAATACGTCTTGCTTAAAAATAAATTGCATCTATTTAAATTTGCCGCCACATTTGTTACTTTCCTGGGTGGCTAGATGGCGCCACATACAGATTACAGATTTCTTTACAAATTTGAAACCGTTTTGAAACTAAAAAATGCATGGGAGTTAGCGTTCTTCTTTAGTGTGTTCTGTGATTGTAATTGTGCTACCGAGGTGTGGCCGAGTCGTACCCACTATGAGCCAGGACAACAAAATATGTCCTCTGTACCACTTGTAAACCCACAGGACGTTTTACTGCCACCTCTTCACATTAAACTTGGCCTTATTAGGAACTTTGTCAAAGCGCTCAATCGCGAAGGACCGGCTTTCCAGTACTTAACCAATTTGTTTCCAAAAATGTCATACGCAAAAATCAAAGAAGGAATATTTGTCGGACCTGGTATTCGAAAACTAATGGCTGACGCAACGTTTACAAAATGTTTAACGCTTGATGAGGCAGCAGCATGGGCATCGTTTCAAAGTGTTGTTCACAACTTTCTCGGTAATCATAAATCACCGGATTACAAGCAAGTAATCGACAATTTGTTGCAAAATTACCACAAGATTGGAGCTCGAATGTCTCTCAAGATACATTTTCTGCATTCACATCTTGATTTTTTTCCACAAAACTTGGGCGATACGAGCAACGAGCAAGGAGAGCGGCTAAACCAAGATATAGCGAAAACTGAAAGGCGATACTAAGGATTTTGGGACGAAGACATGATGAACGATTACCGTTGGACCCTAATCCGTGAAACAGATCCCAAGCAGTATAAAAGACTCAGTTCAACCTCTATTCATTTCTGATTTATATTGTTTAATTCAATAAATGACCATTAACAGTAAAAATATTAAAATAATAAATTTGTTGAATATTTCGAAAACTAGAACCAATCTTAAAAAATGAACTGCTGATTTTGATTCAGCTCCAAAAATTAGCTTAGAAATTGTTTTTAGTTGCTCAGGTCCAAAACCGTGTATACTTGTGATTCTTAACTAAATTAAGCTTAACTAACTAATAATTCACATCGTTGACGGCAGGGCCGTATCTAGACCAAAATTTCGGGGGGTTTGGCTTGGAAGGGGGTACAAAAGCTGCTAGGAAAAAAGCATAATAAAAAATAGCTTTGGGCTACACTCAAATCTTAATTGAAAATAAAATTTTAAAAAAGTAACAGGTAAAAATTATTAATCTTAAAGGATAAACTGGAAAAACGATTGACTACCTCTTCGATATCGATATTTATTTCTCTATGTACGCTTAATAGAGTAAGTCCTGTCAATCGCTCCTGACCTGTAGAGTTACGTAGGAAGTCCTTCAATCGCCCTATGCCGCAATCGCACATGCGGCATTTAGCGAACTCCGAGCGTTCGTCAACTACCGAACGCTAGTGATCGGACTTCGCCTTTCCATCCACACATGCGGGCTCTGATAGCAACAACATAGAGACGAGCGCTCGTTCTCGCCGCCGATCGAGTCGCCGAAATCCGACTTCCTCATTCACACACATAGGAAATCGGCGAAGCCCCGATCCGAGATCGCCGAATACCGCATGTGCGGCTGCGGAATTAGGGTTGAAAAAGACCTTTCTGGTCTAGCTGTTGACACTGGTAGAGTTGCTAGGATCATTAATAAAATGTATATATTTGGAAATATACACTGGTTACACTCCGATTATCGTTTCGATGGCGTTTTTAGGTCGGTCGACTGCAGGTAGTTGCTTCCATTTTTGCCGCCACAAGTCTAGTTCTGCCGCTAAAGTGTCATAGTCCAAGAATTATTTGTTTAATAGCAGAACAATAACAAACGTTTATCACGTTAATGACCAGCAAAACACACAACATTCAAAATCTCCCTCAAACTTTTGCTGTTTTAAACACTTGAATGTTGAAAGTCGAAAATCGAAAATGACATTTGCTTTCAAAGTGGAAAAGTGAGGTTAGGGTGTATAATGTATAACATCAATGACTAAAGAATACAAGGACAAATAGCACCCGAGACCAAACTGTGGCCATTCTTACAAACAGTGCCGTGGCACATATTTTACTTAACATTGCCGCTTGAAGGGATATTTATATTTTTGATATTATATGTTTTCACTACGCCTATGGTGTATCGGGTGGTATCATATACTAATTAATTATGAAAAAAACGTATTAAAATATTGACAAAAGGCACATAACTAGTATCGACGTATAGTACATATCAAGTACATATAATATCAGAAAAATAATTATCGAATTCAATAAAAAAAACGCTAAAAAGGTGTAGGGTACTGTTTATTTCCCTATAAAACGTAACTTCTGGCTCTTTCTTATCATTGAGCCTTTTACACTTGAAAGCTGAACAAATTACCATTGTAATAAAGTTTATACAAAGTTCACTACACACAACCATTTACTACAACTAATTACTACAACTATTAAAAATCGCTAAAATTTTCGCTGATGACCAGCTGATGATGTCGTTATGTCTAAAAAGTTGGCGTCTAAGGTCACAAATTCTGCTGCAGCCCGTATATGGGCGTTACATGTTCTGGTATTCTTTAGTCATTGATATTCATCCATCTTCTTCTTTTTTGTTTCGTTCTTACTTACTTACTTACTTACTTACTTAATGATCATTACTTTCTAAAAATTTTCGGCCATAATTTCGGGGGGGGGTTTGAACCCCCAAAACACCCCCCCAGATACGGCCCTGGTTGACGGAATCGAGATCATAGGTCCCCATCCTTGACAATTCTAATTGACGTTTCAATTGAAACATTTGAATTTGATTTGAAATTTTGAGGATTTGTTTGTCTTTACTGGAGCTTATTTTACGATATTTATTATTTATTGTACAATTGGTTTTCTTTAGAGGTAGTAAATCTAGAAGGAAATTGTGTCAGAAATGAAATTAATAGACACTATTGCGTTTTATCGAAAAAGACTATAATATTTGGTTGTGCAGCAGGCCATAAGCATTGATCAAAAATCGAGGGACATGATGGAATAGTTTTTACTGCTAAGTGACTATGTAATATACTGTACATGCGTGTAGTAAACAGATCATATATAAAATCAACTTAAAATTAACCATGGACCTAAGTTTCTTGATGTGCTCCTTCCTTAATCTTTTTATTAAAAGGTTAAATGTTACTTTGACAATTTCTAACCTTGTTTTGAACACCGAAATGAAAATTAGCTGTAAATATGTAACAAGTATTCCTTTTCCATGTTAAACACTATTTATAGTTGTACTAAATTATAGTAGATAATTTATTACATTGAAAAATATATCGATTTCACAATAAAATATCAAAATTAAAACTTATAAATTTTCAAATAGGTGAAAAAACCAAAAAAAATAACGTCAATTAATTACGTTTTTCAATCGCAAATTTGTTTTAGCATCAATACCAATACTAACAATTACTAATCCTAAAATCCTCCAACACAGTAAAAAGGCGGAATTACATTACTATCACGTCACGTGAATTCACGTGAACACACATGAGCAGTAAATTTGATGAGACCGATGTTTTGCATTTATTTTATTAATCAACACATCAATATTGCGAGTTGTTTCGCGCTCAAATATTCTGTTTTAACATCAATTTCGTGAGGCGTGAAAACGTGAGGGTTGGAAAATGTAAGAAATTCTAATAGAAAAAGTGCGTTTACACGAGGTGCTTTACAATAACCGATCAACAAATTACTCTCTTTTCAAATTAATGTCATGAACCCATTGCCTAGTTTTAACATTATCAGCAACCACAAGTAACCTCATGAGTTTTCTAAATCTTCTTCAAACTCAAAAGATGAAGATGAACTATTTATTTGATTCATTATTATGTTAAGTATAGGACCTAAGTTGTTAAACTTGAGAAGAACGCTGAACCAACGAAAAATGACTTTCACTTCAAGAACGACGTGATACTAATGTGTTTCCTTTAAACCACACGTGAACTCACTTTTAACGTAATAGCATGTGAACTCACGTAACGTGACAGTAATGTAATTCCGCCTTAACCAACTACTTCAATTAATGTTGATCGCTCCGTATTACTTTATTCGATAGAAAATAACACTCTGAATAGAATTGCATATCATACTCAATACGACAATTTGACTCGAAATACCAAGTGTGTGGTATCAAATTATTCTATTTATATATTATTATACTATTTATATACATATTTATGCTAATGAGCCACCCTCGTCCTATTTGAAAAATTTAGTTATGATTAAAAATACGATTTGGGCATCTTTTAACCGGCCAGGACACGAAAAACATTAGACGACCAATTCTATTTTTCCAAGGCTCCTTGATTAAAAATTAGTGTTTTTAACACCGTCGTGGCACTCTAGATTGATATTTAAAATACAATTTTTGTAAAGCAAAAGTGTCAAAAGTTGGCATATGATATGACATTCTATATTCTATTCAGAGTGTCATTCTTTATCGAATAAAGTAAAAAATATATTGAAGGTGCTATTTAAAAATTAAAAGTTATCGTCATTTCCGGTAAAATAGGAAGTGACAGAAAACAATTGAATACGTCAATCAATCCAAATTTATGTCATATACTACATACAAAATCGTTATCTGAAATTTATATTATTAAAAAGTTCTCATCAATGCAAATATCCTTCCAACAAATGAAAAGTGTTTTTTGTGTGTGGCCAAAACTCGCTGTCTGAAATTAGCTAGAAAACGCGAACAAATAGAACCGTTGACAAATGCTTTAAGCGAAATTCCGAATCATTCATTTGCATACTCGACAATGTTTGAACGAATGCGGACCACGGTATTCTCGCTTTGCGGCTGGGAATTAGCAAGAATTTGCCAGTTTTATTCTTGTTGCGTGTGGTGTATTTTAGGAGAAAATACTCGCATAGTTTTCAAAGGATTCCCAAAATAAGATTGCCGAGAAACTTTTACATACGTTTTTACAGTGGTGGACGTTAGTATACACTAAAAAAATATTTTTTGTGACATTTAAAGTGATATACAGGATGTTCCAATATTCCGTGGACATTGCGTAATTTTGGAATAAAAATAAGTTTATTGTGCACAATTTACCTCGATGCAAAAGTGCTTCGTGTGTCTGTTAGAGGGTTAGTTTAAAAAAATTAAAACATTAAATATGTATTTATTTTGTTTCCAAAAATACGCAGTAGTTCTATGTCCACATAATAATCGAACATTCTGTATATACATCTTTTAGTTTTTGTCTAATTTTTATGATTTTTTTGAGAAATTGTACAGGGTGGCGCCTTTCATACGACGCGGAGGCTCCAAGGAGGACGGTAGTTTATATCGAAAAGCAATGTTGGCAGCATTGTAGGGTAATTGAAAGCAAGTTGTATCTTTTGTAATGGAACACCCTATATTTTAATTGATTTTCGGATTCTAGGAAAAAAGTAAAGGTGACTTTTATTAAAGAAGCATATACCTAAAATGTAAGGATTTTGACATATGTATTTCACATTTTGTGAAAATGAAGAGTAACTTTTAAATTTCAATCACAGCTACCTAAATTTAAGTTGACTTTGTATAGCCTGATATTTACTTACAGTAACCATTGTATGTTAAACGGAATTAAAAAATGACTCGAAAAATTATACAGGGTGAGACAAAATTAATATGGAACATTAGTCACTTTTAAAAGGAAGTTACTCCTTTATTTTAAATGAAACACCCAGTATATTATTCCGGTGTTCAATGAGGAGTTCATATATCTTCAAAATGTTATAAGGGTTGCCTACCTCTCAGACAAATATTTTCCTAGATATTTTAATTTATACATTTTGTTAATTTAACAAAAATTAAGGGATGTAGAGTAAAATACTCAACGGTAATAAAAATATACACGTTTAAAACATATTTTAATTATATTACCGAATTAAAACTAGATATAAACCTATACAAAAATTAGCTAGATGAAATCAAATGCTCAAAATGCTTCCTTTCCTGTTAACTGCATAAAATGATTGTCTTTTTAAAAGATCTTTTCATTTTAAAAGGCATAGGTGGAGTTCTACTTCAACAAGCAGCTACAATAATTTCTCTAATGTTGTCGACAATAGTTGGTCGACTTTTATAAACACTGTCTTTAACATATTCCCATAAAAAGCCCAGACTAGATAAAATCAGCAACATTTAAGTATTCTATGAATTGGTGAATGCACACTGCATTCACCAACTAATAGAATCATATCAATTCTCTCTGATGTAGGATAAGTTTTCATTCTCGGCAAATTTCAAAGAAAATTTTTTGTTTTAACTGACACAAAGTGATGTGATAACTAGTTGTTAAAGTTGGACTAATTAGACAGCTATGTTGAAGTAACGTCAGATATATCACAGCCACCTAGATTTTACCAAATAATAAAGTTCTACTGACACTAAAAATATACCATGTTACCAATTATTGTTTGAAAAAAGTTTGTTTTAACAGATTACATCGGAAAATGTGCATCAGTCGTTCATCAAAAGTTTTTTTTTTCATTTCATTTATTCTTTGTCTCAATGTTTTCTCATTTTATTTCACTTAGCATTGCACAGATATCTTACACTACAAACTACAGTTAATTTTGCAAGAGTTTTATTATTTTCCTGCCATAGAAATCCAGGAAGAAAGAGAAATCGATAATTGCTCTATCCAGATTAATTTTCCAGTTAGGCGTAGTGGAGGAGCACGAATATCACAAGCGATATTCTGTCGTAGTTAGCAGGATGATTAATGAAGACAATTATTAAAGCCATAAAACGTTTTGCTATAATTACTAACTCTGAGCATATATTACCAACCCATATACTACGTATAAGTAAGACTTAGTATCAATTATGTGACACACTTACTTGTTCTTTATTTGATTAAGGCGATCACATAACATATATTTTAATAATTTTTCTATTTTCGCCATGAATAACAGACGACCACTTCATTTAATGAAATGTATTTATGGAATTTTAATTACAAAGCAACCTCCCTGTTTATTCTCGTTATTTTACTAAGTTGACTAAGCTCATTCGACTAGGCAAGTGCATTATTTTAAATTGCCTCAACACCTAGCAGCCAAAAATCTTTCAGTTTCATAGGGAAATCAAAATCATTTGCGGAATAATAGTACTAATAATTTTAAATTTCAATACTTATATCTAGATTATAAGAAACACATTAAAAATCATTTACTAAATTAGCAAAAATTATCATTTTTTTTGCTGATTTGTGTTGTTCGCTTAGAGATCTATTTTGTTTTTGTGGTCGCACCACTTTGTGTCTTTGTATTGGGTTTTTAATTGCGGTGCAATCCCTTTAGACACACTTTTATTAATTATTTATATAATATAATTAATTTAGGTCTAATAAAATAATTGAACTTGAATATACTAACTTACACTCACCCGTACGAAAAACGGACACATTAAAATTTTGATGTAGTTTAAAATTGTTTTTAACTTGTTGCTAAATTATTTGAATTTTTAGTGTCTATTTCAAATTAAAGATAAAAGTTCCCATCTATCAATTATACAAGGGAAAACAAAATGTTGATGTTTTGGTGAAAGTTTGAGATACCCTGTGGCATATGTGAGTAGAACAAGGAATTTATAAATAACTTTATCATCTTGGTGCATCTTTTCTCAATAGTTTGTTTTTGGTTCATCTCAATAACTTTATTTTTTTGGGGGGAGATATTCGCTTTTGAATAAGACACTAACATTTTTTCGTAATTATGAAACCATGCCTTTGCTTTTGGACCTATATAGTTAACATGGTTAGTAGGGCGGAGCAATAACTTTTTTTTCTGAATTTCAATAACCCTGGGTATGAATTAATTGTCTTTTCAGGTTACATTTGACCTAAAAAAAAATTCGGGGAAATGCAATGACATCTTGAGGGTCCTTTTTGAATTTGAAATTTGGTAAAAAATATACATTTTGAAACATTATTTCAATATTTTTTTTTTTAAGATTTGGCGTATCTCTGGGTGTACATTAGGCATATAGTGAAGTTCAAACTAACCCAGACAAAGGTCAGTCCTGAGTGAAGATAATTTCTGGTTCCTTTTTTATGTCAAATTTTAATGAAAACCCCAGTTTTACAGTCTTAAATGCGATCGTAAATACAGGCAACAAGAACGGTGTAATAAAACGATTTGGCTGATAAACAAACCATTTACGATCCGTTTCCAGCATCCCCCGCCCCGTTTTATAAACGTAAACAAAAACAATCGACGTTAACACATTTTTTACCTTCTGCACTGCAATGAACTCCACACTGCAATGATCCATCGTCATTTAGTTCATGAGATCATCAGATATTCGTCATTCAGTTCATCAGATATATGGGAAAACTATACTACCTGTTTTACTGGCCCTATAGGAAAGCAGCTAAGTAATTGTGATAAAATGCCTGTTGTAGCATTTCAAAGAATTAAAATTGATCTTGAATTGCCTTCAATTGATGTTTGTGATTTGAGAACAGACCAAAAGTACTTGTACGAAATGGATCAGGCAATAGAAGATTTCCCCCCAGTTGGCAGCTAAACAGCCAGGAAAGAGCTCCCATGCACGATAGTTAAAAACCGCGAACAGAATACTAAGACTATATGTTTCGACAGAAGGACCATCCTATGAATTAAATATATTTACCGAGTTTGTTGTCAAAGTATACGCCACAACCTGGTTTCTTGTAAAGCACAAGTCAGCTTGTAAGTATGGATCCAAACATTTGTTCCATTTAATCCAAGCTTCTCGATATTTACCTACCAAATTCAAAGATACCATGAATAAAGCTATTCAAAGAAATGCTTTCTTTGCTTATCTCGAGAATGTTTTGTCTTGCAATGCTTGCTGATGACAGAAAACATATTAGAGAATTGGCATTGCTTCGAATTTTAAAGAGTCGAGTTTCCAGATATGACAACCAAATTCGTGATTTTAAAGTGCCAAAACTGAACTTTGATGCTACCGATTATACAGAGCTAATAGACTGGCAATCAGATGAAGTTACAGAACCTCCACTAACCAAAAGTATCTCAGAAGATCTTAGAAGAATGATTGTTAACATTCTCGAAACTATCGAAATTTTAAATTTTTCGTGCCACACTCAGGCTGTTGAAAGACATATTAAGATAGTAACTGAGGCGTCGACGTTAGTATGTGGATACACTTCCAGGGATGGGTTGATTCGGTCAAAAATTGCTTCTAGAAAGGCGAAACCAAAAATGGAGACAAAGAAAAATTTTATCACCCAGTAGGATTTTAAAATAATGGGAGGGTGGAATCCGTCTTGCAGCCACCTCCTCGAGGTGGATTCCGGGTTGTTTTTTTTTAATGATAATTTAAAAAAAAACAAGCGAAGCAAAAAAAAATGTTTTTCCAATTTAAAAATGAAAAAGGAACCTGAGATACTAAATATTTTCCAAAGAAAATTCACAGGTATATTTATTTAACTAAAAGACAACAATTCCATACCCAGGCGAAACAAAAATATCAGTTTTGTTTTTACACCTATGGCCATTGCTCCGCCGCGCCCTAATGGTTAGCAAAATTCGCGTCTAGTGTAAAAGTAAAAGTGTTTTGGTGTATTGTGGTGATATAGTGTTTTATTTTGCTGTGTAACACCAAAAGTTCCAACCCCTAACTTTAATTTTCAATGACAGTAATAGAAAAATAATAAACTCTATTCATAGTCGTGTTAATGAGGACGAAAAGCAAAGGCATGATTTTTATGCTAAAAATGTTGTAAATCTTTACTGTCTCCTTTAAAAGCGAACAGCCTGAATAAAAATGAAGCTATTGAGATGAGTAACTAAAAAATTGACTAATCGAGAAAAAATGTACCTAAATGATAAAATGATTTTTATATTCCTTGATTTGTTGACATATTCCACAAGGTGGTTTTAAACTTTCACCAAATTATCATCATTTTGTCTTCTCTCGTATAACTGACAGAGAGGAACTTTCATTTTTAATTTAGAAGGAAATATTAAAAGTCGCATAATTTAACTACAAATTGCTTAAAAAATCATCAAAATTGGCATACTAGAACAAAATATATTAAACTTTAAAATATTTTTTAAACACATAGATATTTTTCCGACAAAGAAACATATCCAACAAAGTTTTCATCAAACATGAAATATAGATTTTTCAATTAGGGGATCCCTGACAGTGACAGTTGTGTTTGTCATTTTAGTTCACAGGCAAATTGTATTTTCTCGATCATCTTTCGAAATCTTCTCTGAGTCGTTGGCCAATCTATACCGGGTGTTGCATCGTCGGACGGGACATAGGAAATCTCATGTAAATTTTAATGGGGTCAATTATTGGCTTCCCTAATTATTTTAGAGAATAATTCTATTTAGGTTTATTGAAGAGCACTAAAACCCACATTCAAAAGAATAACTTTAGATATTTTTGATTAGCTCGTTTACGAGTTATCTCCGATTTTTTTTTAAATATTTCTCCTTTCTTATGGCCCTGTATTTACTTATGAGCACCAGACAAGGTAAAAGATAACTGTCAAATGAAGTTGTCATTTCAGAAATTTACCTATTTAGTGTTTTATTATTATTGAAAACTCATTCCTACATCGGAAATCTTAAAGATGTATTTATAAATACAAATTAATATGAATTAAAGTAAAATAAAGTAATCAATTACAAGGTTAATTATAGTATTAATACAATATTCAATAACTTATTAATTTAGGTACTATTAAATGACAACTTCATTTGACAGTTATCTTTTACCTTGATTGGTGCTCATAAGTAAATACAGGGCCATAAGAAAGGGGAAATATTTAAAAAGAAATCGGCGATAACTCGTAAACGGACTAATCAAAAATCTGAAGTGATTTTTTTGAATGTAGGTTTTAGTGCTCTTCAATAAACCTAAATAGAATTATTCTCTAAAATAATTAAGGAAGCCAATAATTGATCTCATTATAATTTACATGGGATTTCCTATGTCCCGCTCGACGATGCAACACCCGGTATACGTATATGATTGTGATTTTTAAGATTTTTACAAACAACGCGGGGTTGACATTTGAAGCTAGCGCTACTGAGTTCAAACAAAAGGGAACCGTCAAATACCGTGCAACGTCAAAACTTTAAGAATTTTCTAGGTCTTTATTCAAGCAGCCGAAACAAAGTTTAATCGGCTGTGTAATACTAATTTCAACTAAAGGCGTAAATCACGTTTAAACCCAATTTCCAACGTGATATATGTTATGACAGGATGATGTATTAAATACCAGAAAATTTAAACAAGGGGCCTGCGAATATATTGTTCTAAATGCAGAACAATAGCGATAAATAGTCGGTGTTGACATATTACGCACGATCCTCTCCCACAAAAATAAGTTCTTTAGAAATAAGGAAACAATTTAATTGAATCTACTGGGCCGTCTGCGTCTCTTAAATAAGTACTAACATCTTTAAATAAATTTTACAAAACAATACATTTTTTTCCAGATGTTATCTTCCGGGCATTAAAAAAAAACTAGTGCCGCAGTACCCTTCTGAAATTTCTTGACGGTGTACTGAAATTCTTCCTACTACCTACTATGGTACCCTTATTCTACATATTGTATGTATAAGTTCACAATAAATTTAATTTTCTATAGAATAAGACATCTCTAACACGTTTGTAGATGGACACATCCGGTATGTTAACAAGAAGGCAATAAAAATTCTCGTATAACAATAGGGCAATAAAGATAGGTACTGACCGCAGTACTAATGAAGATAATGAAGAAGTACTATGATACTAAGCACAGATTCTGACTGCATCAGTGCGTTAAACAACGTCTACACTATGTGAAAAACTCCTCGAAACATGTCAAGGTCGCATTTCGTCGCCCAACTTTGAGGCATTTCGATTTATTTCCAGTTGTCTTGACCCACTTCGGTTTGCCTCGACCTGCTTTTCATTCCTAAAATTTTGTTGCCTTGTTCAATTTTGTTTTCTTTTGAGCTATTTCCGAAACGTGGAGGTATCTGTATCCGAGGCAAAGGATTTTTTTTCATAAATCTCAGTGAAATAAGTAAATCTAGTCGTTTCTAAAACAGTTGCTGTTACGATGATATTTCGTTAATTACATATCGTTTTATGTTATATTAATATATATTCCACGCGTTTATTATATGTATAGGAGCTATTTCGGAACAAAACATTTCACTTAAACTGCAGGAATATAATTACAACATTTTTATGCTTTAATATTATTATAATAAATTAGTATGGGGAAATTAAAATAACTTTGATTGCACATCATAATACGACCACCAGCGAACTCCATAAGACGACGCACGGTGTCATTGATGGCGTGCAACGAAAGTTGTTTTAATTTTCCCTTTATATAAAATTGTATATGATATGTTTGTTTACAACCTTAATTGATTAATATAACTGTAGTATAGCTTGACGAGTAATACTACTGGTAACATTATCAATATATCGGCTTGGGAAAATTTTTAATTTACCCGATGTCAACAAAAGTATGATCCACGGGCATTATTTAAAAGCAATGTTCTTGTCAAGTCTTTAAACGATACTTTTATCATCCAGCATGGTGAAGAAGCGGTTAACAATTTTTTCTACTATAATCTCGAATGATATAACTGGCGTTATCTATAACAATGACAGAGTTTTCTGGAAATAATGTTATCATTAGGGAAAAGTATCTAATCTTCAAAAACATCAGCCGTCATTTCTTCATGATAATCCTTGGTTAATTTAGATTCACATTGCATTAGTAGTCCATTCTGTATGAATCCATTATCTCCCTCAATATGCGTTATAATTAGCCTGCAACGTTTCCCGGAAGAGATTTTTAAACCAATCGATAATCCTTCTAAAAACGATTCACAAGAACTCCCCATATTATTGTCTTGCCAGAGTTTCTTAACACAATGTCCTTCATTCAGCCGTGTTTTGTGTAGCTAGAAGATCGAAGTAATACGAAGAATCTAAGAAATACGAAGAATTTCGTGTAAGTAGATTTTCCTCCGCTACGATATTTACGAATGTCCCTTAGATATTGTCTTCTCCAAAAGTTATGTCTTCTCTGTCAATGGATACAGACTTCCGGTTGTACTTTTCCTACGAGAAGTTAATTTCCTTTGAAGTTATCCAAAATTTATTTCTTTCCACGACCGACAAGTTTTCGTCTTCACTTACCTATAACTTTCTAAGTTTTATAGAGAGTTCGTATTTCCTTGTTTAAGTAAAAGCATAATAAAGAGACATGTGTATGCCCATGTCTCTTTATTATGCTTCTAGAATAGTCATCGAAAACCAATGGCTTAATACCCGTAGATGTTTTGGACACACAAACATTTCCACTTTTTCTCTCTTTCAGAATCGTAGCCTCACCAACTCCCGTAATATTTGATCATTTCGTAACTAGACTTCTCACAGTAGTAACCGAGGGATCTTGATGCACACAGAAATCATGAACATGTAAAAGTATATTATCGCTCATAAATCAAGAACACAATTTATCTCGCTTGGAATAAATATATCCGTGTTTGAAAATCAACACCGCAAGGTAGACACTGAGATACTACTGCACTAATTTTTGACAGGTATAAATATATCTAATATATGTTACGGTTAAAGTACGATATCCGATTAATGTCGAGATTAACAGGTTAATGTTTGGGTTTGGTTATGTTTTTGGTTGTTTTGTTGTGTGTTATTCTCGAGATTAACCGGGTAATGTCGATATTAACTGAATATCGGACCTTAACTGTATAATAATAATAGCTGCCGTATATAGCGTTTAACGCCTTGGGAGTAGCAAGGTACAGCTTGCTATACTAGAGCCGTTCGGTATACAAGGAAGGTAATGTGGCTAGCACTACGCTTCAACCGCCTATTATTACCTCAGGATTGTGAATCCCAAGTACTCATTTAAGGCTGAGTCGACCTAGGTACCCAAACTATTTTTATTTTAATAAAAATAGTCGGCTGATGAAAAGCCGGGTGTGGGAATCGAACCCACACCTTGAGATTGGTAGACGAGAGCCTCTACCTCTACGCCACCGGGCACCTTTAATTAATAAACGCGCCTTAACTGTAACATATATAAAAACAATAAATAGAAAGTATGTTTTTTGTCTAGATCTACCATCTTTTAAAATACTTGCACTTATTTAAAAGACACCCTGTAACACCCTAAACCGATTTAATTCTACAATCGAAGGAAATAATTTATGTATAAATGAGAAATAGCGTTTAATTAAATTATCTGGTTTCAAACAAAAAGATCTGTATGATAACGGTAAACAAAAACCGACCTTTGGAAGAGTATACCTTTCTGACAAAATGTATACTAAGAAGTTCTTTTGAAGTTTTAGAGAATTAAAGAACAAAAAGATCCGAGTCGGTAAAGAATTCTCTTTTTCCTTATATTTTTATTCTTTTCTAGAAAAAATGCAGTTCCATTTCGGTCGTTTTCTTCTGGAATAAAGATAACGATCTCCTGGCGTGAAATTAGTGAAAATTAAGTAAAGTCAGTGGCGGGTTCAGAGATTTGAAAACATAATTGATTCTGTTGTTAATTTTCAATTAAGGGATTCAATTCTGTGGATCTTGTCCCTTATTTGTGTGTAGTGAGGGTCTTCTTTGTTATCCCATAACTCCATCATTACGCATGATTATTATAATTATTAAATTAAAGATATATTATTATAATTTTGTATTCTTTCGGTTTTTTTTGGCCCCAAATGAAATGTTGTTTTATGATTTCTTTGGCATATTTCATATGCATTAGTTTACTAATTGTATACCGGGTGCGTCTCAAAAGTGGCTCACCCCTATAACTTTTTATTTTCTACTTAACCCTCGAGCGGGCGCGTCTGACATTTTGTACCGCAATTTTACTAATTTTGTTAAAACAAAATATCCATTAGACGTAGATCGGTTGTGCCATGAAATATTCTTATTTAGGGATATTTGACACCCTGGGTCGTAGTAGTTGTATATCCAGCGATTTTGGTTCAGTAGCAATTCTGTCGTAAACCTGGCAACTGAAGAAGTTGCGGTATTCCGTGCCTCTACGCGCCTGGTTATATAAATAAAATATTTATCATATTATTTAATTATTTTGCTTAATTTGGTGTAATTTTAAATTGTTAATTAATTTTTTCGATTGATTTTATAATAATCTTTTAAATATATGTTATATAACCTAGTAACGACAGAAAGGACCAGTATACAAACTCTTCCCAGAGATTTCCTAGTTTTTCTCGCTAAATATGCTCGAGAGGAAAAGGTACTATAGTTAAAGACAATAAGAAGCGAGTTTGTCCCTGCCATGTATGTGAAACTCATAAAAGCAATAGTTTTTGCAACTAATGCAACAAATTTGTTCGCAAAAAATAGAGTGATAAGACTAATCAATTGTATTATCGCATTATCTGTAGATATCTACCTATATAGAAGAAGACTAAACACTGATGTTAGTTTCATCTTCTTCAATTGTTAAAAAAATTTTTTTTGAATATCGAAAAGCTTCTGTTTGGTTTATTTTACTGTAATGTCTTCCGTATGATTTAGTTTTTGTGAGTATTAGCAAAGTTATATTTTTTTTATTTTGAATTCTCGTCTGTTTCGTTTGGTTCTATTTTTTATAATACGTTTCCGTTTTTTTTATGTGTTAGTAAAGTAAATATGTATTAAAAATGTTGCGTGTTACTGTTTAGCATGCTAAATTTTACAATAAAATATTTTAAATTGTAGAATAGTTAAAAATATAAATGCGGTACGGAATACCGCTACGCGCCCAGTCGTGTGATTCTAAAGTACGCTTGCGTAGTAGTTCTATGTTCACAGAATATTGGGACATCCTGTATATCTTCTGACTAGGTGGACACTCACTTTAAATCAAATGCACCGAATATTTAAATATAGGAAAAAATTGACTTACCTGCTTTTTCCCTGGCCTTTCATGTATCTTTTTTCATGCATAGTTATAACTGCATTACGACTTTTACGGTCTTTCCCTTTAGCAAGATCCAAATGACAGACTCATTTTCATATAAATAGAGAAACTCCAAAATACTATCATTTGTTCACTTTATTTATTTATTTATTTAACAAACAACAACGGCAGTACTTTTCTTTTCGTAAAAGACACACTAACCAAGCGATTTTTTAAGTAAATAGAATTAATGGAAGAATGATGAAATTTAAATTAGTTTCCTCTCGAGAAGAAGCATTAAATTATAGGGTCCATGTAACAAATGCACTTATCTAGAAACCGTCTATGATCTAACTACAATCACATTATTCATGTTTTAACAGTTTATGCAAAATTAATTACTCTTTGAATTGAAAAAAGTCAAGAGCTAAAAACTATAAATATCCACGCTTTGTCGCCTGTTATGTTAATCTGAATTACAATGTCGGATAGCGAGCCCAAAGAGTAAAAGACTATTAATAATTCGCTCAAAATTCCTCTGTTAATAAAACTTTTAATTTAAATTTTAATTAATACTAAACATTCTAGTCGACGACAACACTAAAGAGGGACGGGATATTGTGCAAATCAAGTTTAAAATATTTGCATTCGGACCGGTGGAGAATGTCTGGCAGGATTGAATCATTGACATTCAAAGCTAGAGAGAGCACGTAAAATAGTATATTATTGAACGAGCAATTTAAACTAGCCATTATTCACGCAGGGTGACGTTTGCGTCACGAGCCGTAGGCGAGTCACCCGAGTGAATAATGGCTATAAATTGCGAGTTGAATACTATACTTTGTCCACGGCCATTATAATAATTATTATGAGGAGTGTTTGAATTTGTATTTTTAATGTTAATCTTACTATTAATTATTGTATTCATGTTTTAGGGGAAAATGTCGCTACCTACTTAAAATTTGGCAATTTCAAACGTCAAAATTAAGTAAAGGATAATAACAACGTCAATATCATCAGTTTCTGTGCATCGAGAGTCGCAGTCATCTCGAACTATTCTATTTTTGAATAATTTGGGAAGTTTATTATTAGATGTTTTTTACGACATACCTGTATATTAGTACTTTTTTCTACCACCTTTAGTAAAATAAATTTGTTGAAAAATTATAGATCGTACCACCAGCAGCTGACTTTTTGTTGTTTTGTGTAACTAAAGTTGGTAATTTGTGTTTTATTTATCGTTATATATGTATTTGAGTTTTATTGATGCTGCTTCAAGTTTTTTGCAATAGAACATACTTCTACCAACTTTAGTTGTATACAGTTGTTGGAGAACGATAAATTGAAGTACCAGCATCTGACTTTTTGTTGTTTTGTGTAACTAAAGTTGGTAATTTGTGTTTTATTTAAAGTTATATATATGTATGTATTTGAATTTCATTGATATATTTGAAGTTCTTTGCATGAAAATATCGTACCCACATTCTTTAGTCAATCAGGAGATTGATTTTTGTTCCGTTACAATGGCAACTAAATATAATAATAACACGGATTCGGAAAACGAATTAATGCCTTTAGCAATCCTCCAGTCTAAAATGTTTTTATAGGCAGACATGTAATGATTCTTAGACTTTTGTGGTAGCAATCCAAGACTTGTTAATTTGGCCGCCTCTGCTATCTCTGGTGGTGTACAGGGCTCATTATCACTCACATAATTCATGTTTTGATTTTAAACGAGTTCTTGATATGCCACATATGCCACTTAATAATCACTACCTACTTAACATTTGACAATTTTAAACGTCAAAATTAATAAAGAGAAAAGATAAGAAAAACGTCAAATCATTCCCGCCGCGCATCGGGATGTTGTGAGTGTCACGTTGGCATAGCAACAAATGTAAAGTAAATGCAAAGTGTGATTTATCGTAATTCACTGTTATCAGCTGTTATATTTCACTCTATTACAAATATGGGCACCATATTCCATAAGAAAGTAGAATATTGATTTATTATTAAGTGGTCGTGGGCAAAATACATTTACTCATTTTCTTCTATGAAATTACTATGGTAAAAAAATCTTTTGGAATAGATAATATGTCTTGGGCCAGGACCATAGCGAGGCGGTAAGCTAAGAGCTCTTTCTCACGAACTCACTTTCACAGCGACTTGTGTCCGATACCAGTGTCCGCATCAGACACCAAATTAAATCGAGAAAATCCCATTAAAGATGGATGTAAAGTAACATTACTTACTGTATTGTTAATAATTTAACGGCTAAACAAGGGGACTAAAGAAAAAATTATGGATATACTCATTATTATCTGAGAGATATCAAAAAAGTATGTTTTATATTTTTTTGCTATAGATTTCTAATTTACTGTCACAATTCTTCTGGTTCTCTTTCAATGGCACTTATAAGATGCTTAATATTACAATCAAACCCATATTTTATATGTAAATAATAACACGACACAAAATGTACGTGATGTGTACACTTCAAATGAAAATAATGTACTGCTAAAAGTAAAACAGCGTCCGGTGGTCAAGCCTATGGCGATGGTGAGACAGTAGACGCCGACTGCTCAAACTCTAAAAGCAGCATAGTCCGCAAACTGATTCATGTGTAACCATAATTCCATATTCTGTGTTCTCCAACTACAGGAAAAAGTAAAGGAGCAACAGTGTAAATGTTATGTTGCATTCATCGACCTAACAAAAGCATTCGACTCTGTAAACAGAGATGCACTTTGAGCAATTATGCAAAAGTGCGTAGTACCCAACAAATTTCTTAATAATAATAATATAGCTCCTGTATGTAGCGTATACAAGAGCCGTTCGGCTGAGTCGACCTAGGTACCCAAACTATTTTTATTTTAATAACTGCTGATGAAATGCCGGGTGTGGGAATCGAACCCACACCTTGAGATTGGTAGACGAGAGCCTGTACCTCTACGCCACCGGGCACCTTTACACTATTTTACACAAATTTCTTACAGTGTGTAAAAGCCTCCCCGACAACAAGTTTAGAGTGTCATATTATGGATCACTGAGCGATACCCTCCTGAAAAATGGAGGGTTAGGCAGGGATGTGTCTTAGCGCCTCTCCTATTCAAAATATTTATGACAGCACTCTCTATGATAGTCGAAAATTTATAATAATTAATAATTTGTTCTGCTTCTCTAGGCATTCTCTAACCAACTTCGAATGGATGGTTACTGAATTGATCGCTTTTAGTGCTGCTTGACTATCGGATAAGATGGTCATTTCCCGTTTCCGATAGTTCCTATCTAAAATAAATTGTACGCATCTTTCGATAGCGTCGATTTCTGCCTGAAGGATGCTGGGGTAGATGCCCATTGGTGCGGAGTATTTAGTTTTCGGACAAAATGCTCCTATCCCTGTCCCTGCTTTGGTGTCTTTGATATTTTTGGCTAAAATAACTTATCCAGCTTTAATGTCTCAAGAACTAAGCTTTTCTTTGATTATATTATACAGAAATTGGTGATCCTTGCCTTTTAATGTTCATAGATTTGAAATCACCCCGATCGAATATGGTAACAAGCAATCTAAAAAAGCTGATCAATTCCAGGTTCAGCGTAAATTTAGTTTAATTTCAAAATGTTCTACAACCATCACCATGTTTGTTTTAAACTTTATTAATTTATTTATTTTTACTGGAATATATATGTATATGTAACACTTGGTTCAATACTTTGGGGTTGTAGAACACTAGAAAAAAAATTCACAGTCCTTTACAAAGATGCAACCGGGGGGGCATTGAAAATGATGAATATAAACGTAAAAATATGATTAGTGTTAATATGAGTGTATTACATACATATGTTTAAATAACGCACTTAACAAAAAACAACAGATTTAAAGATTCACTGAAATAGTAGTAATGTTAACATTAAATAAAACATTATCAATAATAATTATGCGATCGCACCTATCCGTAAAACAAACAAGCAAAAAAACAAAATAACATACAAAACATCAGGTTAACATGATGACAGATCATGATCGATGACAGATAAAGAATTCTTACGGAAAGTTACACTTTACGATATAATTTCTTAACTGTTAAAGGCAAACCCCATTTAAACACAAAACTTTTTAATACCTACTACTGTATCTAAAAGACATTTTTTTTTAAATTACTAGATTCTTAGCCACGCTTCTGTTTTCCTTGGCTGTTGTGCATGACGTTACAGATTAACAGGCCCACGTTTGCACCACAAGGCGATGCTGCAGACCACTAGGTAGACCGGTCGTAAAAATTTATGTTATACAACTTGTAGTCACTCTACACAAATATTATCAAAGGCTTTTTTTCTGTTAAAATGTGTTCAGATTTTGTAAAAAGTATAAGTCAAAATCGCAAAACTTAAATTTGATATGAGTTTCTTAGTTTTTAACTAATATAGTGGCGAATTACAAAAATTCCTTTTCAATGAAAATTAATCAGTTAAATAAAATAATTTAATAAATTACTAGCTTTTTTCCGCGACTACGTTCGCGTTACACCTCGAATCGTTCATGCATTGATTTAAATGATTTTTTGCTAATTTATAGAGAGCTAGTGAGCATAGATGTTTTTTATTTTTCATCTTCTTTTTATTTATTAAGAGCACTAATACTCTCTTTATAGGTTATTTATTATTCTTTGAAGGATAATTGAGGAAGATATATTTCGTTATGATGTCACTAAATAAACTCTTGTATAAAATTTTATACTGTCTGGTTTATAATGTTATAGTATTGCATTTTCTTACAGCAAACTTTCATTCCCTATTCTACTCCCTAAGTGTATAAATTTCATAAATTCGCTTTATCTTTGTGCCAATTTTTATGTGTGTAATCCAGAGGTCACCAAGTTTTATATAAATTTTTACTTTACCCATTTGGTTGATGAATTTCAAAAATTTCTTCTAATTCTTTTTGTAGGATTTCATTCTTCTAGACCAAATAGTAAGGAATTTTCATACAACAAACTGTTCGGACATAATTTTACTGTCTAAGAGGATGAATTTCCTAAAATCGCTTTGTGTAGCTAATTCACTAATGTCGTTTAAACGAACCTTTGTGCTAATATTTATGTATCTAAAGCTTTAAAGCTGGCGGTATGAACTCACTCCTAAAATATCTAAAAACGTAATATATAATCTAACTGACACACCACTGACAATGACAAATAATTTATTTCTGGAGGTATTGTGTGTAGGTGTTTTTCAGGTATGTTTTAGTATTTAGTCGTTTTACACAAAAAAATAGCCATTAAGCACTATAAAAATTCTTCATAACAAATCTACACATATATACCTTTCATTTAAAAAAGAATCATCAAGATTGGTGAAGCGGTTTCGGCGGGTTGGATGCAACAAAAAAACCCTTTGAGCTTTTATATATGTATGGATTAATTATTTTTCCAACATATTTTACTTTGCAAATTTTTATAAATATTCAGACTTGCCAATACGTGTAAAGCCTGTTTAGCCAAACGTAGGCCGATTCCTCTTAGGCGGCGCGCGGCGTCGTGATCCTGGCCGATGGATGAGTCTTGAAGACGCTCATCCGCGCATAGAAACAAGTTGACTGCGTAGCGTATTGCGTATTAATCGATTCTGAAAACTTTTTTATCTCATTTATAACATGTTACGCAAGTTTATTATTTTGATGTCGATTTTAATAGATAAATATGTGAAATGCCACCTGAATATCTTCCACCATGACATGTTTTTACTTTTTTTGTTATGGTAAAGTGATTTGTATAAACTTTATTCAATAACGTATATTTTCCTCCATTTTGTGATTTTTTAATTTTAAACGAAAATTAAGTATATCATTTTAGGAAAAAGAAACACTGTAATATTTAAAAGAATAAGAAGAAATTAGTCTTATTTTGAAAGAAAAATATAGAAAAACTCTTTCTATAGAAAAAAGTCTTTATACTAACCAGAATCCGGTGACATATACGCGGTCTCACCGGAAACATTACTTATTACTTCACATAACTCGAAGAATATCTACATTTAATAATGAACACTTCAGAAATACACCAGTAAAAACATTTATTATTTGAGATTAAAACTCGAATGAAATTATAAATATTAGTTACCTATGTTGTTATAGCTTTTATAGGCCTGCTTAATGACTTAATAAGTTACCTAGCGAAAAAATCTGTGCGCGTACCTACCTCTATTGTTACAGGTTAATTTTTTAAAGAAATATGTTACACAAATTAAAAACGCTAAAATTTTAATGGTATTACTTGTGCATTATTGGCCTTATAATGCAATTAGTTGGAATTATATCTTCTTTAAATATAATTAGACTTTTTAACGACTTTTAAGTTACCTAGGAAAAAATCTGTGCACGTACCTCCCACTATTGTTACAGGTTAATTCGTTAAACAAATGTGTTACATATTATTCGTGGTATTAGTGGTATTATATTGGAATCAGGTTAAGAATATATTACAAATATATTATTAAATTTTAATCTAAGCATTAAGTAATAAAACACTTTGTGGCCCTCTTATATCGTAAGAGGTTACGAAATATACTTCTGGTTACACCCCTTACAGAAAACAGTGTAAGGGGTGCAAATAAATAATTGCATAATCACTGATTTTCATAATAAAAACTATAAAATATTTCTTATTTGTGAGATTAAGAAAACAAAACAATGCATTGGTTAAAATAAGTACATTCAATACATGTATTGTGTTCGACATTTATATGGCCCAGTATATTTTTGTTTAACAAACCTATCAGGAAAAAAATCCAAAACCTACCGTTATAGGAGATATAAGATGATTAAACTCAAATTAAACTTATATAATGACAACTACTTATCGGATAACAAATTAATTACTACCATATACAAACTAAAATATATGGGAAACTGAAATTGAGATCTTTGAAAGGACTGTTTCACTGCAACCAGTTATACACAAATTTATTAGTTCTGTGACGAACCACCGGTCGCGCTGGAGGGAAAAATATTATAACTTTAAGCGTTTTTCAAATCAAATCAAGTCAGTTTTAATCAAATAATATGCACCGTCAAAAATCGAAAAAAGTTTTACTGAAATTTTAAAAATTGTTTAAACTTTTTATTAAAAACATTGATGGAATCAGGCCGTAAGCCATTTCATAAGTATGTTGTTCCGATGCCGGCATGCATGGATTTGTTTTCCAAAAGACATACATTCTCGAAGAACGATCCTACATTATTTCAAAAGTGATATCAAGTGCGAAACCTTAAAATGGAAAATATAACACAGCAAGATATTTAAAAGATTTATAGAGTTTGTGATTTACATTTTTGTAATCAAGATCGTACGTGGAATAAAAAAAGGTTTAGAAGTTAATTCTCTTCCAACTGAGTTTTTATATACACCAGTTCATATGGATAAGTATATGCATTTAGTTAAATAAAGAACGTTTCCATATATTTTGTTCTAATAAAATTAAAATAATCATTTAGATGATCAACCTACTGGTAATTTGGTATCCAGTGATGTTAATCCAGGTACAAACCCTGTGTATTTAAAGACAAACATTTGTTGTAGAACTTGTTGGTAGACCACTCTCTCGTTGGTATTAGACATGTACTGTTACCTGAGAAAAACAGTAACTGAAAAGGGTAGGTACCTACACCGTGGGCCAAATTAAAGTCGCAAAATGTTCAGTAATGAAGATGAACATTATTATTTAAAAAAAAATATCATATCAACTTTATAACAAAAAATATTTTAATTGAGCTGTAAATAAACAAGTTATGGCACTGGCTACTTTAATTTGACAGAGAGTGATTAGATATTCCAAAGTTTATTAAAAATATTAATATGTATTACTAATCCAAACTGAATTTGGTTTATTAAAATTATCGTTTTAGATTTTTTAAATTGTATCTATCATTTTAGAGAAATGATCAGATAACCCAAATCAGGAATCTTCCAGAGTGCAGATGTTGCAGTTTTTGTGAGTGAGGTAAGATCTGTCTCTTATAAGACCTCTTTTAAGAATTTACCCAGGCAGTTGTTTACACCCAAGTTAGGTAAGAACTAAAAAATACAATAAGTGGAGCATACTACTCAAAAATGTAAATTTGCTTTATCAGCAATTGTTTTTGAATCCTGCTTATAAAAGCCATATAACACCATAATTATTTCTTATGAAAAATAATGCCTGTGTTAACTTAAAGACTAAGATAAAAAGTTCATAGCCAATTTCTGTTGAGATTTTAGAGCCCTTCAACGGCATCCACTTTTAATTTGTTCATCCTATAAACCATACTGGAGGTTTTATTGATGTGTCACATAATTATACAAATTTGTTGTTTCAGATCTCAAGCATAGCAAAGGAATCGTACAACCTGTGAATTCAGTTTAATTACTGAGATCAAGGATGATGAAACATTCATTATGATTATACAGAGCTACAAAGAGTTATGTTGAGAATCCAAATTATCATAATGAATTGAGACGAGACAATACTTGGGTAGAAATTGAGGAAAAATATAGAATAAAAGGCGTTTTTATATTAATGTTATGAATCCAATGTTTTTATCAAATCGTCACATAGATAATATTTCTGTACGCATAATACTAAAATTAAAAAGGTCAGCTTAAAACAACTTTAATTATCCATCGCGTGCGAAAAACAGTGCTTCGCATATGGCATATAGCTTCGGCTTCGGCGCGCTTCGCTCAAGTGCGCATCATGTTTTAAACTTTTGCGAAGCGCCGGCGCGGCCAAAATGATATTGGATTTATTGCATGTATCTGATTCTTCGCATTACTTCGCTTTAATCCGTGGGTCTGTATTTTTATACATAGATACCATTGATCCAATTCACGTTTTCTCGCCGCGCTTCGAATAAGTTCGCGACAAAACTTTGTTAGTTGTATTTTATATTATTTAATGCTATTGTATTGATTTATTATTATTATTGTATTTATATTAACAAGTTAAGTGTATAGCAGTGCCGTGCGAGCCTTCGTCTGAAGAAGAAATTTTATTTATTGTATAATTTGTATTTACTTTTTTTAATAAAGTTATTACTAATAATTAATTATTATTAAACATATCCAGTTAATTATTTTTATTTTATTAACTATAGCTGTTTTTTTCTATCTATTTCATATTTTTTGATGAGGATAAGTTAATTCTAAATGAAACGTCATCTGTTTGAGAACAATACGATATAATGGAGCGATGTCGCATTTAGAGTAATCTATTCTTATTAGAAAATAGGAAATAGAAGAAAAATCATCTATTTCTGTACAAAAAAAAATAAATTACGTTCTAAAAAATTGATAATAGATGGCGCGAGAGTGAACAAAACAATTAAAGTTACCTGTAGTTAAAATGCAAAGTTTCCTGTAAAATAAAATAAAATTGTATCATAAGTTGTGTAACGACCCGATGCATGGCGCCACTGAATTCTCCAACAGACGGTATCATTTCAGTTTCCTATACTACTGTCAGCTACTGTCTAGGTAGAATATACCTAGAGTACCTACACCTACCTATGATGTAGGTAGATTAAAGCTTATTTTGACTTTACGTCTCACTTCGGTCATAGATAAATGCAACAAGTTTAGATTGGAAAGCCCGTAAAAATTTTAGGTCGCGAAATTATTTTGGGTCGCGACCATTATACGCGATCTGGCGCTGCTATAGCGGTCGCTAAGAACAACGGCAAACAAAAACAGAAATAATTTTCTCTTGTCAAAGTCAGAATCTTCAAAAATCATAATAATCTTTCAAAATCTAAACCGCTCTCATTAAAGAAATTCCGAAAAGTGTTTATAGCGTCCATTTTCAAAGTAATTATTGCTATCTTGTGAGTTTAATTCAAGTTTTATTTACTCCAACCTAATAATAATTGTGTGTGTGTAATAATTGTGAAAAAGTGGCATTAAAAACTTAAAAAGCTGTGCTGTGAACTGTGAACTGCAAAAACCATCGTGGATCGTGGCATAACGTCGGTTTCCAATGTTTCATTGGTATTTCATATATGCGTCCTTATATAAAATAAAGTTTCTTGTATGCAACACATTGTATTTTATTTATAAAATTAAACGAAAATAATAATAAATTTGATTAAACAATATTTGGCGAGATAATTCCGGAAAAAGCCGAACCGCTCCGAAATTTTCAAAAGTTTTGGGTCGCGACGCAAGAATAGCGCCAAATAGTGTTTACATTGTCCTTATGGGCACTTTCCAATCTAAACTTGTTTCATTTATCTATGACTTCGGTGTCCCAAGCTGAATTTTTCAGGGATGGAAGTACAGTACATGATATGGGGACCCTTATTCCGAAAGTAGTACAAAATTAGACCGGGTAAAAGGGCACTATCATCAAAAATCGATATATTAATACCACCGTATAGAGAAAACAAATACTTATTGTTTGATCCAGTACACAATAAAGTCTTCGTAGGGAGTAATTTTTATAATTATTTACAAAAACATTTCCATTAGCGCTTATGACCAAAAAAAAACTTTAAATATGAATAACGCATTTCAATCATGCGAAAATTTGGTTTAAAAATAGACTTTTTAATAATATAACTTTCATTTAACGAAAAACGAAGGCCTAAATGAAAAAAAGAAACAATTTAAAAGTTTCGCTTATGTCTTGACAAGGTATCAAAGCAAACCCCATATTTTTTGCTTTTAAACTAATAAAGATATATCAATAAACAATTAGCGATGTAATGGTTTTTGCGCGCGCTGGCCGACTGCCGTCGCTGCGCCGAGATTTCGTATACCCTTGTATATATGACGTCATGGTGTGGCAAATGTAGCATTTTAATTCGATTTGGGCTCCCTTATATAGGATAACAGAAACATTTTCAATAATGAAAAAAAGAAACAATTTAAAAGTTTCGCTTATGTCTTGACAAGGTATCAAAGCAAACCCCATATTTTTTGCTTTTAAACTAATAAAGATATATCAATAAACAATTAGCGATGTAATGGTTTTTGCGCGCGCTGGCCGACTGCCGTCGCTGCGCCGAGATTTCGTATACCTTTGTATATATGACGTCATGGTGTGGCAAATGTAGCATTTTAATTCGATTTGGGCTCCCTTATATAGGATAACAGAAACATTTTCAGTGTTAAAATTGAGAGATCACGCTCAGAAAAGTCTATTTTTTGGCTATCAAATCGTTCATCAAAGACTAAAAATTAAATGATCTTATTGTTATCTAAGCTAGAAATGTTCCCATCTGTCAATTATACGATGGAAAACAAAATGTAGATATTTTAGTGAAAGTTTAAACTGTTCACACCCCGTGAAATACGTTAAGACAGCAACGAAGTTAAAACTTGTTTTATCATCTAGATACATCCTTTCTCGATAGTTTGTTTTTCGGTTTGTCTCAATAGCTTTATTTTTGTTGGCGATATTGGCTTTTGAAGAAAATACTAATGTTTTTTCGTAATTTTTACATTAAAACCATGATTTTGCTTTTGGTCCTAGTCAACAGACCTAGTAAGTTGTAATCCCGAAGCAGGTCTTTTTGATATGAGATTAGCGTCATTTAATTTTTAGTTATTGTTTAAGCAACATAATTTTGATCTCTATCATCTTCAATTAAAGCAACTATAGCGGATACAACTTCAAACCCATCTCTGCCAGAATAACTGTCCAACAGCCAATAGGCAATAATAGTATAATTTTTTAATAAGAATGACATTACGTTAGGTAATCATAAACATTATTTCATAGGTCTGTTGACTGGGACCAAAAGCAAAGGCACGGTTTTAATGGAAAAATTGGGAAAAATGTTATTACCTAACTTCTTTAAAAGCGAATGTCTGTAAAAAAAATGAAACTATTGGGATGATTAAAAAAATAAACTGCCAAGAAAAGATGCATCTAGATGAGAAGATGATTTTCAAACTTACTTTTTTAAGATATTCCACAGGGCATTTCATACTTTCACAAAAATAACAACATTTTGTATTCCCTCGCTTAATTGACAGATGGGAACTTCCGTTTTTAATTTAGAGACTTTTTAAAAGAGATACTAAAAATTCAAATAATTTAACTACAAATTGCTTAAAACATCATCAAAATCAGTCTAGTAGAACAGAATATATAAAACTTTAAAATACATCAAAATTTTAAAGTGTCTGTTTTCCGTGCCGGTGAGTGTAGGTTTAAGCCTTAACGTTATATAAAGTTATGATGTATAAATTTCAAGTCTATGGCGAATTCTTTTTGGAATAGACAGAAATATTGAGATTATGATAAAATTTAAATTAGTATTTTTTCTCTAGAAAAAAGAAGGCATTAAATGTGGGACCTCACGTGCACATGCATAATAGTTCAGAATCCTTTACCGACTGGAGTTTGGTCAGCGACCTTCCAGATCTATTGTGTGTTTCATTTTCTTGAGTTATAACGAATTATAACTCACCATACAGTCTCAGGGCTTTAACAAAAGCCAGTATTTTATACGACTTCACGCAAGCGAGCTCTCCATCCTCGACATCAGCCGTACCAAAGTTCATGGCACGAACGGTCATTGTCTCGGCACACTCAGTGATAAGGTGTTCTGGTGTTTCCCCATTTTCCCCACAGAATCTGCATTCACCGTTGTTTCTCAGCTTCAGCCTACTGAGGTGTTCGTTGAGGAGACAGTGTCCTGTTAGAAACACCGTGACAATCAGAAAGATTGTTTTTACTTAAATCAAGGAAAATCTTTGATTTTTCTCGGTTATAAGTTCTGAGGAAATTTTTCGAGTGTCTTAGACCGGTGGAGGACTCTCATTTCAGGTTACGGATGGAGCTTCCAGCTTCCAGGTTCTTCAGTTCCGTTTTAGTTGGCTTCCGCTTGGAAAACAGAACGGTTCTGGTCCAGTTAGTGGAGTGTTTACTCCTTTTCTAGCTAGATAATTTGATTTTTCATTGCCTTCTATCTCTTGGTGAGCGAGCTCACGTGCACATGCATAATAGTTCAGAATCTCACTGGAGTTGTCATAACTAAATAATACAAATCTCTATACAAATAACAATAACCCACACTATCAACGTTGGGCAAGTTTTGGTTACTTCAAATCGTAATAAACAACTTTTGGAAAAACGGAAAATAAAATTATAACAAAACATATTTAATTTAGGGATATTTGAATGCCAATAAATTTAGAATTATTCTGTTCCAGAACCAAACCGTACCAAAAGTAATCATAATGGGATCCAGCACAGCCTCCGAAACGACTATCAACACCTCCACCGACAGCTCAAATACCATCGTCACCACGGTGACTGCCACTGATGGCGAGCTCACCGAAGGCAGCCTGGACAACGCCGATCCCGTCGATTATTTCTGTTCGGAGAACATCATGGATTCCAAGTGCCACACTATTCTTCAGCCCGTCCCTGTAACTCCTAAGACACCAGCTACGGCCAAACAGCAAACACCACCAACTTGTAAAGCGGATACTAAGTTTACTTTTGATCTGGAAGCTTCGAAAGGTCAGTTTTATAATGTCACATATAAAGACTGCATAAATAAGATTTTTTTAATTACTAACGTAGATGACATTTAATTTCGGCGATAATGTTTGCTTTAATTTGAAATTACAACACGAAATTACAACCCAGAATAGATACAGTGATTCTCAAAATTGAAAAAATAATTTTTTCTTATTTTTTTTAATTTTCAAAGTAATATCTAGGTAATTTTGGAATTATTTGAAAAACGGTAAAGAGAAAATATGTTTCTTTTATCGAGATCTACCAGGCGTGAAAATATTTGCAATTATTTAAGACTCACCCTGTATATTTTGTGTATGAACGAGTGGAACTAGCGAAAAAGATGTTGTAGCCAGATTAGCAATTTTAATAAGCTATGTTGCGATAGACGATAATTTTTTAAATTAATATACATATATTATTATATTATCGTCATCCGTGTCTGAAATCTGGGAAATATGCACATCATTGCCAACTTCTTTGAATTTAAGGGCTTGGTAATACTCCATTTCGTTGAGCGGAACACAGTGGGTAGCTAGCTATATAACATCCTTCTATTTGTTTTTTTATGGGTATTGGTGAGTTGTGGACCATCAGATTGGTTTCAATTATTGACAGATTATTCGTAACGTTCCTCAAAATTTGGAATGCTTCGCAAACAGGAAGGCCAGTAGAGACACTTAATCTTAAACTTATTTTTCTGAGAATTCATAACAACTTTCTTAAAATGGGTCTCAAAATGACTGCTAAAATTGAAAATCATATCCTGGTGAACCATAATGGGTATAAAACATTTAGATGCTTCTTGAATGAATTGCCAGTACTGTTTAGGAGAAAAAACATAATCCTTTTTTTGTAAAAGCTTCTTTATAACCCCAAAACAGCGGACGCAGAGCAGGAAACTGTGCCCTGGTTCAGAAAAACTATGTTGAATCTTCTCCAAAGAAGTGATTCTTACAAGAAGATGCAAGAACTGTAGGATGGTTGTATTCTTATTTTGAGTTGCAGAGTTATCCGAAAACAAGTAGAGCTGTTTCACATTTTTTGGGAGTTGTAGTTGTTTCATCATAAATGTAAAAGTGAGCTTTACCGGTTTTGCCTGAATATATGGTCCGAATGTATGGTGCCTGAATATATGGTAAGATTGGCGAAAGAAGGGGGCAGCTCCGGACATGCATCCTTCTTGCACCAAACAGTTTCAGAGAGAGGTCTAAAAATCGTTATATCTTTACCATTTATAATCGGATCTGCCTCTTTCTTGCACCAATCGATTTAGCTCATTTTCTGCAAGTAGTACACATACAACTTAAAATTTGAACAATGATGGAGCTGCCCCCTTCTTGAAGCAAGCAGGTCCTCAATTATGAAAATACAGGGTCAGTTTAAATAAGTGCAAATATTTTCAGGGTATTTTGGTATATCTCGATAAAAGAAACATATTTTCTCTTTGTCGCTTTTCAAATAATTCTAAAATAACCGAGTTAATTTAGTTTGAAAATTAAAAAAAAAAATTGGTTATATTTTGGGAACCACAGGATTTTTTCTGGGTATTCTTTCTTATAAATTTAATCTACTACCTATCTGGCCATATTATCAAGATATTATGTTTCTTTTTATCTTAAAAAACTAAAAGATATTCAAAATGTTTTTTCAAAAAGTTCCAAATTTTCAATATTTCTTTTTCTGCGCGGAAATCCCCTTATAAGCGTGTTTCTGAGGTCGAAATATACTACCCCTATAAATATTTGCACTTATTTAAGAGTCGCCCTGTATAGGTCCACTTGTACTTAAAGTATGATAATAGTAAATATACAGCTAAAATTTATCAATAATTAAAAACATGAATTCAAAAATCAATTGTCTTATAAAACCATAACCATTAGAATACACCATTTTTCAGGTGAAGGCACTCCAAAAGCGATAGCTCTAACTCACGAGACCAAATTCCATTTTGGCGACACCCCCATTCCTATGGAAACAGAACCTTTTCCGCCACCGGAAGAGAAAACAGTGGAGAAATTAATGCAGGAACAGCTAGAACAGCTGAAATGTGACGCTAAGAGGCGTAACAGCTACAAACAAGCTGCGCAGAATTACGAGCATCTGGACATTGAGAGCGATAGCAAGCTTTACAGCAGTCCAAAGCCTAGAAACGGCGAAGGTAGGGGCAACACTATCGACAATATAAAATATCGATATCGATATATTTGGAACATATTTTTTTCTTAAAATTGGTATCCTAGGTGATGGTGGAGGCGTGATGAGTGACAGCAAGTTGCAGAACCAACGCCCGAGAGAGCACAGGCGCAGTTTCCGGCGGAAGTTGGATGTGAAGGAGGAGAAACCGGAAAGAACGTCACCGAAGAGGAGGGCGGAGAGGGGTTTGAATTCGTCGCCTGAGAATGAGAGCGAATCGCCAAAACCAAAACAAAGGTAAAGATTATTTTTGTCTCTGCTCTCGATATTATTCATATAGGCTATATTGTTAGAAGAAATGCATACAGTTCTACGATAAGATTATGAGGAAATTTCTTTACATAAATATCAAAATTTTGACTAATAGCTCCTAGACCTATTCAAAATTTTACGTCCACATTTACCATTTTTTAGAGCACTTAAGACTACATTTTACTAGCCCAAAAAAGTAGCAAAATAAGCGTTCAGCATTTAACGTTTTATGCAAAACTGCCCGCTAGGTATTTTTATACAAATGAAGAAGGAAATTAAAGATAAAGGATTATACTATATCCGTATTGTAGCACATTTTTAGACAACTTCTTTATTTTTAAGATTTTGAAGGTCAAACATCAACAAAATATTCCTTATGTTTGGACTAAATTTTCTCGAAAATAAATACATAATTTGAAATTCCGTTACAATACGTAAATAGATTGAAGTTTTGTGTTTACAGTGATATATAATTTATATGGTTTTGTAACAAATTACGAGCTATTTTATGGCAAATGCTGAAGCTCTGCATACCTTAATGAAGCCTTAACCAAAGCACGTGTCTTTGGAATTTTGGGTGTGGGTTAATACGACAGGAGCGGGCTAAGCCTTAGGCAGATTTATGAAATAAAATATGTATTTCCTTCGTTCACACACCCGCTTTATCCGACCCCTGAGAGCGACCCGAACAGTACAATTAAAAATGGGGCATGAAAATGGACGATTTTGGTTAAGCTTCCAATTTTCATAAAACTACTATTACTAACTAAAAAAAAGGTATATACTTATTAAAAAATGTAGTCCGTTTTGACCCTACCAGTACGCAATTTATCAAAGAATGAAAACGAAATTATATTACAATAGAAAAGCCGTTTTTTTAGGACTTTTAACTGCATTTTCATATGTTATTTAATTTTTTCTAAAACGGTTTGGAAATTTGAAAAGTTATAAACGGAATTAACGATTAAAGCCAATCCGGTGACATACCGTATATATATACGGTTTTGGTTTTATGAGTGCAATACTAAATGTAGGCTAAGTTTTTACCACCGTACAAAATTGTTCAAAAACAAAAATTCCTAAAATCTATTAGAAATAATAGTAGCCCTGTACTATATTTTGGAATGTATTCATATAAAGTTTCATACAAATTTTGAAATTTTTAAAATTTAACAGATCTAAGCTTTTCACTATGTTGCGGAACACAAAAATATCTAGCCAAATTCGTCAATTTTTCGACCCTACGTTGCGTACATTCCGTAAATTGGAGATTTGGAGTTAAAAACAGTATATAGTTTTCTCAAACTCGGTGATTTTCAGAAAAGCTACTGTTGTTAACTGAAAAGACTTGAATTTCAGATTAGAATTAAGAATTAAGAATATATAGGTCGTTTCAGGGTACAAGGTGAGCCAAATTAGACGCTGACATTTTTCTATAAGAGATAGACGGAAACTAATATCAGTGTCTGGAGCTCAACATCGATATAGTCTGTCCAACGACAAAATCCTTGCCAGTGATAGATGTGTTTGTCATTTTAATTACAAAGTAGTTTATTTTATTTTACAAAGAAATAAGTTGGTACAATTGGAACGCATAATTAATATATTTAAATTATGAGTGACCAGTGATTACATCAAAATATTGTGAAAAAAAACTGTATAAAACTGAAAAATCCAATCTTGGTGAATTAACTTAAATCTTAATTTTTTCTGCAGTACTAAAATGTATTATTTACCTATCGTGTGATGTTATTTTACCGATACTCCAGTTTTTGGTACCATATACGAGATGGTATACACCTGGTATGCAAACGGGATGGTCAGAAAAAAAGGATGGTATGCAAACTGTATTTCTGGCTGTCTCTGGGCACCGAATATTAACTGTAAACTATGATCTGGGTCAACACTTAATTTTCCCTCGAGTTTTCCTCCACTAATTTTAAAAAACACGAAACACAAGTAACAACACAGTCCAAAATGCAAAATGCAAAATATTTATCATTTCTATTTGACACAAAAGTATAACCTATAATTTGGCAAGAGTTTGACAACTCTCAAAAATCTTAAGTCGAGTTCATACGCATAAGCGTCCGTTTGTCGTTCATCGTTGCATCAAACCAATAATATTGAAATATGATCTGTCATTTTTGAAATAAACCAATAAAACTGGTTAAAAACAATAAGAGACGACGCATGACGTATTTATTTATAAACCCATCCATAGTTAACTTAAAAAATATTAGAATTTTTTTTTGTGAAATAAATGGATTGGTATGGAAGTGTCTGCTTTTTTTCTGTCATCGTCTGTCGAAATCTTACCTGAGAAAAAAACAGAATATACCTGTTAATAGATCCCTGTAACTTATTTGTTATGCAAATTTTGTATTTTTTTAAAAACATTTCCAAAATAGCTTTTACGTAGAATTTAATGGTTTAAGTATATTTTTTTTAAATTGATAATTTAACATTTATCAGAATAATTGATTTTTTATTTGGTACACCTTGTATATTTTTAATTTACTGAAAATAACCTAAAAGTGCTTTTCCAAAAACATAGTAGGTACACTTGATATTTTGTTCGAGTCTCCTTCGAAATATAGAGTTTTTAAAAATTCGCCACTTTCAACTAGTAGGATTTGGATCCCTTATTGATAATCTGCCGCTAATGGAACTCAGAAACATATTTTCCAGCAAGACGAGGCCTTGCCTCACAACGCTGAAATTATCAGCTATTTTTTGCAGCCAATTTCGAAAATAATTGGACAGTTAACCAAGGTCCCAGCAGTTGGACGTCGATGCCGCCGGACTTTAACTTTAACTTTAACTCCTGGATTTTTATCTTTGATGAAAACTAAAGGATCTTATATTTATTTTTTTTATCCTGTGGACAAGAATTATTAGAAGTGCCTCCTTTATAAAGGGAAGTTTGCTTTTAAAAGTAGGCAAAATAATTTGACCACGTTCTATTTGAAAAAATTGAGATATGATTAAAAATTCGATTTGGACATTCTGTAACTGGCCAGGACAAGGCACTAAAAACATTAGACGATCAAATCTACTTTTCCAAGGCTCCTTGATTAAGAATTGGTGTTTTTGACATAGCCATGGCACTCTAGATTGAAATTTAAAATACAATTGTTAATTAAGCGAGAATGTCAAAAGTTGACATATATGTCATTCTATTCAGAATGCCATTTTCTATCGAATAAAGTAAAATAAATACCATGGGTGCCATTTAAAAATCAAAAGTTGTAGTCATTTCCGGTGAAACAGGAAATGACCAAAAACAATTGAATACGTCAATCAATTCTAATTTATGTCATATACTAACATACCAAATCTCGATTTTTTATCTGAAAAAATAAAAAAGTTATAGGGGTGAGCCACTTTTGAGACGCAGCCGGTATACCTCTAAACACTGAAAAATAGGTAGTTTCTTTGTCGATCTTTGTTACATTCGAAAATTTATATCAATATTTTTTTACTGAATTTCAGTGACTTTATTTTTTCACAATACTGAATATCTGTTATTATATTTAACTTTCCTTTCCGCCTCATTATACGACATAAAATATTTGTAACCAGTTTCGCGTGATACTCTACAAGTTCCCAAACATGCGAACTATATTTTACCACATTTAAATGAACAAAACTGTTTATTCCCTATGTGCTATTTAAAGCAGGAAGGGAAAACTGTGTTACACTATTTTTTTTATTCTAGCGCTGCGCTGTGTCGCTGTATGAATTAAATATTTTAATTTGCTCCTAGAGACATAAAAACTACATAGTGCAAAATGTAATATACAGGTAGCATGTTTACAAAAGATTTTCGAAGATATAGTTCTGATATATGTCACTTCAGCGTTTTGTAAGCTATTTTAAGCAGTGGCGGATACAGAGGGGGGACCATGGGGCCCGTCCCCCCCGTAAAATCTGTAAATTTGGTTAAATATTAGCCTCTTGGGTTAAATTTTGGCGCGTTTAAAATGGCGCCCTAAAAAGCATATTCTACGTTACTTTTTTTTTAGCCCCCCCCCTAAAATAAATTCCTGTATCCGCCCCTGATTTTAAGTTTTTTTATGCACAGTGATCAACAATGATTGAAATTTGAAATAGTTGGCAATACTGTGTTACAAAGCTTTAGGAGCAGTACTAAAACAAATTATCGATCATAAAATTTTAGAAGGTAATGTCAATTCATTGGCGTCAATTTTTTTTATCATATTGTAAATTTACAAGAGTTAACTTGGTTATTTGTGAAATCGACATATTTTTGAATGTACAAAACAACTGTGTGTGCACTATGTGCGCATATTTGTAGAGGTGAGAAGTGGAACTTCTTATTAACAGGGGGGTATTATCTTGGTATTATTAAGTGGCTTTTTTTATGAATGCTTTTTATAAACTTCAAAAAAGTAGAGTTATTATAAAAACATATACTATTCTAGCTAGTGTTGCACAAGACAAGAATTCTTGTCTTGAAAATCAATTTCTTGTCTTGTCTTGAAATTCAAGACAAGAAATTTTTAAAGTCTTGTCTTGCAGATTTCTTGAATGGCAAAGTCTTGTCTTGTCTTGCAAGACTCTTGAAATTTCTTGTCTCGAAAAATTTTACATTCTAACAAAAAGATAATAATATTTCTATATTTTATTTCATATAAAGCGTCGTATACAAAATGTAATGCGGAAAAATGAACAACAATGATGCTAATTTTGGCAAAAAAATCTTAACGGACCGCAAACGAACTACGTCAACTCGCCTGTTTGACGAAACAGGAGCCATTACGAAATAAAAGCTGAATAAGAATACCGAAATGCCATGCTAGAGTGTACTGTTTGCGCTATTTGATACTACTTTTTGTCCGCGGAGCAATTTCATGCATAAAAAGTAGTACCAAATAGCGCAAATAGCGTGCTCCACGAACCCACCATTAGTTTCAACTATATACCGTTAGTTTTTTTATAATACCATTATACCAATATAATTTTGTGTATAATACCAATTACCAATATACGGTTTGTTGCCTCGGCTTATTTTATTTCATTCTCAACTCTAAAACACTGGCTATGATAGAAAAAAAATGAACATTGGTCAATATTAATGCCGGGTTTATACAACATTTGCATAAGTCGTAATTCGTAATCATAAGCACAATCTTAATCATCGTCATAATCACAATGCAATTTTAATGTGCGTTTATAGAACATTTTCATAATCATAACTTTTATATCAGTAAAGTTGGGTAACATAATTAAAGGCTAAGTTCATGGTAGATGTCAACAGGTTTATAAGAAGTGGATAGTTTAACTTTTATGATTATGACTAGGATTGTGATTACGACTATGTAAATGTTGTATAAACCCGGCATAACTTGCTCAAAGACCTAATTATCACTTAAAAAAATGTATCATTTCTAACTTTCAAGAAATCTTGAATTCAAGAAATCTTGCAAGACTCTTGATATTTCTTGCATATTAAAGTCTTGTCTGGTATTGAAATTCAAGACAAGAAATTATGAGAGTCTTGTCTTGAATTTCTTGCAAGAGTCTTGGTCTTGCAAGACTTTTTCAAGACTCTTGTGCAACACTAATTCTAGCTCTATGATTTTATGTTTTTTTTTTAATTAAAAAACAATAATTCTATCACTCGGCCGGATAGACCAAGCAGCTGTGGCCATTAAACCAAAATATTACTACATCTATAACTCTGACTACTACTACTAACCAACAATTTGTTTTGTATGGTATATGGTCTCTTTTTGTTTAAATGTTTTGTTTATTATTCATTATTTAGATTGAGTTACAGTAATTTTTACAGTTTGGAATAAATATGACAGTATTCTCCAATGAAAATATGAGTTACTAACTCTAAATTATAATGCTGAGGTGGCAAATGAGTTAGATGCTTCACCTAGACCCTTATTCAGAAGCTACAAACCTATCGACGAAAATATGAATGAAAATAAACTTCCTAAATACAAACAGATATATACATCAATGTTGGTACAGTATCAAGTTTATTATAGTCGCCTGTAAAAATTTCAAATAAACCATATGCGAAAATGTCAAAAGTTGACATAATATGATATGGCATTCTATTCAGAGTGTCATTTTCTATGGAATAGACTAAAAAAATATCGTGTCATTTAAAAATCACAAGTTGTAGTAATTTCCGTTGAAACAGAAAGTGACCAAAAACAATTGAATACGTCAAACAATCCCAATTTAGGTCATATACCAACATACCATATCTCGTTTTTTTTTCATCTGAAAAAATAAAAAAGTTATCAGCCACTTTTGAGACGCACAATAATTAAATTACGCCTTCAGATTAAATCCATTTATTTCTCATCTCGTTTTGATTAGTCTCGCATTATGATGATGAGACAACAAATTTAGATATCATCAAAAATTAATCATATTTAATTTTTGGTTTATTGTGAAGTTAGTGATAATAGCTGATAAACTCGATATTCTTAAATTTATTGCTAACCAAACGAATAAAATCAGAAGAACTATCTATTTCAATCATTGTTGATCACTCCGTACTTTAACGTATTAAAAATTTGCATAAATCTATGAAAAACTGTCATTAAAATAAAAATATACCGCAGAGCTTCATATTTAAACTGCCATTTATACAACCCTATCACAAGTTCTCCTCTGGTAAAAGTAACCTTCTTTTATGGGTCCATAAATTCAAACTTTGCTCGTTCAAACAAAATAAAAGAGATCACGATGGGACGTGTTATAATTTCAAGTCCTATTCGGTCTTCTGCATACAAAATATGTTTAAACGTTATTTTATTACAGAATTTTGGATCTGTGGTCCTTCGGGTCAGCACGTTTAATAATTCTGTAGTGTAGTTTCAATGTTCCTGCTTTAATTACCTTTAATGTAACTCCGTAAAAGGTAAGTAATAATTATATAGTAATTTAGAAGCATCTAAGCTATTGTATGAATACTTGAGGACTTATAAAGCACGTATAAAACCAGAGAAAGTCTCTATGAAACAGAGATATGATAGGTACATCAAAATTCTATCAGCTGAGAACTTCACTGTCTTCAGAAGCTTTGTAGATTAGAGTCCTCAAGGTGGCTATCGGCCTGATACACTGCGACCTTTTCAGATGAATTGTGATACTCTTCTGATTCTTAAGGGCCCCATTCACTGGGCGATTTTGTAGCAACCAAGTTGAGCGATAAATTGCTTCTAAATTTCTTGGAAATTTGGTTGTTTGGAATGGACCATTTATAAGGCGATATTCAAGCAATTTCGTTGTCAATCAATTTTCGACATTCTCCTGTTCACGTACTAAATAATAAAAGTAGTTGAGCAACCCGCTTGCCGACGTCCACTGATTGGGCGATCCTCGTACAACCTCTTTAAATTGCTAGCAATCGCAACCCGATTCACCTTCCGCACTGTAAATCAAAATATTGCTTGGTAACAACAATATCGCTTTACATTTGATTGAAATGACTCACTAACCTGGAGATCTTTCGACAATTTGATCTAAAGCGACTAGGTCGCTCGATCGGATTGCTCGTTTGTCGCCTATTGAATGGCAGCCTTTAGAGTACATTCTCCAGTTCTATCATTTTCAAAAAGTCTAGTAACTTAGCAACTAAACCCTCCATATAACTCTCTGTCTATGGCCTATCATTGCCCATTACACAGAATCGCACATTTGCCAGGCTGTTGCACCGACATGAAAGCACAAGCTTTACAAACAAGAATATTTTGGATGAAGATAGATAAAGAATTCTTATTGAAAATTTAATTCGAATTTATTTAATACAACTGGCTTTTAACGATAAAAAATATGGTTTTTGACCATACAGTATTCTTTTACACCGATTGGCTCACCCCTATAACTTTTTTATCTTTTCAGATAATAAAACGAGATTTGGTTGTTTGTGGTATTCAATTGTTTTTGGTCACTTCCTGTTTCAACGGAAATGACTACAAACTACAACTTTTGATTTTTAAACGGCATCCTCGGTATATTTTTACTTTATTCCATAGAGAATGATACTAACACACTGATAAAAAAGATAGACTTGAACTAAAGTCGTCATCGTTCTTGAAAAAAAAAAAAATTTAGTGGCAAGAGAATTTATTTTAGCGCAAAAGAAAATATTTTGCCCGAAGAAAAATTCTCTTAACTCAAGAAAACTTGTTCTCTTGAAAAATTCGAAAATTTCTCTTGAACCTATTTTCATTCAACCAAGTGCAAGTTACTTTGTTTTAAGATAATAACAAAAATACGCTAGGAAGTACTTCATTCAAGAAACATGGCTATTTTTCCAATAGCTAAATACTCTTTTGATGAAAAATGTAAATGGACGGTATATACAATCAGTCATCAGTCGGCAGTCCGATCAGTCTCATGTCGCATTTCATAGGTCGCACATCATAGTACGCACGGGTTTTGTTGCTTGGAATTGTCCACTTGGAATTTTGTATAATTTGCTTTTTAAACGCATATCGAATAACAAATTAGTGCTCGTTATAGTAACATGCATTTGTCATTTTTTATGGACGAGTTTTAGGATATATGGATTCTTTAAAGGAGTCTCTGAAAAAATGGAAATTAGAGCATTTATTTGCTATATTTGCAGGTAAGAGACCTTTACCTAATGCACCTGTTTAGATAATGGTAAGAATATAGGTATCGATTTTTTTATGCAAATAATTACAAAAAATTTAGAATTTTACGTCGTCGTATTAAAAAATTCAAAATGTGACCAAAGCTTATAATTTTAATAATTTGTTTGCTTTACTTTGATTAATCGTGATGTAACATTTTTTTTTGCAATATGTAGAGTGATGAACCACCCCAAAAAATACCAAGGAGTGCAAAAGTAAAAATAACTAGGTACCTACTGTCGAGGAAAATAATTTCACTTTACTTACTACAGACTAGGAAAACATGAGGAAAACCTAATTATCAGAAAATAATATACCTCGTAATATGCCTGTATATGATGTATAGACTTCTCTTAGATCAAAATAAATTTTAGTTGAGTCAATGGTATTCGCTATTGGTTTAAGAAAAGTGTCTCTTTAATCAAGAAAAGTCCTTTTCAATCAAGAATTTTTGAATGAATCAAAGAGACTATTGTTCTTGTAGCAAGAACTTCTTTGCATGTTAATTTTGGGTCAAGAGTGAAATACTTTGGACAGATAGATTCTTCTATTCTCTAAAGTAATTTTTTAAAGCTTATGAAAAGATAGTTAATGCTTTGGGCAAAGAAACGTCGTTCTTGGCCCTATTGAAAAACGCCAATCTTTTGGGTGAAAATCATATTCATTTCGACTGAGAGATCCTTTTTTTCAGTGCACTCTGAATAGAATGACATATCATATGTCAACTTTTGACATATTCGCTTAAGAAAATCGTATTTTAAATTTTAATCCAAAGTGGCATGGGTGTGTTAAAAACTCGAATTTTTAATCAAGAAGCTTTGGAAAAATAAATTTAACCGTCTAATGTTTTTTGTGTCTTGTCCTGGCCGGTTAAAAGATGCCCAAATCGTATTGTTAATCATATCTCAATTTTTTCAAATGGAACGAGGGTGGCTCATCAGCATATTCGGAAGAAGCATTTTTTACGAATAATTTGGTACCACAGACTTGACATTTCGAATCAAATGATATGTCATTCTATTCAGAGTGTCATTTTCTAGCAAATAAAGTAAAAAATATCGAGGGTGTCATTTAAAAATCAACTAGTCATTTCCGGTGAAACAGAAAGTGACAAAAAACAATGGAATACGTCAAGTCCTAAGTTATGTCATACAGAATGGTCACAATTAAAATGGATCAAGTCAAATTTTCTACTATTTTAAGATAATCGTCCTTATATATTTATAGAATATTGTTTTTTCCAATGGAGAACTAAATCAAGTCATACTTCTCGCATTAAGGAGCTATAGCCTGTTTATCCAACTTGTTTTATTTTAATTAAGTAATATTAAAAAAGCTTAAAGCTTCATTCAGAACCTCGCAGTTAGTGGAATAAATTGGTAGTTTCAATCAGCGTAGAAGTTCACCTATTTTTAATGAAAGCACTCAGAACGTCATAATTAGTGGTAGTAATTTTCAGTTAGTCGAAAAAGATAACAAACTTTTGACTTTTCCACTAATTATACTTCAAAATTTGCGAGGAATGTCATTTTGGCCTTTGATTATCATCTGTCAAGAAAAATTTTGGTTAGAAATCAAAAGTTTATTGTTTTATAAGCTAAATATTATGCTTTCTCTATGGATACAACAAACTACCGCATGCTATTGCTAGGATATTTTATTAATTTTAATTGTGTTTTTTAGACATTGTGAATGATCGTAAACTAAAAACTATAAAGTGTAATTGAAACCATTAATTTATACCACTAATTGCGAGGTTCTGACTAAAGCTTAACTGACATTTTCTCCATAATTATCTTTTAGGACTTGATTATCTCGTTTTTTATCTAAAAACAATAAGTTATAGGGGTGAGCCACTTTTGAGACGCACCCGGTATATTATGTAAAGTACGTATAAAACATTTCATTATTTAAAATAAATCTTTCTCAAACAAAGCCGAGGCAACAAAGTAAACAAAATGAATATTATTCGCTAATTTTCACTCCTATTCTCTACGGAAACCGCCCTGCTCCATAAAAGGAGTTATAGGGTCATAAAATCATTACGCCTCAACTTGAAATAGAAGTTCCAGACTTAAAAACTTGCAGACACTTTAGAAAGCGCGAATATACGCTTCAATAAAATACCGCCCAGCATGCCGTTAAAGTCTATTTGTCTATGAAGAGAGAGTTTTGTTCTCTTTGAAATCGTAATCCAAAGTTAGGAGCATTTTATTGCTATAATGTCAAGCATTATCGATACCAATCAGTCTTATCGAATTTGAGTGATTATCAGAAATGCAACTTATTTCAGATACAAGGATGATATTTTCTCTTTGCCGTTTTTGAAATAAGTAATTTTTTATTTATTTAAATAAAAATATTTTTATCTAAGTAGAGCGACCAGCGTGCCGCCACCTCAAGGAAGGCAATGACAGACCACCTTGAGAATATTAGTAGATCAGTCTCTCAAATAGTGTCGTTCGATAAACTGTAGGTCCCGTGTACTTGTGAAACACTGATGACACACATCACAAGTACATGCGAGAGGTCGGCAACGCTCTGTGCAGAATATAGTTTTCGAAACCGGAATTGATTATCGGAACCGGGAATTTCGGTACCGTGCCTCTTAGGAAACGGGATTTCCTGGTTTTTTCGGTACTGACTAATTTTTGTTCAATGGTGGTGCAGTTCGATTGATTGGGCAAGACACTTATACGTGGTATCTTTAAAGCGACCAGGCGAGATACGATATAGGCGAGGCCGGGATATTCGTATATAGTGGAGTTTAATGGGGTAAAACTTTCTTTAAATATTAGTTCTAGTCCTATAATCGTGTCTAACACTGTTTTATGTATATTGAATTAATTAAAAACAGTATAGGCTTGGTGCATTTCAGTTGATTTCAAAAAATTTCGACCGCAGCAATACGACAGAAATCAGAAATTTTGGTTACGTATTTCACGCCGTCCCGGTTACAGTATGTTGTTTACATTAACGTAATATTGAAATCGTGGCCTTGTCATATATATTATTTAAGTTTATAAGTTTTTACTAGTGCAGTTATTGAAACTATAAAACATTCAAGTACGAGGTTTGTGTGATGTAAGCAGATGTAACACTGTTTCGGATAATAAAAAATAAGTGAAAAAGAACCCGGAGTAGGCGTCGTGTTGTGTTGTAACATTTTTTGTAAATGTTGATAAAATTACCGAAGAAATGTTAACGCGTAAAGGACAGCGTAATTAGGGCGTTGTTGGGTGCAATAACATTCAATAACGCAACTTTCCCGGATATTCAACTCTCCTGCCAACAACATTTTATAGCTTCATAGTTTCTCACACTGATTTGATTAAAAGCAAGATTGCAGCAAGGGATGGGTTTTCAAAGTAAAATGGATAAAAATTAAGATTTTTAAATGTAAATAATATCAAATTATTAAGTAATCAATCATGAAAAAATTAACATGAACAAAAGTAAAGAAAAAAGTATGGGTAACTTAAATTTCACATCAGACAACATAAACCAACTTAACTGAATTTGAGACAAAAGTCCTAAAATATTGAATTAAAAATGCAAATATCTATTAAAACATAACACAATAAATATTATAGGAACTTTAAAAAACAAAAGAAGCAAGAACGATAAGAAATAGCATCATTACTTATTTAGAAGAGTTTGATTTCAACCGATAGAAAGTATCAAGGATCTTCTCACGTAACAAATAAAATATTATTTTAATTATTGTTACCGAGGCCCGTTTCTGTGATGTCCAAAAAGATCTGAACCCTAATTGGTAGTATTAATTAGAGTTTCCAGGACCGTACTAAAATATATTCGTTCAACGATTGTGGAGTTCGCCAACTAGGAAGCAAAGGATGGTTCTCAAAAGTAAAACCGATAAAAAATTGAGTTTCAAATGAAAATAATATCAAATTATTAGGTCATGAGAAAGTAAACATAAACAAAAATAATGAACACAAGCGAAAAAAAAAAGAAAACAAATAGGTAGCTTAAAAATTATATCAAACAACATCAACCAACATCGAAACCAACTTAACTAAATTAGAAAAAAACTTAATATTTTCAATTAACGATGCAAATGCCTATAAAAACATAACACAAAAAAATATAACTAGTACATTCAGCAATATTATACTAAATAATAAAATAACATATTAAACTTCAATAATTGCTAATAAACATTATAGAAACTTCAAAATAAGTTCAGAAGTAAGAACAGTAAGAGATAGCATCGCACTACTTATTTAGAAGAGTTTGATTTCGACCGCTAGGAAGTATCAAAAATTTTTCGCTCGTATCAAAAAATATGTTTAATAAACTCGCCAGCAAAATTAATCCATAATTTGATTTTTTTATTTTTTGGAAAACTAAAACGAATTCAAAAGTAAAATTACTATGTATTTGTTAGACAACTCGTTACCAAAATAATAAATTTCAAAGAAATTTTATTAACTAGCTAAACAAGAAGATACAGTGGTTCAAAGAATAATGGGCAAAACGCAGTAGAAAAGCATTACAAAAAAATAATCAGAAGGCACGGTTTAATAACGGGTACTGCCTCCCCTGGCACGGATTACGGCCTGGCAACGTCTGGACATGCTGAGAACCTCATTCCTTATTTCATCTTGCTCGATAGCGTCCCATACTTCTTCTAGTCTTAGCGATAACTCATTTAAATTGTTGGGTGGATTTTGTAGAGCTCGTAGACGCCTATCCATCATGTCACAGATAGGTTCGATGATATTGAGGTCTGGACTATGCGCTGGAAAATCCATCGTCTCGATTTGGACCTCTTCCAAGTAATTGTGGACAACTCTGGCAATATGTGGCCTGGCGTTATCGTGCATAAAGAGAAAATTGTTCCCTATAAAGGGAGCAAAAGGTACCACTTGAGGCTCCAAAATGTCCACAATGTACCTGTAAGCAGTGAGACGGCCTCTCTGAATTATCACCAGTTCGGTTCGAGCTTCCATATTAATCTATCCAAAAAAATCCTTATGGGTTTTTCGCCACTGCACTGCAAGAAAAATCTACAAAATAAAATAGTTATTTTTTGTAAACACTTCTGCGTTAAACCTAAACGGACGCTGCTTGTCAGAAGTTGTGTTTACAGTAATAAAAATTTGCCTGACAAAGAAAAAAATGCTTAACGTTTCGGAAAGTTTTCTCTTTCCGTCGTTGAATCCGCCACATAGGTATAGACATTTTTTCCATATTAATGCCGCCTCATACCATAACCGACCCACCACCATAAGCATGTTTTGGTTGTATACAGCATTGCGCAAATCGTTCCCCGATTTTCTTCCCGGCCTTCTGTATACTGGAATACGCGATCCTTGCCATATAGGCAAAACCTAGACTCATCTGTGAACAACACGTTCGACCATTGATGGTTTTCCCAATTTACATGCTCTCTAGCAAAAGCCAGTCGGACTCTTCGGTGCTCTGGGGACAACGGGGGTCCAGTTGCAGCCATTCTGGGTCTCAGATTATCCTCTCTAAGACGTCTTCTTATCGTATCGCTGCTTATTTGTTGGTGATATCGCCTTATAAAATGCTGGCGGAGCAATGTAGCTGTCACAAACCTTTATCGCAGAGCCTCAAGTCTCAAAAATCGATCCTGATGGGTATCGGTTATTCAACCACGGCCTTGGCCTTGTCTTCTCTGGTTATTTCCAGTGTCCTGGAATCTTCTTATTGCTCGCGAGATCGTTGATTGTCCAACATGAAATCTTTCTGCTATTTATACCTGAGACAAGCCTTCTTCAAATAATGCAATAACTGCAGCACACTCTTTGGGGGCGAGATTGCGATTTTGACGTACGTTAGGGTTCATTTTACTGATTTAAGTATTTAACAGACAACAGACAATAAACACACTCAAATAAAATGATCTTAAAATAAACGACTTCGAGCATTTCAGCGAATATACCTGTTTTGGGAATTTATAAAAACTATTGATAAATTCTTATCAGTCATGAAAAAAAGGATCGCCTCAGCAAGAAATAATAAACAGAAGTAATTTTAAAAATTAATTAAAATACAGACAATAAAACTTATAAGGCAATATACGATTATGCGTTAATTTTGCTGGCGAGTTTAATTATAGTCCCGAAATAACCGGGAATTAATAATTTCGAGTGCCGATTCTTTAATATCTCAAAAGAACTGGGAATTCCTGGTACTTTCGGTACCGAGATATCCCGGTTCTGAACCCTAGTGAAGAACAAAGGCACTGAAGGAAGAAGAAAAATATTTGCACTCATTTAAGACTCACCCTCTATAACTACTAAAAATGGGTTTGATAATAACAATTCTAAGATGGTTTTGCGATAATTTAAAGTAATCTTATTGTTTTCAGGCACAAGAAATCGAGTAGACGACATCCTTCATCTTCCTCTTCTTCCAGTCAATCCAAAGCCAGAGGTGGAGAAAAATTTTTGTACGACGAAAAACGAATCTCCAAATACCGGACCAATGCAGGGACCAGTCAGGCAAGAGTCGCACCACCGTTGCCAGATTTACGAGTTGATTTTTTCAGGTAATTAGTTCTAATGAATACACGATTATATTCTTCATTTTATTTAACTTCTGTCGAAATACTGCTGTCAAAACGATAGCATTTTTGAAACCAAATTGCAAAGAAATATAAAATAAATAAGATAAACAAAAAAGTCTCTCAAATAAGTAAAATAAATGTTGTAGATCTAACCAAAAGAACTATACCGGCTGTTTCTCAAAAATGGCTCTCTTCTGTACATTTTTTATATTTTATACAGGGTGCCCCAAAAATAAGTGCAAGTCTTTTAAGGGGTAGTAGATCTCGATAAAAGAAACGTATTTTCTCTTTATCGTTTTTCAAATAAGTCCAAAATAACGGAGTTATTTTTCTTTGAAAATTTCCAAAAAAAATATTTTTTGCTAAAATTTTGAGAACCACTGGATCTTTTCTGGATTTTCTTTCTTGTAAATTTAATCTAATACCTATGTTGCCATATTATCAAAAAATTATGTTCTTTTAACTAAAAACTAAGGAAATTTCAAAAAAAATTTGAATTTTCAATTTTTTTTTACAAAAAAACTCATAGGCGTGTTTCTGGGGTTGAACTATACTATCAGTTAAAATACTTGCACTTATTTCTGGGAGACCCTGTATAAATCAATAAATTATAGATATTCATACATTCTACAGGGTGTTTCAAAAAACATGTGCCATCTCTCGTGGGGAGATTCCTCACGTAAAAATAAGATTTATTTTTCTTATCAACATAGGTCCGATTCAGCTTTGTTTCGTAGCTACAGGGTTTTAAAATCTTAATAATCTTTCGATTTATTATAATTTTCTTCCAAGTATTTTTAGCGATTGGAATGAAATTTTGAAGGTAAAAGTTACTATATGTGCTACAAATTTTAATGCTAAAAAAGTGTCGATAAATTCATCAGGGACGTGCATATGGGTTATCACTGGAATATTTTTCATAAAAAAACATATGCGCCACGGAGCCATTTTTGAGAAACACCCGGTATAGTTTTTTGGTCAGATGTACAAGATTTATTATACTACAGTCATTCTATTCAGAGTGTCATTTTTTATCGAATAAAGTAAAAAAATATTAGAGTAAATAAATAGGAAATTACCATTTTTAAGATCAATTATTAAAAATATCCGTGTGATAATTTAGTATTTCTTATTTGAAATAAAACTATTTAGTTGAGTGTTCAAAATGACACTAACTTTTATTCTTCGTATTAATATAAAGTTTATAAAATATCATGATGTAAAATAAACTAAGTATTGAACATTCATTCGTAGAAATACATATACGTTATTTACATTTTTTACAACCTACTAAAATATTTAAATCTACTAAAAAATCTAAATCAAATAATAGAAATTTCATACATTTATTACAATCCGAAAATTCCAACTTTAAAAATTTTAAAATTATTTTGAGAACTGCAGACATCCACCACCAATCGGTTGGCTCCCAGGCTTCCAGCGCATTCCAGCGTACGTTATGTTTTGCCGTATGGACAAGAAAATAATATATATTTAACTAATGTCTGCAATAATTGCTACGATTTATTCTTGCAGTTAAGGTGAAATCTGTATTTGTGTACTTTAAGAAATAAGTATAGTGTGTTTTTAACGTAAATTCTTCGAGGCTGTAAAAGAAGTATACGGTCCAACTAAGAAGGCAAGATGCCCAATCATGGCACAAAATGGCGAACTTCTAAAAGAGGAAGAGCAAATCAGAAACCGCTGGAAAGAGCACTACAGCCATATCCTTAACCAAGAAAACAACCCCAATATGGAAGCAATCAACATAATACCTCAATATAACAGCCTCGATGTATTAGACATTCCAATAACAGAACAGGAAATAAAAGACTCCGTAAAACAGCTTAAAAACAACAAATCAGCTGGCTGTGACGCGATTCCGGCGGAAATATATAAGTGTGCAAGTAAAGAACTTATTGGTCATTTAAGGCTCTCTTTGATGTCATATGGGAAAGCGGAGAGGTACATCAGGACTCTTGCAACGCGAATATAGTGAATATATTTAAGAACAAAGGAAGTGCATCAGACTATTGAAACTACGGTGGAATTTCACTACTGGCTATCGGAGGAAAAATTCTTGCAAAAATTATGTCAAACCGCCTGTACCCACATATAGAAAAAATCCTCCCAGAATCGCAAACGGGTTTTCGCACCAACCGCGTACCGTCGATTCTATATTCTCCATCCGGCAACTACAGGAAAAAGTAAAAGAGCAGCAGTCTAAACTTTACGTTGCATTCATCGATCTAACAAAAGCCTTTGACTCTGTAAACAGAGATGCACTTTGGGCAATTATGAAAAAGTTCGGAGTACCCATCAAATTTCTTACAGTGTGTGAGCTCCATAACAACAACAAATCAAGAGTGTCATATCATGGATCACTGAGCGATCCCTTCCTAACAAACACAGGCGTTAGGCAGGGATGTGTCTTTGCGCCTCTCCTATTCAATATATTCATGGCAGCGCTCTCCATTATAGTGGACAGCAAACTGCAGGAGAGAGGTTTGGGTATTAGATACAGATACGACGGCGGTCTGTTCAACATAAAAAGACTCACGCAAAAACACGTACAAAATTCATCACAGAATTTCAATACGCTGATGAGTGTGCTCTAGTTGCAAATACGTTACAGCAATTGCAAGAAATGTTGAACACATATACATGGGCATACGAGGTCTTGGGACTTAAGCTGAACATCGATAAAACTAAAATCATGTGCACTCCCCCGGAAGATCACAACAATGCTATAAAAATCGGAGATGAGCTGTTGGAATATATATAGCGAAATTGGAATGGAATATATATAGCAAAAATGGAATATTATATAGCGAATATTGGAATATATAGCGAAATTCAATTATCTCGGCAGTTTGATTTCCGAAAGGGCCAATATCGGCTCTGAAATTCAGCACAGGATTAGCAGCGCCTCAAGAGCATTCTGGAAATTAAAAGACAGGGTTTTCTACAATCATGACTTGAGCACAAAAACGAAACTTGCGGTGTACCGAGCGATAATAATTCCCACCATGTTATATGGAAGCGAAACCTGGGTGCCGTACCGCCAACACATGAACGTATTAAACAAGTTGCAACAGAGACATCTTACACAACTCTTAAGAATAAAATGGTTCCATCATGTCTCAAACGTATCGGTCCTTGAAAAAGCTAACTGCGAGAGTATTGAAGTCATGATTACAAAGTCCCGCTTAAGATGGGCTGGTCACGTATGCAGAATGCAAGAAAACCGCATACCAAAATCGTTGCTTTACGGTGAGCTTGTAGACGGTAAGAGGAGGCCGGGTGGACAACTCAAAAGGTTCAAGGATATTTTTCACGAAAACTTAAAGGAAATTAACAAGCAGAATGAGTGGGAAGAGGCAGTTCACAATAGAACGGAATGGAGAAGAATTGTAAAGTCAGTTAAGAGCGACAACCAAAAAGTAAAGAGGCAACAAAGCAATGAGATTTTTGAATGTCTGGAGTGCGGTAGACAGATAACGTCACATATCGGGCTTTTCAGTCACAGAAAAGCTCATGAAAGAAAACGCCTTGCGTGACCATCTTCTGATGCGTGTCAAATACTCGTCAGCGAGTAATGGCGGAATGTATGTATAGTGTGTTTTTCGAGAATTTATTAATAATGTCACTAATATATTTAAAATTAATTTTAATATATGACAAAATTATACCACTATTTAAAATAATTGCCCTTATTTAAAAGACACCCTTTTTAGAAGAGTGTTGTAAAGTATATGCATAAAAAGGAAAATGTCATGTAGCCAGTTTCAACCGTCATGCGTCACCCAAATCAAACGTTGGAACCGAGGTTGGAACATAATATCTAGTCTTTTCAGCCCTTCTTGTAACTGTCGCGTGATATTTCAGGAAAAAATAATCCCGCACCCCGAAAGACGTTGATGGAATGTTTCGATTTATACCATAAATGCCGCGCTATTTTATTTTGTTCATAATATAGCACGCTCGAAGAATAATAAAATATTTAATAATTGCCAAGAAAAAAAAACAGCTGTCAGGTTAGAGTTTATCTGTAATAATTTATAATATCGTTTCCATTTTCCAGTGAATACATTAAATATATAATTAAATATGGGAGTTTTAATTTAGGAAACAGTAAATAGCAAAATAAAACACTAATTAACCACAATAATACATCAAAACCCTTTAGAATTTGTCTTTGGAGTTTAGACTGTTACGTTACAGATACCAGGATTGGCATGATTTAAATCAAGTGATTTTTTTAATTTTAATCATGTGATTTAAATCAGAAAAAAATAAGTTTATGGAAACTTTATTATAAATCAAAAAATTACTGTAAAAGTTATAAAAATGTGTCCTGGAAAACTATAAAAAATATTTCTATAACAGATACAACAGATAATAAATCGAAAAATAATTGTAAATGTTATAAAACTATATAAAAATATCTATTCATCAATTTAATTGTTTTACCGATTTTTAAACTAATTTCGTGTGAATCCATTAGATCGCTAAATGCAGGGATTTATTTTAAAATTTATGTATAAGTGACAAAAATTCGCTGTTCGAATACATATAATTCGCAACGTCTAGTGCCAGAACTAGGTTCTTCCGATATAGAGACCATATTATCTTCATTCCCGAGAATCTATAATTGTTATGAGAAAATATGTTGTTTTATATTTTTTTGAAACGGTTGTATGTTTTCAAATTCCTACCGACATTTTTATCTGCAGTAAGCACTTTATACTTTGACATTAGATAATACATACTAATATCATTCTTGACTTAAGACTATTTCCGAACAATAGTATATTGTTTTATTAGGAGTAAAAATTATACTTTTTTGACGATGCTGTACCTTTAAAGGACCATCGTAAAGCTATTCCGACGTTACAGTGAGGCACAAAAAGTACATTTTTACTCCGAATAAAAAATACTATTTTTGTAAACATTGCAAATAATTTTTTAATTAATTTCAAACATTGCAAATAATATTTATATTATTTGCAAATTACTGTTTATAAACAGTAACCGAGCAACAATTTGTACACTCGTTGAATTTGACACTTAATCAGTTTAATAATATATTTTTGTACTTTTGTGCTTAAGCGTAACAGTGCTTTACTTTTGTGCCTAGGCGTTAAAATGACAAAAATTAATACCTACTTTTGAGACGTTTGAAAAAAAAATCCTTTTGATCTGAAGCGAAGGACTTTTTTTACGGAATATATTGGTGACCGATGTGGAAAAATCACAACGCCCCGTAGAACTGTTAATGTTATCGGTATCAGGGTACAGATTTAGCCATTTAGGGTAGGACTTTAATGGAAATCCTAGTCATTTGGAAATCCGATTTAAATATTGTTTTGAATTAAAATCAAAAAAATCTGATTTAAATAAAAAAAATCTGATTTTTTTGATTTTTTTAAAAAAATCATGATTTTTTCCAACCCTGACAGATACCCTCTGTCCTCTCTCTTGTCCATGTTTATCACATGAAATGGAAATTTTTCGTAAAGGTAAGTCCATTTTATTTCTTAGATCGTATGGTTATTTTTTCTTTTTATACAGGTTGTTTCAAAAAAAAATGTGCCATCTCTCCTGGAGAGATGGCACACATAAAAATCAGATTTATTTTTCATGTCAACATGATTGTTGAAACAGGAAGTGACAAAAAACAATTGAAAACGTCAATCAATCCTAATTTATGTCATATATGTGTCATAATATACCAAATTTCGATGTTTTATCTGAGAAAATAGGTATAGAGGTCAGCCACTTTTGAGATGTATCCGGTATTACTTTTTGCGCTATGTATATTTTATGTCTCTAGGAGCAAATTAAATAACTTGACTGCATGAAATACTGAAAATTTCATTCAAATCGCTGAAAGCACTTAGAAGCACAAGAAGGAAATTATAGTTTAATAATTAGAAAAAAAAGAAACTCCGGCAGCTACGAAACAAAGCCGAATCAGACATATATGTTGATATCAATGACTAAAGAATCCAAGGACAAATAACACCCGAGAGCAAATTGTGACGATGTCACCAAACAGTGCCGTGGCACATATTTTTCTTAACCTAGCTGTTTGAAGCAATATTTATATTTTTTGATAATTGTTTTGACTACGCCTATGGTGTATCATCCTAATTAATTACGAAAAAAACATATTAAAATGTTAACAAAAGGTACAAAACTAGTATCGACGTATAGCACATATCAAGTACATATAGATGTTAATTGATTGGAATTGAAGAATAATTATCGAATTCAATAAGAAAACGCTAAAAAGTTGGAGTGGACTGTTTATTTACCTATCAAACGTAACTCCTGGCTCTTTCTTATCGCTGCTGCTTTTACACATGAAAGCTGAACAACTAATCACCATTGTAATAAAGTTTATACAAAGTTTACTACACACAAAGTATTAAAAATCGCTAAAATTGTCGCTGGTGACCAAATGATGACTCATTGTTTGCCACCAATACAACAAAAAAAAGGTCACAAATTCTGCTGCAGCCCGTATAGGTGCGTTACATGTCCTTATATTCTTTAGTCATTGGTTGATATGATATAAAGAAATAACTCTTATTATAAAGAAATAACTCTTATTTTTATGTGAGAAATCTCCCCACGAGAAATGGCATATGTTTATTGAAACGAACTGTATATTGATCACCATTCTTACGAAAGAAGGATCGTGCTTCCTTTTCCAATGTGCACGAATAGAAAAAGACAAGCATTGTCTTAATATTAAAAGCTAGAATCAAATCGAACACGCAGCGGCAACTGTCAAAGTTGTCGTTCGTACTTATCACTCTGTTATTTTATCAAATTGTTTTATCTACGAGATATTCTGTTTATTTTGTGATTTGTTAATTTAATTTGTGCGTAAAATGCTATTACGTTTTAGTGTGGCCAATATTAAAACAATCTCGCTTTAATATGGGCCGAACGAGATCTCCTTTATTTATCTGAAAAAATATAAAAGTTATAGGGATGTATAGTTAGTTCTCTGTCAATGGCCTATTATTGCCTATTACAGAGAATCGCACATTTTCCAGGCTTTCGTACCGACATAAAAATACTACTAACTACTAAGCTTTGTAACAAAAAATATTTTAGATGATGATAGATAAAGAAGAGGAACTAAAACAAGATTCGATCCTGAATAAAATAGAGCAATGTCAGCTTAGGTGGTATGGACATTTGATCAGAATGAACAACGACATACCAGTAAAAGGCGTGTGGGAAGCTAAAATGCAGGGGAAGAGACCAAGAGGAAGACCAACTAAAACATGGAATGACACAATAGAAAAGAAAGTGCAGGATAGAGGACTAACATTAACAGAAGCCAAAAGTTTAGCAAGTGATAAAAATAAATGGAGAAAATTTGTGTATAGTGTAGCAATTAAGTGAATTTATTTAATTTAGTATACCTTACACCTTCGGGTAGAAAGGTTTTTGATTATAAATATATATAACAGGTGCGTCTCAAAAGTGGCTCACCCCCTATAACTTTTTTATTTTTTCAGATAAAAAATCGAGATTTGGTATGCTAGTATATGACATAAATTGGGATTGATTGACGTATTCAATTGCTTTCGGTCATTTCCGGTTTCACCGGAAATGACTACAACTTTTGATTTTTAAATGGCACTCTCGGTATTTTGTTACTTTATTCGATAGAAAATGACACTCTGAATAGAATGAGATATCATATGTCAACTTTTGACATTTTCACATATGGTTTATTTGAAATTGCAACACGCGGTTCATAACGACAATTTGACTCGAAATACCCAGTTTGTGGTATCAAATTATTCGTAAAAAAATGCTTTTTCCAAATATGCTAATGAGCCACCCTCGTTCCATTTGAAAAAATTGAGATTTTATTAAAAATACGATTTGGGCATCTTTTAACCAGCCAGGACAAGACACTAAAATCCTTAGACGATCAAATCTATTTTTCCAAGGCTCCTTGATCAAAAATTAGTGTTTTAACAGAGCCATGGCAGCGATTGAAATTTAAAATACAATTTTGTTTTAAGCGAATGTCAAAAGAATTGAATACGTCAATCAATCCTAATCTATGTCATATACTAGCATAGCAAATATCGTTTTTTTATCTGAAAAAATAAAAAAAGTTATAGGGGTAAGCCACTTTTGAGACGCACCCGGTATAGATAAAGGAATTTTTATTGGAAATTACCTACATTCGAGTTTGTTTAGTTCAACTTTATGATAAAAAATATGTTTTTTTATCATACAGTATTCTTTTCTGATTCGATCGACTTTCAATAAATGTTAAATAACTGTTCCACAAGATTGAGTGACTTAATTAAAAGCTTAGAATCCCAAATCGGCTTTATTCGCTGATATACTGCGGTAATTATCTGAACGGAATAGACAGGAGATTCTGAACACCATTTCCTATCGAATTAGGATCTATTCTTGCCTTCCTTCCGGAAGATATTAGGTTAAATGGGATACATTAGGGACGTACACCCACAGCAGATAGAGATATTCTTGAATCCAAGAGTATGGAAATCTCAACTCTATGAGCTTAAAACAAAAAGTTTTCTTTATCTTTCATTCAAGAGTCTTGAAATGAAGTAATAGTTTGATGTGGTACGAAACAGCCAAAGTTGTGTACTATATATTTAATTGCTTACTTAAAAGTCTGTACTTTTCCGTAAATATCTGCATATACAATTCATACCAAATAAACTTTTAGTCACGTGATTAAGCTTGCCCGGCACAGCGTTGCCCCTTTTAGTATATTTTCTCTAAATCAAAATGTTTTAGGAAACAAAAATAAATTAATTATAAATATATAGGTAAACAGTTTATTATTTACATCAACAAAACTCACCTTCTTAACAGCACTTAAGGGACATAAAGGGCCATTACTACCGCTTTCCCGTTCAAAATATTCTAATAAAGTTGCGATGAGCTTTTTACGACTATTAAGCTATCTTATACACTTCGCACTAAAAAAGGTTCTAAAAAGAACAATGTGCGACTGCAACAGCGTCAGCTAGTAAACATTTTCAAGCTTAAAGTATCACAACACTATTTATTTAAACCAAAAACTCGTAATCAACTCGTAAAACAAAACTTAAGTGTCAAAACGAAAGACAATGTCAGGAAATAAATGAATAAATGCGGCAACTTGACATTTTTTACAGCAGAGCTACCACTCGAATCCTCAGCGCGAAATTTAAATTTCAGTTAGCCGGCCGGCGCGGCGCCCCATATTTCCATGGTTGGTGAATTTAAAAATCGCGCCCTCGATTACGTAACTAAAAGTTTAATTGATATGAAATACACACACCGGAAAAATCATGGGATATCATTTTATTAAAGTTAAAAATAAATGTTTTGAATAAACAACCACATATTTGTAGGCCGATTCTTTCTACTTCGATTGAAACGAAGTAGTCACACTAGTTATTTCTAAATTTGGGATATTTGCAGAAGTGGTATATCTGCATTTTTTGTCAAATGTATAAAAAGCACCTAGCATCAATTGTTCGAATTTAACCTGTACTGGCTATGTTTTTATGATAACTGGCCAGAATTCATTCAAATAACTCTGTTTAGTATTAAACGACATTATAGAGCGTAGACATCTTAACAGAGACGAAATGGTAAGGGCCATGGGTATGCTCGAAGCTGGAATGCGCCAAATCGACGTAGCTAGAGCATTAAATACAACGCAAAGTGTAATATCGCGATTAAGTGCACGCTACCGTGAAAGTGTTGCTGAAAGGCACACAGGTCGACATCGCATTACTACCCCTCAGCAAGATCATATTTTACAATTAAATGCTCGACGCCGGCCGACTCTTACAGCACCAGAGCTTAGTTTAATTCTCCAGGAAACATATAATGTAACCATTAGTCCTGACACTGTTCGCAATAGATTAAGAGAGGTCAACTTAAGAAGCAGACGCCCCTGGAGAGTTCAAGCCTTAACGAGAGAAAATCGAGAAGTACGATATTTGTGGGCTCAAGATCATGTTCAGTGGCCGAATGAACAATGGGCCAATGTTCTCTTCACGGATGAGTCACGCTTTGGAATTTATCCGGATTCGAGAAGGCTTAGGGTATGGAGAGAACCGGGAAATCTTATTCGGTTGGATCATGTTCAGGAAGTGCACCCTTATCAAGGTGGAACAGTTATGGTCTGGGAAGGAGTCCAGTTAGGCCGAAAAACCGATCTCGTTTTTCTTGAAAGGTTTCTAACAGGAATCACATATCGTGATTTAATTCTTGAGCCTATCGTGTTACCATTTGCCAATAATTTTGGGAGAAACTACATTCTCATGCATGACAACGCACGGCCTCATACAGCCAGAGTGGTAAGTGAGTTTATCAATCCTCATCAATTAAACATCTTACCCTGGCCGGCACAATCTCCTGACCTCAACCCCATCGAGCACGTATGGGACGCGGTCCAAAGAAGAATTTTGAGAATGGGTATGCCTCGTGAAACTCGTAGGGATCTGGTTCGGGCCGTGAATGCAGCGTGGCAGGCTGTACCACAAGAAGAGATCGACAACCTGATTAGGAGCATGGAGAGACGATGTAGGGCTGTAATGAACAGTAGAAGAGGCCATACCCTTTATTAAGTAAAAATGGTTTTATCTTTTTTTTTTAATTCACAGTTTAGAATTAAAAAAAAATGTGTGTATTTTTTGAGTTCAATAAAAATCAAGGTAAATTTGAAAAATTTGGTAAATTTGGCATTTTTATTTCCAATACGTCCTGTAAACTATTTGTTTATTTTAATTTTATTATATCAGCAATGCAAATAATAAAATTACTGACGGTGGCTGGATAAAATTGTAATATCCCTAGACTTTTCCGGTGTGTGTATATATGTATTTCCTAAAAATATTAGTTATTTGACTGAAGTCCTTGATAATCTAGAAGTTCTTAGTTTCTAATATCAGGATACCGAGTAGGTACTTATTATCCGCTGTTGCCATTTGCCATATATTAAAATAGTGAACTGAAAAAACACTTTTATCATATTCTAATAATAAATATTCCTAAAATGTAATAGCACTTAAATTTAAAACTGAAAGATTTTTGGATTTCCGTTCATTGAAAGAATTGGGAAGATACGCAACCTAATGGGCAAATTCGTGACAAGGTTGATTTGATTTCCCCTTACGTCTCAAGTGCTGTACGGTGGAGCCTCAAATCGTTCTGCGGCCAACGCATAAAAAACTAATTTTCTCTAATTCGGCTAGCGAAGGCATATCGAAGACGGTGTGGAACTGAAGGCGACAGTGTTGCCATATTAAAATGTGTAATATTATGTAATATGTTTGACGAAAATACATTTGGATGAAAAATCCCCGTTTATTCTCTCTTAAAATTTATTCTTACGCGCGTTAGCACGTTAAAACAAAAAATAGCAACTTTAGGCATTTTTAGTAATAATTAATTACTGGTTATTTTTTTAAGCGGTAGTTTATTTAATTCAAAGTAAAGTAATGTATCTACTTTTTCATTAATAGTGTGGTTGTAAATAAAATAGTATACCGGGTGCATCTCAAAAGTAGCTCGCCCCTATAACTTTTTTATTTTTTCAGTTAAAAAAACGAGATTTAGTATATTAGTATATGACATAAATTAGGATTAATTGACGTATTCAATTGTTTTCGGTAACTTCCTGTTTTACCGGGAAATGACTACAACTTTTGATTTTTAAATGGCACCCTGGGTATTTTTTTTACTCTATTCGATAGAAAATAACACTCTGAATAGAATGACATATCATATGTCAAAGGTTGACATTTTGGCATATCGTTTATTTGAAATTATAACTTGCAGTTGGTAACGAAAATTTGTTTCGAAATACCAAGTGTGTGATACCAAATAATTCATAAAAAAATGCTTTTTCCAAATATGCTAATGAGCTACCATCATTCCATTTGAAAAAATTGAGATATGATTAAAAATACGATTTGAGCATTTTCTAACTGGCCAGGACAAGACACTAAAAACATTAAACGATCAAATCTATTTTTTTAAGACTCCTTGATTAAGAATTGGTGTTTTTAACATAGCCATAGCACTTTAGATTGAATTTCCAAATACGATTTTTTATTAAGCGAGAATGTCAAAAGTTGACATATGATATGACATACATATTCAGAATGTTATTTTCTATCGAATAAAATAAAAAAAATACCGAGGGTGTCATTTAAAAATCAAAAGTTGTAGTCATTTCCGGTGAAACAGGAAGTGACAAAAAACGATTGAATGCGTCAATCAATCCTAATTTATGTCATATACTAACATACCAAATCTCGTTTTTTATCTAAAAAAATAAAAAAGTTATTGGGGTGAATCACTTTTGAGACGTACCCGGTATACAAAACGTCGAAAAAAGTTTTGATTCAAATTGTCACTCTGACTGTATATCTATGCTGACGTGCCATGTAAATGAATGGTTACGAAAAGGTTACGAACAACATAAAATCGGTGTTTTTCCTCAATCCCTTCGAATCTCTGCATTTCCACGTGGCTTTACTAAATCACTCATCGCTTGTACAATCCAGTCGACCTAAATTTACCATGGACCGATGTTTCAGCAACACGACGAAGGGTTAATTTGCCAGAATTTCACCCTCCACAGCTCCTACGCCTTGCCTCATCGGCTGTAGAAATTGCCCCATCCCACTTACTTTCCATAAAGTATCGATTTCGAAGGGGTTCTGACATAACGGTGGTCGGATTTTATATATTATACAAGCTGGATGGGATCGTTGACATAGAGGTATATTACGTGTACGTGATGGGCTCAAAAAGTACTCAGGGAAAGGATTTGCAAATTAGGTGGTTTTAACTCTAATGTCCTTTTCATGCGATGCTTAGAATATACATTTTACGAGCTTTTTCATAAATATTTTTTCGACGCAGGTCCAAATTTAAGAAAGATATATTTTTTTAATATTGAAAATTAAGTCAAATTATGTCAAATACTTATATTTAAAAGACATTAAGTATAATAAGATATAGACGAAATTTCTCTATGGTATAGAATTTCGTATTTCATTTTTTGGGGTTAAAAATTTAATTTCCGAAATTATATAATGTTGCCTACAAACATTTAACCATGGTTATTAGTTACGTGCGATCTGAGCGATTGTTCTCAAAAAGTGGACAACCGATGAATCAGCATAGAAACAGGCTTAAAGAAGACCGATTAAGTAAAATTCTATTTTTACAAGACTTTGACAAGAACTTATAAAGTGTAGAGATGAGGAGAAATATCTCTTGTGAGACTTTATTTGACAAAGTGGTAGCAAAAATAAGGAGAAAGGTTCACCAAATGACCACAGTGGCGCTAATGACGCATAAATTTAAAAAATGAAAAGTAACTATAGATAAGAGAATAAAAGTAACATAACCAACTATTATCCAAAAAAGCTTTGTTTTTATTTTTTAGAATATAACACAATTATTTTTATATATTAGAGGCCCAGTCTATTGCTATGCTGCTGAATAAAAATCGATAATTTATTTCCTGTGACATGAAAATAAAATTTGCATTTTTTTGAAACCCGCGCCTCCACGTCAAATATTTATCTCATTTGCATAATTACCTCTTCCAAAAATTTTCGGCGCAAATTTTAGGTTTCTGCTACAGCAGCGCCATCTTAAGTCTTCCCTATTTAATGACCACTTTTAACGCACAGAGATATTTCCCCATACCTCTACACTCCATACCAGAAGTACAAGAACTTGTAATAGTCCTAGTACTTATTGTGGCGGTTCCATATGTGAAAGGAACATCGGAAAAGATCATGCGAATAGCTAAGCAATATAAAATTAAAACTGTTTTTAAGTTTGGGACTACTCTAAGAAGTGTCCTAACAAAAACAAAACCTGAATCATCAAACCAAGAGAGAGAGCGCGTCTACCCGGTACATTACCTTGCGAGTGCGGTGAGTCGCACACTGGAAAGACAAGACGTCCTCTAGATGTACGATTCGACGAACAAAAAAATATAGGCAAAGAGATGAAACAATGAAGTCGGGCATTGCAGATCATATGTGGTCCAAGCACCACGACATGAAATGGCCGGAAGCCCGGGATGTCTAAAAAGAACCCCATTGGAAAAAGCGCAAATTTACAGAGGCCGTATTTATTTCTAATAATAATAAAATCTTTAGCAATCGAAGTATGCAGATTTCAACAATATGGCAACCACTCATATAACGCTCCAATGCAGGTGTTCTTAGTGGAAAACCTCAAGCTTGACTGCATCCAAAAAATTCACGGGTGAATGCTTAACTCCAATATACAGACCGGACCACCATAGTAGTAACATAGGCAGAACCGGACGAATTAGCGTATACCCGTCCGCCGGATAAAAAGCAGGCGAAAAAATGCGATAAAATAAAAATAGGTCGATATGTGATAAGAATGTTTCAGAATTTGTATTTATTCGTATTTTAATAGCCAAAACAAATACGTAGATTCTCGCGACAGTTCTCGTGTAAAATTTATTTTTTAAGTAAAATAATGGATGTTTACGAAGTTCGTAAGAAAATTCAAATTGTAAAATGGTATTTCCAAAATAGGTATTATCGGGATAGACAAACAATTTTTCCACAAACTTTTGTAAACAGGCCAATTCAATCTTTATCTACTATATCAAGAGTTATTAATAATTTTGAAACACATGGGTGCGTGTCCCCACAAAAACACAAAAAGCCTGATGTGTTGATTAATGAAGAACAGGAGTTAAAGCAAGTGTTCTTTGTGCTACTGCGGATCAAAATCCCACGTTTTCAAGTAATCAAATTGCTGAGCCACTATCCACAGTGCCCACTATCATTGTTGCCCTATCCACAGTGCCCGTATTGTTCAAGAATATTTGAACAATACTTTTCCCAACCGTTTAATTAGTGGATATGGAACTATTTTGTGGCCCGCTAGATCACCAGATCTTTCTCCCAATGATTTCTTTTTGTGGGGTTATGTAAAATCCAAAGTGTATGGTACTAATAGGGCTAATAATCTGGATGAGCTTCAAGTAAAAATACGAGAGGCTTTCCAAACTATTAGCCCTAATATGTTAGCCAATGTCAGACGGGGATTTTACGACCGCCTAGGCTTCTGTCTAACACAAGAAGGTGGTCTTTTTGAACACTTGTTATAACTTTTTTTATATAGAGTAATATTATAGTTTTTTTTTTTGGGTTTATAGAATTTATTTATTTTTAATTTTGGCTTGTAAACACACTCAAATAATAAATATTTAAGTATTTTTATTTTAAATGTTACCTTAAGTGAAGGTAAACACTTAAAATGAAAATAATAAATACTCGGCACTCCTAGCGTCATATTCCTAGTCTGTCACGACCGACCCGTCCAAGCACAACTGCAACTGCGTACTGCCTGACCAACCGACTAGCCGGCAGTGACTCTCGAGTACGAACGCAAAACGGGTAAACGTAAATTCGTCCGGCAACTTGCTATGTTACTAGTAGCCTGGTCTTCTCTGTATAAGCTCAGTAGTTTTAGAATTTAGTTTAGCTCACGCTTGATAACGGTCATTGATACTTCTGACCGAAACGTTGTGTATATTATGTATAAAGATAATGGTAGTCCGAAACCAAGGGGAGTCTCACTCGGGTAAAAATGTACACGTACTGCCAAAATATCCTTCCACTGCCAAGTGACTGCCAATGACTACGAAAAAGACTGCCATGTAATTATTATAGGCGACTGCCATAAGACTGCCGATGACTGCCAGCGACTGCCAAGAAAATGTACATGTAATTCCAATAGTGAGACACCCCTCGTCCGAAACTCTTTTAGTTTTTATATTTTTGAGTTGAGAATATCTTTTTCTGTTATTATATCATCCATCCACCCCATCAAGTAGTAACTACACTAAAAAAAAGGATCTCTTAGTCGAAATGAATATGACTCTGACCCAAAAGATTGGCGCTTTTCAATAGGGCCAAGAACGACGTTTTCTTTTTTTTCTTTTTCTTTTAATTTTAGAGAACTTTAGAAAATAGAAGAATCTATCTGTCCAAAGTATTTCACTCTTGACCCAAAATTAATATGCAAAGAAGTTCTTGCTACAAGAACAATAGTTTCTTTGATTCATGAAAAAATTCTTGATTGAAAAGGGACATTTCTTGATTAAAGAGACCTTTAAACAGTCCATATATCTTAAAATTTGTCCATAAAAAATGACAAATGCATGTTAATAAAGATCAATAATTTGTTATACGATATGCGTTTAAAAAGCAAATTATGCAAAATTCCAAGTAACAAAACCCGTGCGTACTATGATGTGCAACCTATGAAATGCGACGTACAACTGATCGGACTGCCATGCCATGCCGACTAATTGTATATACCGTTCTTTGCCATCGTCTTTGCATGTCGTTATTATTTTTCATCAAAAGAGTATTTTGCTATTGGAAAAATGGCCATGTTCCTTGAATGAAGTACTTCCTAGCGTATTTTTCTTATTATCTTCAAACAAAGTAACTTGCACTTGGTTGAATGAAAATAGATTCAAGAGATATTTTCGAATTTTTCAAGAGAACCAGTTTTCTTGAGTTAAGAGAGTTTTTCTTCAGGCAAAATATTTTCTTTTACACTAAAATAAAATCTCTTGCCACTAAATTTTTTTTCAAGAACGATGACGACTTTAGTTCAAGTCTATCTTTTTTATCAGTGTACAAGTTAATAAATAATATTAATTTTTGTACAAACCAAGTTAATGTGAACAAAACTTGTTATGTTGGATTCGATGCATCGCAACATCAATGATTTTTTTCGATGTATCGACAAATATCGATGTACCAGTACGATGCATTACATCGATGGATTTAATATATGAACATCCTTAAATTTTTTGTAGATTCTTCAGAAGTAAAACCATTCATAGTTTCCATGACTCATTTTTACACGAAATTATCTTAATCTTAAGATAAGATAATATTTTCTAATAAAAGCTAATCAAATATGCAGCAGAAATATTTAGTATAGTAAGATATGTCAAGTACAGTGTAAAGTGTTCTGTTTGTTTTAAACGTACCTCACAAGATAATAAAAAAAGATGTTTTCAAACAACTCAACTACGACATTTAGTTATCTGTCTTTGGAAACCAGAACTTACATCAATAGGCTTGCTACAAGGTTGAATGAACTAAAAAGAAAATTCGGTAAATTGATGATATATTTAGAACCAGGCGAGGAATTGCCAAATGTGATTGTGGCATATTCAGGTCCTAGAAGCCCATGCTGGTATTGTGAAATTTTTGATTCTACCGATTGGTCAGACATAGCCATAAATGGAAGACTAAATTTACCTACTTTTATTAATAGATTGTTCCAAATGAGAGAAAAAGTTAATTATGATTCACCCCTAATGCAGATCGTTGTTTATGTGAGAGGAAAGTTAGTGTTTGATGATCCCATGTTTAATTTTTGTACAATACCAACAGTACTACATGATGGTTATCTTCTTAATAACAAAGGCCCTAATGATACTATAACACAGCTTCTTAACATGACAGAATTCGACAAAAATAAATTTTTAGATTTCCTAAAGAGAATTAGATTCCACCCCATTGATGATGATTATGATGACTTTGCTCGCTTAGATAGATACAATGTCATTCTTACACAAGCTTTTAATGACTGGCTTCAGAAAAATCGAAGCAATCCAGGAATAGCTACCGAGTCCTGCGACGCCTTTTTCACAAAAATCAATTTTTGTTTTGAAAATGGTTCCAATAAGGATTTTGATTTTAATTTGGAATATTTTCGACGTTATCAAATCCATTTTGCTACCCATCCTGAATTATTAGCCGAATTTTTCAAAAGCACCACACAGAGAATTTTATATATCAAAACTAAATCGTCTTTTTTGACTATTTTAAGAATAATTGATCTCCTTTCCAAGGAAGAAATATTTTTGCCCTACACGAAGAAATTTAACTTCACCGAATGCTTAACATACTGGTTAAATTCACATCATAAAATATTTTTAATAGAAGATACACCATCGATGGAAACAATGCTTGCTGAACTATCACTCGTATTAAGCAGAGACTCTAAATTTAGTAATAGCAACAAAAAGGTAATTTTAGTAAACGAAAGTCACCAAATATCAAATAATGCCCTTCAAACTATTGATAGTTTTGACGATAAAGGATGGTTCACTGATTTGAGCGAGGATGTTCAAAATTATTTAGTGACTAGAGAAATATCTTTTCAAGGCTTTCATGTAAAGTTAGAGGATGTTCTGGATAAAAATACCCTTTCAAAAACTCTTGATGCGCCCACGCTAGAGAGGCTAATTCAAGGCTGGGAATTGACAATTGGTTGTACCCTGGAATGTATTTATCGATACCCTAACGCGATAAAAAGGACGTTAAGAAGACAGCTTGTCAACAGAGATGTGCTTAATAGTGATTTTTATCTAACAATTTAGTACTTGTATCAAATATTACTGCAGAAGGTCTATCAAAATTAGAAATAGAAGCTGTTCCGTATAGTGAGTGTGAAAATCATAGAAGTGGACTTATCACCTTTAACAATTCCGAAGAAAATTTAAATATATTTCATAAACTTTGCGAAGATAGAACTGTAAAAGAAATTTACTGGTTAGAGTATAAAGAGTCCAAAGAGAGAAGAAAAGTCTATTATTTTTAAAAGACTTTTCTGGGAACACTAACAGTTTTCTGGAAAACTTGGAAGATTTGCCTTTCTCGGAAGAAATAGAAGTGCATACGTACGCACCAAATAATAAAGTTAATATTGTCACTGCCTTACCCGGTATGCGAAAAAATCAATTTCTTCATCGATACTTGTCACGGGCATTTAAAATAAACAATCTAACTTACTGGGTATTTTTCGATATTTTTTTTGGAAAAAAATCAGTTGGATAGTCTTTCAAAACAATTTTAAACGAATTCGACTATTCTCGCCTGATAATTTTCTGCAACTTTGAGAACCTAGTCAAATTAAAAACACAAGATGTAGTTGTAAAACAATACAATATTTAGCTTCTAAAAACAGTACAATATGGATAACTTGTGACATAGAATCCAGAGTGAAGGTGCAAATTCTATTACAAACTGCAGCTTACAGAATAAATCCGTTAAAAGGCCCAGAAAAAATTAACTATTTTCTCAAAGAATGTTGTCATAATTTTATGAATTTCCACAACATAACTAGGAAAAAAACTAGGTACTACGAACTTATGAATATAGTTGATATTTGTGACCGCGACAGATATTCTAAAATCGAATTTACAGCATTTCCTGGCCATCTTTATACATTACAAGAAAGATTTTGCGGAAGTTTGAACGGTACCCTTCATGAATTCATTTATAGAAAATTTTTTAACCACCTCGGTCATAAGAAATATCCCATAGAAGATGAGCAGAATATGCTAAATTTACTCAAAAAAATTGCGGCCAATGAATATAATCTGATTGAACCAAAACTTTCATACAGCAGTGTCGACGAAAGAATATTTAAACTTAATTTAGTGTTTCTGGAAAAAGAAAATTTAGTATTCGTTCATAACATGTTTAAATATTATTTACTGGCACTGTATATCCTAGAAAATTCAATTGATAATAAATTTATGGTTAAGGTCCTTAGTGAAGATGAATATTCACTAATAAGAAAGATTTTGAATGGTTTGACTCTTCATCCAGATGATAGATGTTTAAAATATAATAATATATTCAAAGATAAAAATCCATGGCTGGTTATTGGAAAATTGACTAAGGAAGGTAATAAAAACCTGGCAAAATTCCTAACAGATGATTTTTTTCGATTGGATTGAAACCTTTGTAATTGTTTTTTTTTAATACCCAAAAACTGTAGTTTACTGTTTTCTTAAATAAAATTCTTATGTACTTAACTATGTTACTATACAGGGTGGTCTGAATTGTAATCAGGAAACTTATTTTGTAGATAAAAATAAGTTATAAAGTTCGTATAAATTATAAAATGTTTTTTCGGAAATACAGGGTAGAGAAATTTCATTTTTATTTTGATTTTTCGAAAAATTATTGATTAATTAAAAAAAATAAAAGTTGCTAAATTTACTATTTCAGTCATATAACTATCTAGTAACATGTATATTTTTTTGTCCATAATGACATGTATTTACTATTTCCATTCCAAATATCTTGAGAACAGTTGAAAACTTGAAATAAATAATGTTCTAAATGCCTAAAAATTGGTCTGCCATGTTTTATTTGTAAAATGTCCTAAATTCCATAACCATCGACATATACAGGGTGTTTCAAAAAACATGTGCTATCTCTCGTGAGAGATTCTTCACGTAAAAAATAAGATTTATTTTTATATTGTTGCGAGCCGGTGTGGACTCGACCTAACCTCACAATATGGCTCCGCCCTCGAATGACCTTTTAACATCGCATAGACACCGCAATGATTCATTCGTTCGAGAAGAATCGAGACCCACTAGAATGGACTAGTACATACGAGAACATTCGAAAACCTTCTCTATGCGCCTAACGATCTATGGACTATTCTAGATTTCTTTTACCTGTCGGTATAAAAGCCGGCGGCAGTGGCCTAGAGGGGGCAGTTATAAATATACAGTTGACGCGCTAAAATTCAAAATAAATTCTTAGTTATAAATCGTTTGTAAATAGTTCTATAAGTCTTTTATCTTTATTATTTTTGTTAATTAGTGTTAAATAAATAGTCTTTAAATAAATTGTGACTTTCTATCCACACGGAACCGACGAAAAACGTAACAATATCAACATACGTCCCATTCTGCTTTGCTTCGTGGGTTAAAATCTTATTTTTTTTAACTTATTATAATTTTCTTCCAAGTACTTTTAGCAATTTGAAATAAATTTTACGGGCAAAAGTTACTATAAGTACTGCATATTTTATTGCTAAAAAAGTGTCGACAGAATCACCAGGGGCGTACATATGGATTATCACTGGAATATTTTTCTAAAAAAGCATGTACGCCAATGACTTCCTTTCCTCTGTTAGCGAAATAGCGTAAACTGTTTAATACCGATTAAAAGTTGTCTCTTGATATTTTGTCGATTTTGGCCTCCTTGATCAGATAAACGCAATTTTATTCATATGTCATAATCCAAATCTAATAACACCTATGCAACAAACAACCTTTAAAAATTTTGAATATCATTAACTAGCGAAAGTGTTAAATAAGTACTCATTAATTCCTCATCAAAAAAATATGAAAAACAGTTACTATAAACATGAGTATGGATATGCATAGTTTTAAAGTTACAGGATGTTAAAACTTTTTAAAAATAAGTCTTTTATAATTATCTCAAGTTTTGTAATTAATCTTAAATACAATTATATTTTTATTTGAAATTGCTGTAGGATGGAAAAATAGTAATAATAGCTCTTAGTAATAATATTTAATAATAAATTAAATTAAATAAATAATTTATTAATTTAATTTTTATTTTAATTTTATTAATTGTAAATAATAATTGTAATAAATCAGCGTTTATCTCATCGAGGAGATCGAAATCGACAAAATATCAAGATACAACTTTTAATTGGCTTTAAACAGCCTATACAATTTTGCTGTCAAAAGAAAAACAAACAGTGACGCATATTTTTTCCAGTAATAACCCATATGCACGTCCCTGATGAATCTATGGGCACTTTTTTAGCACTGATAGTAACTTTTACCCTCAAAATTTCATTCGAATCGGTAAAAGCACTTGGAAACAGTGGCGGATACAGGAGGAGGGCCCATGGGGCCCGGGCCCCCCCTAAAGTCTGTGAATTGTGTAAAATATTAGGCTTTTGCGTTAAAAATGGCGCCCTAAAAAGCATATTCTACATTGCTTTTCATTTTGGGCCCCCCCTAAAATAAATTCCTGTATCCGCCTCTGCTTGGAAGAAAATTATAATAAATCGAAAAATAATAGACTTTAACACCCTGTAGTTTCGAAACAAAGCAAAATCTGACCTAAGTTGATATGAAAAATATATCCTATTTTTACACGAGGAATCTCCCCAAGAGAGATTATATGTATTAAAGAAATTTAATATATTAAATGTATTGAAAAAAAAATCTCAACAGAGACACCGTCCGTTCTTATACATTGGTTACATGTTTAACAAAAAAATGTTGTTTTTCTCGAAATATTGATTTTAGCACTTAGAGCACTATTTACAGTCTTCAATTGCTCGTAACGATGTTTACAAAGAGACCTTTTTTATGTAGAAAATGGTGGAAATGTATATATTTTCGCTCAGTAGTTTTATACAGGTACGGACGAGAAGTTATTACTGTTCAAAACAGTTGAAAGCATATAGGTGGTGCACCCTACATGTATAAGTTATATGTATTGTCCAAATATCAGTATTAGTTCACAACTTCTTTTCAAAAAGTCGAAATAAAAATTAAACGTCTACACCTTGTATATCCGAAACGAGGCACTTTAGGACATACATTTATAAGGACTTTTTTACTTATTTTCATCTGCAGAATATGCTGGCGAAGTTTTCCGAATACAATTCGGATCACTCTGTATAGAAAATACTTGTAACACAAAATGATGTTAAACCATTATTGATAATAAGTGTTTTTTATATATACTCTATTTTTTTTATTTGAAGCAGCCTACAAATCTATTTGTTCATACAGGGTGTCCCAGAAATAAGTGCAATTATTTTAAGGGGTGGTAGATCTCGATAAAACAAACATATTTTCTCTTTATCGTCTTTGAAACAAGTCCAAAATAACGGAATTATTTTACTTTGAAAGTTTCCAAAAAAATGATTTTTTACTAAAATTTTGAGAACCACTGAATCTTTTCTGGATTTTCTTTCTTGTAAATTTAATCTACTACCTGTGTTGCCATATTATCAAGAAATTATTATTTTTAAATAAAAACTAAAAAAATATCCAAAAAATTTTCAAAGAAATTCCGAATTTTAAAAAAAAAATTCGCGAAAAAAAATCATAGCCGTGTTTCCGGGGTTGAACTATACTACCAGTTAAAATACTTGCATTTATTTCTGGGACACCCTGTATAGTATGGAGCAAAATCACAATATGCATCTCAATCTCAATTTGACAAACACATTCATTAAGCAAAAAGTGTACTGTGTGGGTGCAGTTGTAATGGGACTTAGGGAAATTGGAACAACTTCCGTTGCACGTCATCAATGACACCATGACACATATTATGATGTACAACCAAAGTTATTTTAATTTCCCTATACTTCTTGGTTATTTGCTCTATACTCTATATGAAAAAAAAGTATATACAGGGCCCGGTAATAGAGCGTTGGGCATCTGTAGCTCCTAGAATTAAAAAAAAACTTGGGAATTTTGTTTAAATGAAAACCTAAAGTATGTACTAGGATGTATTTTAGGAAAAGATTTTAACTTCTGTTGGGGTCGCTGAAAAAAGTAGTAAAAGTATGATGATCTACACCCTGTATATTATTGCATTTTTGGATAATTTTCAGTTCACTCTACGCCAAACTTTTTCTAAAGACCATAAGAAAGCTAAAAAATATTTTTTCTTCGTATTTTTTTTTAAGGAACTCACTGTATATTATTATTTCAATAGATGGATAATTATAAAGCACTGGAATTAAAAAAGTACATTCCTTCTCATTGGGTGTTTTCCAATATTTAAAAAAAGATATTGGCTATCTTTTAAATGAATGTCGAATTTGCTCGAGAGATATTTTTAAAGTAAGCTAAGTAGGGATGTCCAAAATACATCGATGCATCGAAAACATCGATATTTGCGTTGCAATGCTTCGCTTCTATTCGATCGTATCAAATACTATTCGATATATCCGATATATCGATGTATTTCATTCGATGTATCGAAATATTTAGTTGGCTGTAATTTGCATTTCAAAGAAAATATAGCTGCAGAAAATTACGTCTGTATATCTTTGCCAGATATTAATTGGAAATGTGAACTGAACTCGATCGGAAACTGCAAATCAAAACAATTTCGAATGCAGCAATCGCGAGTTGCACGGCTATTGTACACGCCACATCCCACGTTTCCTTTCTTTTTCTTGTGTAGCAAATTGATGAAAATAAATATACAAAGCATTTTAAAACATTAGCATAAGTGAGCCGTTGAAAACCAGAGTGATCTACGTCAATTTTTTTGAGATTTTCTAATGTCAATATATTACGATTTCTGATGTAGGTTTCTCTCTACTTGCGAGATTTTAAAAATCTTGGTCTCTAAAAACTTTCATATCTCTCATTCAAAACTGTAACCGTAAAGACGCAACGAGTTACATCAGAAAGCCAGAGTGGTACAAGTCAGACTTAACCACATGTTAACCACTCTGGCATTTTTCTTGTCAAAAATTCATTTTTCATAATATTTATAATGAAACGTTTGGCCCCGAAAAATGTCTTCGCTCGAAATACAATGGTTACATTTTAAAATATCTTACCCACATAAAATTTAGATAGAATTTCTGTTTAGATATTGGATGTATATCCAGCTGGTAAATAAGGCAGAGGCAGACTAAAATATTCAATTACCTGTTGTTCGTGAATTTTGGTTACCTGCGATGCAAAAAAAATCAAATATCTAACAACTATCTCAGTTTATACCACCAGTGCATCTAGGGTCTTTAAGAACCTAAAGGTGTAGAAGCAATGAAATATACTTTTTCTAAATCAGGACAAATATGACACAGAACCATAGTATAAGAAAACCAGTCGCTTTATTCCTTGTCAAATCCTTTGTTCTTTTTCTGTCACTTTATATGACCTTGTTCTCGTGTCCCGTGACCACTGAAGTAGCTGTATAGTCGTGGTCTATAACTAGGCAAAGTATAGTCGTGGCACTGGCCATAGTTTCACAGAGATGTATTTAGGAAAATATGAGTTCACAATAAAATAAAATAAAATAAATTGATCATCGAGTAAAAATTTGCTTGAAAACAGAATATTTTCACATTTCGTGTCAGTAACAATTCTTCTGTATCTGAAAATCTTCTGAAGGGAAGAAATGCGGAAAAAGTATATAATGACATATTTTTATATTATTATCTATTTCAAAGATTTTATACAATTTTTTTTAAATTTAAAACAAGTTTAATTTTTACATTAAGGTGTTTATTTTGTAATAATATATTTATTAGGTGATTTTCATTAGATAACTAATACATTGAACGACACATTATAATAGAATAACATATTTAAACTTCCATAATTGCTAATAAACATTACAGAAATTTCAAAAGAGAAAAGAAGCAAGAACAATGAGACCTAGCATCACTACTTTCTCACGTAATAAAAAAATATTTTTTTAGTTACTGTTACAGAGTCTCGAAGGTACCGAAAGAACCGGGAATTAATAATTTCGAGTCCCGGTTCTTTGACATTTCAAAAGAATCGGGAATTTCCGGTTCTGAACCCTAGTTACCATATTATCAAGAAATTATGTTTTTTAACTAAAAACAAAAAAAAAATCCAGATTTTTCTTCAAAAAAAATTGCACAGAAAAATCCTCATATTTCTGGGGCCATAATATACTACCCCTAAAAATATTTGCACTTATTTAAGACTCACCCTGTATAGGGCGATTCACGATTATGGTACGTCTGGTATACGTTATAGCGTTTCCGGAACAGGAACTGTTTTTCGGAACAGGTAATTTCGGTACCATGTCTCTAAGGAACCGGGATTTCCAGTTTTTTCTCGGTACTTTCGGTACTAGCAAATTTTTGTTCAGTGATAGTACAGTTTATTAAACAGCAAGCAAGGGATGGTTGTCAAAACTAAAATCGATAAAAAATTGAGGTTTAAATGAAAATAATATCAAATTATTGAGTAGTAATCAGTCATGAGAAAATTAACCTGAACACAAACAGGATCGCAATTTTTTTTAATTATTACTACAACCAATAGCAGCACACACACAGTAAGGCACTCATTTTTTGTCAATCCGTCACTGTGCGGAGACGCAAAGCTGTAACCTCGCAGGTCGACGGACGGAACTCAACTGAAACGCTCTGCAATCTGCCGATATTCGACAGATTGTAAAAACTGGCAGAAAATATTTGGGAGAGTGCAACTACTCTTTTCCTTCTACTATGACAGAACTTTTAGAAAATGATCTGTCATATGAAGAGCTTAACCAGGGTGTTTTTGATAATTCTGATACTATCAGATATATTCCTTAACTTGTTAAACCGTAATATTATCTCATTAACATTTGTAAGACATATGTAGATACAGTCTTTTTAAATATATATTTTTTTTATTTAGATGAAGACAAATTTTAGATTATGCACTAATAGCCTCAATCAATTGAAAGCCAGAATGGTCCAAGTCAAAAAATTCAAAAATACAAAATAAACAGACAAAAAGCGCTGGTTTTCTACGGCTCATATGTATTTTATAGGCAACGAAATAAACAAATAACCTCTAAAAATTATTTTTCTTACAACTAGCGACATACCGTATCCTTAGTCAATACTAAATTAATTTATCAAAATTTCACAATATAAGTTTCCAGGCAACGGTTTTAGTTTAAAAAATATATTTATGCCGAACGTAAAGTTCTCCTTTCCAAATATAATATAAATGTGTATTTGTGACAGCTTATGTAAATCGGACCCCTGACAGCAAGAAAATCGATTAAGTTTTCCCTACAAGTCTAAATTTAGCAGTCAAAGCGAAGTGTAAACAATACCTAAACGCAATTAAACTGCTACGCACCTGATCCAGCAGGCTTTGGGTGGGAACGAACCGTACCATTGCCGTTCTGTCACGATGTAATTGTTTTTGGGTCTACAGTTTCTATGGATTTTCGCTTCTTATGTGATTATGTAATAATGTAATTAAAATTATAATTAAAAGAAGATAAAAGAATAAAGAAAAATATATTAACACTCGAAATATTACATCCAGATATACAGGATGTTTAAAAAAATGTGCCATCTTTTGTGAGGAGATTACTGACGTAAAATTATACTTTATCTTTTTTATAAATATAGGTCGGATTCTGCTTTGTTTTATAGCTATAGTTAGTTAGTACACAGCTGGTTAGTCTTCATATTTTTCGATTATTATAATTTTCTTCCTTTAGTGATTCGAATGAAATTTTGAGGGTAAAAGTTACCACATATTTTAATGCTAAAATAGTGTCGACTTTTAATAAGTGGTTTTTGCTGGCATATTTACCAGGGACGTGCATATGGAATGAATAATCATTAGAATATTTTTCTACAAGAAAATAGTGCACCACTGACTTTTCATTCTTTTGTTATCAAAATTCTAGTTTGCCCAACGAGATCAATATTAACTAGTTTTATAGAACATATGGCTCAGATAAGATATGTAGACCGGATAAATCTTGCGTTGCCCAACATATTGTTGATGAAGAATATTGTATAGATATTAATAATTAAAAATTAATTAAACAAGCCTGAAAGTACAGGCAATTAGATGCATATGAGAGCGTGAAAATTAATAAATGTAAAGATAGTATGAACAGAGACAATGGTCCAATTCCTTCTAGTCCTCTGTTCTTACTGCTCTAGTTTATTCAGTAATTAATTGTTAGGCTCGGTTGGTTCTGATACTCTTGGCTAGTTTTTGCCGCGCCTACTCGGTGCCAACTGAGCGCCTATGCGCCTATTGCGATTAAACGCGAAATTTGTAGATATTGGTTTAATCATCTGCTAATTATGCCAATATGGTTAGGGGAACGCGCGTCAAAACCATACCGGTGCACTGAACCAGAAGTCGACATAAATATAATGAAAAAGTTCATTAATATAATGAATTAATTCATTAATTTTGAGCCGATGAACGATTTCATTGGCAATTAAAAGTAATTCATTAACTCTATGAACTTTAAGTTCATTAAATCAATGAAAATTGTTCATTAATTTGAAGAACACATTTATTGGTACAATGAACAGATTTCATTAATATGATATACCTAAATCCTTATATTAATGAACCGTATCATTAATACAATGAAATAATTTCTTAACCTGTTTAGTTATACATTTAAAAGTCGACGCTATTAGTAACTCTTGTTATACTGTATAACCGATGATGAAGATCGCTGTTATTGATATGAAATGTCATTTCCCATCCAACTACCTAAAATAATTCTACTATAAATAGATTTCCATTTGAACAAGCCCTTAGCTACAAAGATAACAAAATTACCAACAGTGCCGACTTACTTACGAGCACAGTAATTCTTTCCATTAGGGCAATAAAAAACAAGTGCAATAAACTAATAACAATTTATTCAAACTTGATATAGCATATACAAGTTAAAAATTAAAAAAAAAATCGAATCGACGAAGAGAATAGTAATGTTATTATTAATTTTAGGGCTAATTATAATAAGAAAATTAATTTACCAGTCGATATCCTGAGGGATTCGTATAAAAAGACCACTTCTTCAATATACTGGCTGTTCGTTAGACTTGATAACGTCTAGACGAATTTGCAACAGGCCTTCCAAGTCGCATCAAGTGGGTCCGATGTTAAATTGTCGAATTTGAGGGCTTGAAGGCAGGTTTCAGCATCTTGTTCCGGTTCTAAAAGTGACGTATATCAAAATAATGAAAATGCCAAATATTAAAAGAACATTCGAATTTACCATAATCAGTTTCATGCCTCGACTTGTTACTATGTTTTTCTCGAGGGGTGTCTCACTATTGGAATTACCTGTACATTCGCTGGCAGTCATTGGCAGTCTTACGTCAGTCGCTTATAATAATTACATGGCAGTCATAGGCAGTCTTCTTCGCAGTCATTGGCAGTCGCTTGGCAGTAAAACGATATTTTGGCAGTACATGTACATTTTTTACCCAAGTGAGACACCCCCCGGTTTTTCTTCTTTTGGTTTTTTATCTTCTGAAACATTTGGAAACCGCTGTTTTAATGAATACCCGCACCAGAGATCTCACACGGCGGAATTTGATTTGACAACACAACAAATTAACTACAATACGATAGGACTTTTATTTAAAATATTATAAAGAGAACACTTACCGCTCTAATGAAACTAAAGCCTCACTGACTAACACAACCACACAGACGTTATTAAAGTGCCAAAGTAACCGATCAAGATGGCTACCATTTAAGTCCTAATATTTTATTCCTGATATTAATATAACGTAGTGTGTTCCTTGTATTAATAACATTGTTCATTGTCACAATGTATAACTCTTTAATTAATGATTTAGTACATTAATATAATGAATATGTGTTCATTAAAATGTCAGCATTAAAATAAAGAACGCATTCATTGAGACATTGAACGCGTTCTTTATATTAATGAAAATCTTACATTAATATAATAACCAGATTTTCATTATATTGATGAAATTAGATTCATACTATTAATAAATTAGTCATCGATCTATGATTAACAAATCATTAATATAATGAAAAAAAATCATTGTCCCAATGAAACAACAGTTAATAATCAATGTTCATTAATATTAAGAACAACATTTTTTCAGTGTGCAAAAGTAAAAGTGTTTTAGTGTATTGTGGTGAATTCGAGGGTGAATTAATGTTTCATTTTGCTGTGTGTCAGAAACCCAAGGTTCCAACCCCCAACTGTAATATTTCCTCCGGTTCTAACCTTGCTTTCCCAATTAAAAAGTGTCGCTTTGGATCAAGAGCCTCGCAGTGTGATAATATTATGTGCTCCGCTGTTTCAGGATCTTTATCGCAGAGTCTGCAGCAAAGACTTCCTTAGTACAGGCTGAGCTTGTTCGGGTAGCACTTGACAGCCATGTGCGCTATCAAGAGACCTGTTGTAATCCGCTCTTTATTCCTGCTAAGCATTAGCAGTTCCTTTGTGGTTTTACAATTAGGACCTTCGATAAAAGCCTTGCTATGCCTGTGCCCCTATCTGTTTCGCCAGTCGACATTCTGCTTTTCCCTGATCTACAGTTTTACTTAACTACGAGTCAGTAGTCATACAGTAGTCAGGTACATACATATAGTATTCTCAGTACTGGCTCTGGACCACGATAGGATTCCGATTATCTAGCTAGTACACAATTTTGCTAAGAAGAAGAAAAAAGTCAGTTATAAAAAATACAACATAATATGTAATAGAACACACGCATTTCATGTTATCTGCATCACTCGTCAGTAATCTTTATTTTTAGATTTCACTAGTACGGGAACGTTTCGAAATAGATTTTTCCAATAATCAGACAATTCAAAACAATTTCCCACAACAATACAAAAAATAAACACCTAGTAGACCAGTTTACAAATAAAAAAACCGTAGCAATCCAAATTTCTTATTATATCGTTTGTGGAAAATTAACTTTTACAACTTACCGAGAATTACTTAACCGCAAGATGTAGGTAATACTGGGAAGCGCAAGATTATAAATTTCATCAGTTCTTTAGCTTTTAAGTTGAAAGCTTTTAAATAGAAATCTATTTATTCTATTTGAAAGTTCGAAACTTGGAAAATTCAGGTGATGTTACTTATTTGAATTGTTTATAAGAGTATTTTTAAAAAAGAAACTTCTTTGAATTGCAATACAGTACTTTCCCGGGATTGTATTTACAAAAGTAAAAAGTTTTTTATTATTAACTTCTTGAGAAATGCATTAATTCTTCATAAAAGTTTTTGCTTGTTCTAAAATAATCATTCCCATTTATACATCTCCTTATTACCCATTCCTTTTTAAAGAAAAATAAATAAAGTACATATATAAATATAGTTGATTTTCCAAAAAATGAAAACGCGTTTCTATGCTAATATAATTTCGATGTGATTGAATAGATACATGGTATATTCTTTGAATGGTTATTGTTAATTTTGATTTACGTCAAGATTTAGGGTGGTCCGAACTGTATTCCGGAAAAACTTCATTCTGCAGATAATAATACGTAAAAAATTTCATTAAATGTATGTCCTAAAATGCTTAGTTTCGGAGATACAGGGTGTAGAAGTTTCATTATTATTTCGATTTTTTCCAAATAATTTATGAATTAACGTCAATATTTAGATGAAAATTGGTGTCTGGGAGTTTTTTGACATTGATTTATAAATTTGATTTTGATGTCAATATGACTCCTACTTGTCGAGGGCGCCACCTATATATTTTTAAGTGATTTGAAGAGTAAGAACTTTTCCTACCTATACCTGTATAAAACTATGAGTAAAGAAATATACATTTGTTTTACATTTTTACATACTTTTTTTCATAAAAAAAGTCACTTGGTAAAATTCGGCTACGAGTAATGGTTCTCGAGATATTTGGAATCGAAATTGTCAATACCTGTCATCATTGACATAAATGAAATATGTTGACTAATTAGTTATTAGACTGAAATCATAAATTTGAAATATATTTGTGCCAAAAGTTCAACATAAACTGTTTTATCATCATTTTTTCGCAGAAAAATTTATATGAGAGATATTTTTTACGTAAAAAGTCATGGAAATGTATATATTTTCACTCAGTAGTTTTATCCAGGTACGGACGAAAAATTATTACTCTTCAAAACAGTTAAAACACATGTAGTTGGCGCCACCTACAAATAGGAGTCATATTGACACGAAAATCAAATATTGTCGTTACTTCAGAAATTATTTGGAAGACATCCGAAACTAAGCATTTTAGGATTTTAGGACATGCATTTATACGAAGTCTGTATATGCTGTCGAAGTTTTCGGAATACAGTTCGGACCACCCTGTATAACCATTTATCAAAGAATGAAAACCTAAAAATGATATTACGATAGAAACGCGTTTTTTTGTTAATTTTTATTTTTTTCTGTAAAATGGTATGGGAATTTGTAAAAGTATAAACGGGATTAACTATTTTAGAACAAGCAAAAACTTTATGAATAGGTATGAATATCAAATCAAATCAAATCAAAAAGTCTTTATTAGGCGGGGCTCAGCCAAGGCTGCTTAGGCCCAACCTGAAAAATATTACAAATGTATGTATAATAAATCCGAGAATAAATCCTCTTATTCTATTACTAAACAAATATGTAACAAAAATTATTATGAAGGTATGTATTATGTATTCAAAAACTAAAACTAACAAAAGGGAAAACAATAATCACGAAAACATAGAAGAGATTCAAAACTTTCTGTATGTTCGCTATCCCAAATAAATAATTACAAAAACCAAATCTGAAATCGACAAAAGATAAGAATATATTCGCATTATTACTTTATTTCTAATTTATAAACCCAATAATAACCTTGAAGATTAAACATAAACATATCTTAAACATTCTTTAAACAGATAAAAAAAAAGAAAAAAAAATACAAATTTATTTCGTTTACCCGTGAGTGCAATAGATATGAACATAGTTGGTACAGTACGATAAAATTGCAATCTTTATATATCATCGGAACCTGCCACACAAACTTTGTTGTTATTTTTTAGAATGAACACTTTGCCATTTACGGTCCAAAAATTTGTGACACCGTATTTATCGATGGCTTCCTTAACAAGTTTAATCCTGTTCCCAGTTAAATCTTCACGTATGACGAAACCAGTTTTCTTTAAGAGTTTCTTATTTTCACAAACCTCAGATCTTACCAAGAAGGAGACGAACCTCACCAATATTGGACGATCCCCGGCCATTCCGGTTCCGGAAACGCCGACTCAGTGACACCTATCAAAATCCTCCTTTGTTACAGTAATATTCAACCTATTTTTGAGCAACGAAGTGACAGTTTTTAGCAAAACTTCCTGGTTTTCACCTGGAGACTCTTTGATGCCGTATATTCTGAGGTTGTTAAGTCTGTTATATTGTTCATGTTTATCGCCCTTATTTTCTATGGTTCTTATAGCTTCGCTATTGTTATTTACTTGCTTCATGAAGCTACCCAGTTTATCATCCATCTTAGCCAGACGATCATCCAGCCTCTGGAAAATGTGGTCGGCTATCCTGGTAACCAACTCATCAGGAAAATTATCATTATCCTTAGTGGATTGACAATAATCAATTTTCAAATTTTCAATATACCTAAATCATTTTATTTACAGGTATTTCAAAATAAAAAAAAATTATCCCCAGACATAGGCCTTTCTTTTATAAAAAAAATATGTATTTCGATGGTCTATATTATAAGCTACAATAAAAGTGTCGCCACAAAATAAACTTTTTTTGAAGAAACGTATGTATATTTTTCTGGTTAAAAAACAGACGTCAGTCTAACCTGATTTCTCATTTTAATAAAAATAAAATTAAGCAACTGATTTTTACTACTACCGAGAATCCAAGACTCATTTAGTGGCGTAGTATTATATGATTTTATTATGCCAAAAAATCAACTAAATCAGATGAAAAAAAAACATAAATTGAATCTGTGCCAAAAATGAAAATGAAACTGACATTAAGGAAAAAATGACTTTATTCCAATGTATGAAATTTTGCACTTCGTTAATATTTATGTTTCAAAAAATATATATTTATTGACATTCATTAAAGCTAAATAATAAATAATAATAATTCATAATTGCTAGAAAATAAGCATATTGGAAAATATTTTTAACCGTAATAAATACGTGTTACGTATACAAAAAGAGTTCAGGGAAAATGTGATTTATTTTAGAAATAGTCGAAATTAAATTTTCTAGGAAATAAAAAACAAAATATATTTTCATTTCAGGGACTCTCCTGTTTTTGAGGTAATTCCAATTTTATGGCTATTATATGTTTCAGGAATAAAATTTTAATCAACTCATGAATGTGATTTATTTATTCATTTATTAGACAATGAATATAACGTGAATGTAACGTATAATGAAATATAACGTAGAAAATTTTAATTGTATATTTTAGAATTTCGAAAGTAAAAAGATTTATGATGATTTTGCTGCAATGCAGGTTTTTCCGGAGGCTCAGTTACAAGATTTTTAAATACTGCTTGATATAGTCTATTTTTTCCTGTATTTCTATGCAAACAAAACAAACTACACGTTTACAATAAATAGTAATTTACTTACAAGTACAAGTTAAGCGACGATGTGATTATACGGACTGGTGAAACTTTCTAGTGTTATTTTTAATTGGAAAAGTGTAAAATCTATTGACACGTACTGCGCATTCACGCCAGTTAGAGGCCGATTGATTTCAGATATCTTGTAAGTAAGAGACACTTTACACTTGGCTGAGGTGCGCGATTGGAATTCGGTGTACACTAGGGTTTCCGGAACCGGAGCTGTTATGTGGAACCGGGAATTCCGGTACCGTACCGAATTTTCCGTTTTTTTGGTACTTTCGGTACTACTAATTTTTCTTCAATGGTGATGCAGTTCATCAATCAGAAAGCAAGGGAAGGGTTTTCAAAGTAAAATGGATAAAAAATTGAGATTTGTAATGAAAATAATATCTAATTATTAAGTAATCAGTCTTAAAAAAATTAACATGAACACAAATAAAGAAAGAAGTATAGGTAACTTAAATTTCACATCAAACAGCATAAACCAACTTAAGTGAATTTGAAACAAACGGCCTAAAAAATTAAATGCAAATATGTATTAAAAAATAGCATAATAAATATTATAGGAACTTAAGAAGAGAAAAGAAGCAAGAACAAGAAATAGCATCATTACTTATGTAGAAGAGTTTGATTTCGACTGCTAGAAAGTAGGTATCAAAGGACTTTCTCATGTAACAAAAAAAAAATGTTTAATTATTGTAACCGAGACGCCGTTCTGTGATGACCAAAAAGATCTGAACCTTAATTGGTAGTATTAATTAGAGTTTCCAAAACCGTAGTAAAATATTTTGTTCAATGATTGTGGAGTTCGTCAATTAGTAAAAAGCTGTTCTCAAAAGTAAAACCGATAAAAAATTGAGTTTCAAATGAAAATAATATCAAATTATTAAATAGAGAGAAAGTAAACATGAACACAGATAATGAACACAAGCGAAAAAAAATGAAAACGCATAGGTAGCTTAAAAATTACATCAAACAACATCAACCAACCTCGAAACCATCGAAACCAACTTAACTAAATTTGAAAAAAAAACTTAACAATTTCAATTAAAAATACAAATGCCTATAAAAACATAACACAAAAAAATATAACTAGTACATTTAGCAATATTATACTAAGTAATAAAAAAACATATTTATCCTCAATAATTGCTAATAAACATTATAGAAACTTCAAAATGACTTCGGAAGTAAGAACAGTAGAGATAGCATCATTACTTATTTAGAAGAGTTTGATTTAGACCGCTAGAAAGTATTAAAAATCGTAGGCACGTAACAAAAAGTATGTTTTTAATTATTATTACCGAGTCCGTTTATTATTTTTGATTACCAAGTACCGAAAGAACCGAGAATTAATAATTTCTAGTCCCGGTTCTTTGATGTCTCAAAAGAACCGTAAATTCCCGGAATTCCCTTAACCCTAGTGTACACAAAGTAGACCCCGTCCATATTAGCCCTAGCAGGAAAATGGAGACCTTAACTCAACGTCAAACTTTAACTATCGCATGGGCTACGTCGAAACACCGCAAGCGGTTCCCAATAAATCACCTAAATTAAGATTTGACAATGTTTGACAATGATTCACCTAACGATCATGCAAGTGGATGGCCGTCTCTAAATTCTCTCGTGCTGTTATTCCATGGCAAGAGTGTAAAATCTATTGACACACACAGCTCATTCATGAATATCTCGTGAGTAAGAGTCGTTTTAGACACTCGCCAAGTCGGTAGGCTATTGACAATGATATAGGTCGAGGGTCGCGGTTCAGATTCCGCTTAAACAGTAGGCCTCTTCCAAATTAGCTTTATCAACAAAAAGGAGACGTTAATTTAAAATATTTTATCTACGTCAGTTAAGAAGTTAAGAAGCTCTTAACTCACGCATTTTGAGTGAGTTAAGAGCTTCTTAACTCACGCATTTTTATTACCGCACTCCTTCTTTAGATGACTACCAAAGCCAAAAAATATTTTGTAAAACATTTATGTTGCAATAAATTGGAAAAATATGTTATAAGTACCTTTTCATTTCCATAGTTGTGTATTTTTTTTCGGTGTACCATTTTTCATACTTAGAGTATGTTTCGATCTTGCTGGAAGACTTCTGTTTCGATCTTGCTGGAAGCAATCCAGAAATGGCTCTGAATGCCTCTTCTTCAATATCAGAGGGAATACTTTCCGAATCGCTCATTTTTTGAACTAGTGACATCAATATTATTTACTGTGATATTGACATTGCCATGCATGGTGTTATTTGAACAAAGGTATTAAGGTAATTGATTTTTAGGATATATAAGTATATAGTTAAGTACAATAATTTTTAAAATAAAAAAAAACAACACACGGGAGTTAACTCCATTAAGATACTTGTGTGGTTACACTTGTGTGGTACAACTTTCACACGCGTATCTTAATGATGCTGTTAACTCACTTGTATCGTAAATATCTATTACTTAACTATTCCATAGTACGAAATTTATATTGATCAGCCGAATAAGTATGAAAGAATCAAGAAACTGCATAAACTTTATGTAAAATAACAGGTCTTTGTATTTGGTAAATACAAGTAAAAATATCACTTGTACCATTAATAAGAGGGACCTTAGGTTAGTTTAGGTTAGGTTGCCGGGGTATGGCATCCTGTTTGATTCCTCACTCGGAGACCTGTATTATTGTACCAAACCTTCCTCTTATTATTATTGCGTTAATTTTTCGTGCCTTCCAGCTCTTTGCAAAGTTCCCGATGTCGCTGATGTTGGCTTCGACTGCTTCCTCTGGTCCCCCCAAAGAACTTTGCCCTAAAGTTTTCAAGCGTCGGTACTCTGCAGATGCTCTATGGTTTCTTCTTCCTCTCCGCATTCTCTGCAGTAGTCGCCGTTGGAAATCTACTATCTCACGAGGTATACCCTCGTAGGGCAGTTTCCATTGATGAGACCTAGAATTATGCGTACTAGGTTCTTTTCGTGCTCTAGGCTCTAGTAGTTGTTTTGTATTTTTGCTATCTACCACTGGCCACAGTCTTCGAGCTGTAGCGCAGTCCTCACGGTATTATTGCCACGTCTCTTAATCTTGATCTGGAAGGTAGTTCCTATAGCTTCGTTCACAAGTGGTGGGTCGTCTGCCACGGCCTCTCCCCTGACCCCCTCTTTGGCGAGTATGTCCGCTTCTTAGTTGCTACCACATTCCTGTGGCCTGGCACCCAGCACAGAGTGGTCTCGCTTTGACGCAGCCAGAACAATACTTCTCGGTAGTCCATCGCAGTTTTCGATCTCACTTTAAGGAGCATGGTGATACTTCTTAAAGCGCCCAAGCTGTCAGAGTATTATTTAATGATGTCTCCTATTGGTATATCAGCAATTTTTCTTTATATACAAATATTCGCTTCTTTTATAGCGTATACCTGCTTGTAGAACATTACAGCCATCGGATAGCCTTAAATATTATTGAAAGTCTCTAGGGACCTTAAATGCAGCAAGAAAAAAACTGCTTTTGATTTAGTGGCACTATAATATAGACTCATAAAATCATTAAAATTATATATTCAATCAGAAGCTTCACAAAAAATGTTATATAAATGTAGTACACGTTTCCGTTTCAAAATACCCAACACCACATGAAGATCTAGTTCTTCATCCAAAAAATATCATTAATTTTAATTACAGACATCAATAAACTAAAATCGGCAGAGTTAAACGACACCAATCCGTTTTTTTTCTTTGAACTTGTCACCGTGGCTTGTACTCATCACTTAGTTCAAGGAAATCCCGGTTCCTCATTTATTCTAAAGACCACCACACACACGACAAATATGTATTGCATCTCAAATTATTTCAAATAAATTCATTTCAAATCTATTTGCACTCATATCAAATAAAATTTAATTTGGAATATTTTTGTCATGTTAGTGGAGACATAGTACATTACTATGTACTATATACATTGCATTCTCTATTTCGTATCATGTTCACAAAGTTTTATAACTCGCAGACTGAACCTGCCATATAGCCTTTTTCCAATGGCTATTTTCATAGTCTAGTATAAAGAAACATACATTTGTCAGGCTGTCGCACTGATATAGAATATATTCTACCTTTCATCTTGTGTTATTGTTGACTTCATCTATCAGTTACTTTGAATGCCTATTGAGCTTGCTCTATCAATATACCCACTACAATTTTGACACTTCTTTATTTTGCTTACCAAGCCTAACGTAATTTTTGCGAGCGTTCCACTATGAATGCTTTCGCTTGCTTTTGTCTTAAGGTGCGTCCACATTGTTCACGAGCAGCCCAAACGAACACGTAAAACACGAAAAAACATGGCAAGCAGAAAAACACAGTCGGAGCGAGATACTCGTGGAGCTCGCGGTGTTCGCGATGCTCGCGATGTTCTACGTGCTTGCCATCACACCATGTCCGAACCGCACGAACGCAAGTACGACGCTAAAATTTGGATGCCGTTGCTTACGAACCGAAAGATCTTGAGAAACACGACAATCCGGAGCGCAAGCAACGCAAGCACAATCTGAAGCAAGAGCGCGAGCAGGATCACGAGCACTGTGGTCGCACCTTTAATGAATTTTTGAGCATTCTAGAGATTTGTTCATCATCCACTGCTGTATGGCAATTTTTAATAGGTTTTGAAGCATTGCTGAAGAATTATGTGCTTATCAATAGCATTGATGAGTATTTGGCATTGACCAGCCTTTTCGGTGTCCTTGTAATTCTCGTGCGCCAGTATCCACTTTAATGTAATATGCTCTCTCACTCTAGTCTAGAATTGACATACACATAACAATCAAAAACTAATCAACAGTGAGATGAACCGCCTATTTAAAAATAGACATATTTATTTAAATTCAAAACATTCATTTTTAAGACACTTTGTATACATAAACAAAATTATTGATTTTTAAAAATATTATTCACAAGCTAGGGAGAGGGAAATCAGGCGACGAACAGAGGTGATATTTGTTAGATAATAGCTTCTAGACTACCATTCGAGACACATTGATATTATTTTGGTTCTTGAGTTTTGTGACAAAGAATGTTATTAAAGGTAAAGTAAATGTTTTCTCATTACTTATCTAATGTTAACTAAATCATATTATTTTGTTTTCTTGTTGTAATTCTGTTCTAAAGCATTTCTTTATTTATTTCTATAATTAACCTCGGCTTTTTCCGTTTTTTCAGCGAATCTTTGGAACGACGACGCAGCATCATCTTAGACGCTCTGGCATCGCAACTGCCACCACCATCGTTTGAAAAGAGAGGCAGCGTCTGTTTGAACAAATGTTTACGAGAAGTGGGAGCCCAGCTGGACGCCACTGGCTCCTCGGCCACGTCTCCTATAAACGTGACCACCAATCCGTTGGAGAACTCAGTACATTTCGGGAGGAAAGCCCCACAGGCTACTATCGTGGTCAGTATATCTTTATACCTTCATTAAAGACGATTCGTATAGTGATATAGTTGTTTAAAATGACTCTGAATTTCACCAAATTCAAACTGTCTCTAAAAAGACGAAAATCAGAAAAAAAGTGTTCACAGGTGCAACAAGCTTCGGTGTCTCTGGACCATGCGAACGTTACTTCGACGATTCTGTTGAAGAACGGAGGTGATTTTGTGGGAAATGTGCATTCTGGAGGTTCTGCTGCTGAGACGGCAAATGCTGCTAAATTGGCGGCTTTGAAGAGTCAAAAGGAGGAAAACATGAAACAGTTGTTGGATGTGGCTAACAATTTGACGTTAGAGGAGATACACGACTTTGAAATGAGGTAAGTCATGTTTGTTCTTTTAATTCAAACTAAAATTTACGTTTCTTTTCAACCTTTTTTATTGTAGCACTCTCTTTTTTTGCTCATTGGATTAAACATAAAGTTTCTATACTAGGTGTACCAAAATACCTTAATCTAATTCTCTTTTTTTATAATATGCCCAATTTTCCATTATTAAAAGCTGTAAGTACAGGGTGAGTCATCGAAGATTACAGTTGAGGGTTGGAATCTTTGGTGTTACACAGCAAAATAAAAACACTAAATCACCACAATACACCAAAACACTTTTACTTTTACACTGGACGCGCGTTTCGCTAACCATGAGCAGATGATTATAAACTGTTGAGTTTATAATCATCTGCTGATGATGCTAACATGGTTAGCTAAACGCGCGTCCAGTGTAAAAGTAAAAGTGTTTTGGTGTATTGTGGTGATTTAGTGTTTTTATTTTGTTTTTTTTTATTTTTATTTTGGTGAGTCATCGATAGAGTAAGTCCATTCTCTCATTTGTTTCGTCGTTTAGAAAAAATGTTAAATATAAAAGTTATAGGGAAGGTTAAAATACACATTTTAAAATTATTATAGAGTATACAGTGTGCTTCAAAAAAGTGTGGCGGATATTACATATGTTTTTTTAAAACACCCTATTTTTATTTTATTTTTAGATTGTGCGTTAAATTCTATAATTTTTTATATATAATGTTATATACCAAACACTAATAGTTTTTTATAATTTCAATTTGTTTAAACAAATATTAGATTTCATTCTGGTAAAAAATTGTCAGTGATGCTTTTGTTTCTTAAATTGGACTACTGAAATTTGGTAGGAAAGTTTTATAGAGTTAAAGAAAAAAAAAATATATATATAAAGATATTTTAGTTGGATGCTACAGAGTGTTCAAAATATATTTATGAATTTCAACTAATTAGAATTAGAAAATTTCAAATTTTTTAAATGGCACACCCTATATATTATCATTTTTTCTTTTATAATATATCAGGTACGTATTTTTGATAGTTTGCGACTTATTCTGATTTTTTCAATTTTTACTCTTTTTTTTAATTCATTTATGCTAAAACATCATAGTTGCCATGGCAAAACAAAAGTATTTATTATTAAACATTAACAAGTTATTTAGTAATTAGTTACAGTTGTTATTATTACTATTATTAGTTTATAATAACTAGCTTACTCCAATAAACTAAAATCGTGAAGTTCTTGGTGTCTTTCTATAATATGAAAGATACATGGATATTCCTTTAGTGCGTATAGCCATAGATTAAGGTAATACTAGATTACGTAGTTGTTGACGACTACTGATTCAGGAATTTTCTTCGACATAATTTTTTTTCTCGTAGCAATTCTGGTTTATACTTCATTTCATAGCCATGCCAATAGCCGATATTAACAAATATTACTACTGCCGCGAAACCGTGTCCCATTACACACCGAAAATATTTTCTAGATAATCTACATATATTCTTATAGTATTTAGCAAAGTACCATATAATATAGAGTACTGAACAAAAAAATATGTTTTTCTTGGCCTATTCGTGTATATCAGTCTACTATTATAACGACAACAACTATAACGAATTTTAAGATATGTATCTTGACCTTCCCTATAACTTTTATATTTAACATTATTTTGTCGACCTCGAAACAAAAGAGATAATGGACTTTACTCTATCGTTGACTCATACTGTACATTAAAATGTGATAATGCTGCTGAATGAAAAAATATAAAATACATAGTATTTCATTTGTAATAAAAATGGGAAAATGCATAAAACATTTAGTTTAAAATATGTATTTTAAAAATATAGATAATCGAACTTCTTCTGAATATATTTCTCGTGTGAATAAAATATTACCATAAATTCCGAGGAAGATGCGAAAATAAATTCTAATATAAACTCTACTAGATATTAAGAAAAAAATTAATGGTTTGTTGACATCGTAAACTCCAACATTCGCAGGAAAATAAAAATAACTACGGATATAATTCAAACGTGTAGGGATCGCTTCGTGAGTATATGACAGATACCTATTTTTAACCAAATGATACTTCTTCCTTCTTATTTAGTTTATTTGCTCACATAGAGAATATTCCTTATATTATCTAAGTATATAAAGTCGATTTATTTTTAAATAATATAATCAACATTCAAATCACGAAGCGCATTATATAGATCTTCGAAAACTGTAAATAATGATAAAAGAACGGAATGGGATTAGTTAGAAACGAATTTTCTTTTGTTTGATGAACATTCTCCATTTTCGTATTCCGAACTAAGGAAATTCGTTATGTATGAATGAGCGGATTCGAAAACTTTGTCTCTAGAGGGCGCTTAGGTATTACGTTTCCAGTTATTTAAAGTTTATAATGTAGATTTTTTGGTTTCATTGCCTTCCAACTTACTGTAATTTTATTAGGTTCCTATTAGGTTTTCTGTTATAATAATTCAGTTTAATAAAAAATAAAAATGTTTTATTTAATATACAGGATCGTCACATAAACCATTCGATTACATTTTATCATTTTTCAAATTTCGGTTGAATCCCCCAATGACTAAAAAATATAAGAGGACCAATAACACCAAAGGCCTAATTGTTACCAGTAAGACACTAGGACCATTTGGTCAGTGCCGTGCCATAGAGTTAATATAAAAAGCAGAATTAAAATTTTAATTGTTTCGTAAATGTTTTTTTTTAATTATATTATTATTCGATGGTTTTTAATTTTATGTTTGTCTGCCTTATATAAAAAATTAATTATTCAATTTTTGAGCTCAGAAAATTTACACTGAATAGTTTGTAACTGGAGTTAGGAGACAACTAAATTGACAAAAGTATGCAAAATGTAATTTAGTATTTACTAGGGAGTATAGTTATTTGTGTAACTAGTGCAAAAAGGACATATTTGTTGCACGACGCATGACTGAGCTGCAATCACGCTGAGTGCAACAAATATGCTTTTTGCATATGTTGCACACAACATTTTTTCTACAATTGAATTGAAATTCTTATTTAAATGTTTGTATTTTAATTCATTTTAATTTTAATGTCACAGTTTGAAAAATTCACTAAGATAATTGATGGACAAACTTCATTTCCAGTACTAGACTTTTGAATTTCTGCTCGTGTAGGTCTCGTGTTCTTGTTAATCACTTAAAACTCTTTCCGGATTGTTGCTGCGAAGTTTCCGGTACTGGTACTTGGTTTACCTTTCTGGATTTGACAAATTTTTACAAAAATTTACAATTTTTTTCTCTTTAATTAAACTCGTCATTAATAATGTCAAGGTGTTTTATGCACTAGTGCAAAAAATAACTTATTTTTTATTTATTTTAATAAAAAAATATTTATTTTAGTAAAAAAATTCACATTTAATATAGTAGAGAGTGTAAAAAATGGTACTTTTTGCACGATCGTAGAAAACAATATTTTTTTAAACAGCATTTATGATTATTGAGTTGCACCGAAATAATGAAGTCAATTTACCTTAGATTGATGATACTCGCCATATATTTTACATATGAAATTTATCAATGATCGTAATTTCTGAGGTAAGTCGACGACATTTTTTCTATAATACAGGATTATTTAAAAGATCGAGACCAAGATCGAAGTGTGAGTGAAATAAGAGATGAACAATTTACCATGGTAATAAATTATAAACTATTCAAAATCACTAAAATTGTCCCTGGTGTCCTTTATTTGGCACCAACGCCTTTATTTGGCACCAAAATAATTACGTCCTATATATCATCACAGATATTGGCCTCCTCATATATGCCTAATATATAAAAAAATACTTTAATTTATTCTGTTATTCCAGAAGTAGTCTCTATCGCCAATATAATGACAACGTGTATATTGTTTCTTAATTATGTGTCTTATTAGGAAAAATCGCACTACATAATAGACAAAATGCAAATTATTTTTGTTTAGTACTTTAGTTTTTTCCGAGGTTTTCTCACACGTTATTTTTCTGCGGAGATAAACATTAATAAAATGCAATACGTTGAATTTTTCATCATTAAGTATATATCAAACAGAATGTCCTCCTTTGACGAGAGCAAAATTTAAGCAAATGTTAAGAGAGTCCTAGAAATTATAAACACTTCGAAAATATAAACTTCTTTCTATTTAATGACATACTTATATACTCTTGGAGGATTTTATCTGTTCAATATGTTATATGGTATTTTAATAATATTCTTTTTATATTTTTGTCGTTTTTTCTTTAATCTTTTGGTTCCAATGACTTTTTTTTAGATCTTTTGGTTCCGAAAGACCAACTGAATCTGAATGAGATGATTCGAATGTAATGTAGTATGAAAATTCGAATGACTTTGAATAGTTTGACAAAAATGCATAAAAAAGAATAGGTTAAGAGAGTGTTTAATAAATAGTTTGTTGGATTCACCCCTAATAGCAGAAGAACTATTAAAATATCGGAAAAATTCCCGGAAACAAAAATTATACAGAAAATTAATGTGTAAATAAGTTAGGTTTAGAATTCCGCCATCTTCCGCAATTGACAGCTCACGTCACGCACGCTTATAACTTATTTGTAATAATTGATGACCACTGCAAATCAGTGGCATACTAGACATAGAATAAAAATTAAACTGAAAATAGCGGAAAATAAAATAAAATCTAGAAAGATATTGAAATACGCAAATACTTGAAACAAAAAGTAAACAAAAATATCCAGAACAAATAATGACAACTGTCAAATCGATTAGTCTTAATCATTTGAGATCACTGAGTCAATAAAAAAATTCCTCCCGTAAAAAATCTTACTTACTAGTTCATTTCACTGTTTAGGTACGTCCATAGTGCAGCGGCTTCTAGCTTTCCGGTGGCTGGCTTATTTCGCGGTAGGAAAGGTCGCCATTGAAGCAGTTAGTGACCATTAACAACCGCTTGCAGGGCGGGAAATGTTATTTAGCATCATGGAGCTATTCGGTGGGAATTTATTATGGGGATCTATATTAAACTAATTCAAAAAGTACTACTCGCGTTCATGAAATTAATCAGTCTCACTTTGAATTTAGTAAATATCATACGTTATATTCACAACTCATTGCTCACTATCAAAAATTATACAAATATTTCCGCATGGAGAAATAAACGTTGAAGTATATTTGCAACAAACTTGAAAACCGTTGAAAAACAATGCTGCAATTTTCAAAATATCGTATATAAATGTACACAAGATGGCTATGATTAAAATCGATTACTTTTTAATAATTTTGTAAGTAAACAGCTTGAATTGTGCCAAAGCAAAACCTTTATTGGATGTTTAGAAATGAGCCCTTTATTGGATGTTTAGAAATGAGCCGAGCAGGGTCAAGAGCATTGGTTTTAAAAGGGGTAGCGATGATAAAACTGTTGAGCGGATGAAGCTGACAAGGGACAAAACGGAACTACTATACTTCATACTATAATTCATTGAACTACTTTAATTAATTCCGGTACAAGCGGGTAAAATCAGTTTAAGCCGGTTGAAGCTGACTGACTGGCGCATTATGGCTACGCGCATATAATTTTTCATCTATTTTTTGCCGCTAGTCTACCGTGATAAAGCGAGAAGCGGGAACCCGGTGCACTACGGACGTACCCTAAGGCGGTACGAAGCCGGGTCAGCTAGTTTTCCAATCATTATTCGAAATCATTATTTTCAGGTATGGTAGTCCACACCACAACAGATCTCAATCTGTCAAAACACCAGGCAGGTCATCGGGCAGGCCAAATTACCTATGCCTGCCTCAGCAGAGGTCCAGAGTGGCCTCCATGCCCAACACAGGCGTTGAAGAGGAATACTACCGTCTCAGGCATTTCTCCATCACAGGAAAGGGGGTGGTTAATAGAGGCGACAGTTTGAAAAGTCGAAGATCCAGATCTAATAATTCAGTGGCTTCCAGCAATTCAAGGTAAGAATATAGTATTATATTATTTTATTATTATAGTACACTTGAATTAATTTCGTATGTAGTATGGCCGTCTAAACTCGACAAATCATAGCATTTGATCAAACGAGTTGACTAATTTCTCAGTTGACTACGGTTTAAATTTTGACGTTCAAGTGGTGTTTTTAAAATGGCGGCAATTAGTCGGTCAGAAGAAAATTCTGTGAAAAGTTTATGAAAAATATGAGTGTATAAAGAACACCTACAGTATGTCCCCGGATTTTCTTTACAAGAGAAAAAACTTTTATATTATTGATATTTTGAGAAAAATTAATTCTTCATAAAAATTTTCCTTGTTCTAAAATTGTTAATCCCGTTTATACTTTTCCAAATTTCCATACCGTTTTAGAGAAAATTAAAAAAAAAACAACAAAATATGGATGAATTTTTCCCAAGTCCTAAAAATCAAAACGCGTTTCTATGGTAATATAATTTCGTTTTCATTCTTTGATAGATGTTATAGAATTTTAATTAACGTCTCATTTCTTGCTGTTTAGAATGTTAAAGAAACAGAAAATTTATTTAGTTCAATGCTACGGAAAGGATGATAATGGTTATCGGAAAATGTGATACTTTAACAACACTTTGTAGCAACAGCCGAAAATATGACATTAATCAAAATTAATAATAACCATCTTTCAAAGAACATATTTACGAAATGGCCTTCACAGGTTTAGGGTCAGGAAATAAACAAACTTGTATCGTTGATTGAAGGAATAAGAAGATGCGCAACCTTATGGGCGATTTCGTGGCACAAAACATGTCCGAGATGTAGCTGGCGATACCGTTACATGTCCGAGATTTAGTTTAGCTCTGCGCCGCTGCTCGCTGATAAAGGATACTGTACCCATACTGTTGCCAGAACTACGGATTAGTCCGTAGATCTACGGATTTCCTGTACAGTACGTTAATAATACGGATTTACCATCATTAAATAATTTAATATAATATTATATGATTAAACAAAGAACGGCTTCAGAGTTGGCTTGGAAATAAAGATCGCTGTTATTTCATATGTATAATATCTTGGTAGATGTCACTAGTTCGTCATTTCCAAACCAACTAAACGACTTTTTTCGATCATACAAAATATTCAGTACCTATAAAACAATTTTAAAGTTTGTTATTTATTCTATATTTAACAAGAATAAATTTTCAATACATTGAGATTTTTCGTCAAAAGTATTACAGATATTACACATTTTAATATGGCAACACTGTCTCTTTCAACTCTACAGCGTCTTTGATATGTCTTCGCTAGCCGAATTAGAGAAAGTGAGTTATGAGATATGGGTTGGGCCGCAGAACGAGTAGAGGCTCCACCGTACAGCACTTGAGACGTAAGGGCAAATCAAATCAGCCTTGTCACGAATTTGCCCATTAGGTTGCGTAAATTTTTTCAATCAACGCTTGTATTAAAAAATTGCAGACGTTTCGACGTGTATTCTCGTCTTTTTCAACTTTTGTACGAATTGGAAACGGGTTTTGTGTATAGCATTAGTTTCAGGTTAGGTTTGAAAACTTGTAAAATAAAAATATTTAGACATGTCGATTTCCACATAAAGTTTATAATAATGTAAACAATGTAAAGATGTAAACGATAAATACATTCATTCACTAAAATATTAGTCAATGAATATATTTATTGTGATTACAATTGGGAGTTGGAATCTTTGGTGTTACAACAGCAAAATATCATCATCATCAGCAGCAGATGATTAACCCTCAACTGGCGTGGTGGGGTCCAGCGGACCCCAAGCTCGTTTTAAACCTCTGTAAAATGTTTGCCTTTAAGAATTAGGCCTCGCCGCGCCATTTACCTTTAAGTTAGGATACCAGTAGTATGCAACTGTTAAATGCGCACTTCATTTTATCAAGTATTGTTCCTACCAGCAAGGGCTAAAGTTTCATTGGGGTCTGTGTGGCACCACCATGCCAAGAATGTTACATTATTAGGATGGTGGGTCTAAAAAGTGTGCCTCACTGGGACGCTAATTTTGAGGAAGCATTAATTGAGTGGTTTGATGAACTTAAAGAGGCTTAAGTGAGATGAAGACCATCGAGACATTGATTTTTCTCCGAAGAGCAACCATAACTCCGATTCTGAATCTCTTACTTATAGAAGAGAGAAAATTGAATTATCAATACCAAAAAAGAAAGAGATGTGGTATATGGCAACCATATGCCAATGAAGAAATGACAAAAAAGAAAAATCTCATGAATCAAATGTGCACGATCCATGTGCGGCAAATGCAGATCCTATATTAGCATGAACTGTATTTGAAAAAGTTATGTACATTCAAGGTTTGCAGTTTTGTTGAAAATAATTTATGTTTATTATTTTAGCTTCACATTTCAGTTGTTTGTACTTTTAATAATACGGTAAAATAATAAAATATATATATGTTTTTAATTTCTATGTGTTTCTTAGCCAAGTTATATTTCTGTTGTCAAAAATTCCTAAAAAATGCGTTTTACTTTATTGTTGTGTCCGTTATTATTAATTTGTTGAAAATGAATGAAATTGTTTGTTCACAAGTTTGAATATATTGTACAGTGTTAAAATAACAAGCTTTATATAAAATCTCTTTATCGTGTATTTTAAACTGAAAAAAAAAATTGGGGTCCGTCGGACCCCACCACACCATAAGCGTTACAAAAATTCACGACGCCAGTTGAGGGTTAAAACTAAAATAATTAGCGAAAGGCGCGTCCATTGCAAAAATAAATGTGTTTCGGTGTGTAGTAGGGAATTAGTGTTTTATTTTGTTGAAATGATTCAATTAATTACGGTGTTTCAATGTAATAATTGGGTCATTACAAGGGGCGCCTGAGATTTACAGTCAAACGATGTACCACTTGAAGAGCTACGCTGTTTATCGTCAATATGTGAAACAACTACACATTTCGGGGTATAGCGGATGATAAAAGAACGGAATGGGATTAGTTAGAAACGAATTTCTTTGTTTGATGAACATTCTCCATTTTCGTATTCCGAACTAAGGAAATTCGTTATGTATGAATGAGCGGATCTTCGAAAACTTTGTCTCTCTAGAGGGCGCTTTAGGTATTACGCTGCTTCCAGTTATTTAAAGTTTATACTGTAGATTTTTTGGTTTCATTGCCTTCCAACTTACTGTAATTTTATTAGGTTCCTATTAGGTTTTCTGTTGTAATAATTCAGTTTAATAAAAAATAAAAATGTTTTATTTAATATACAGGATCATCACATAAACCATTCGATTACATTTTATCATTTTTCAAATTTCGGTTGAATCCCCCAATGACGAAAAAATATAAGAGGACCAATAACACCAAAGGCCTAATTGTTACCAGTAAGACACTAGGACAGTGCCGTGCCATAGAGTTAATATAAAAAGCAGAATTAAATAAAAATAGCAATTTTAATTGTTTCGTAAATGTTTTTTTTTTAATTATTATTCGATGGTTTTTAATTTTATGTTTGTATATAAAAAATTAATTATTCAATTTTTGAGCTAAGAAAATTTAAACTGAATAGTTTGTAACTAGAGTTAGGAGACAACTAAATTGACAAAAGTATGCAAAATGTAATTTAGTATTTACTAGGGAGTATAGTTATTTGTGTAACTAGTGCAAAAAGGACATATTTGTTGCACGACGCATGACTGAGCTGCTGTCACGCTGAGTGCAACAAATATGCTTTTTGCATATGTTGCACACAACATTTCTTCTACAATCGAATTCTTATTTATATGTTTGTTTTTTAATTCATTTTAATTTTAATGTCGCAGTTTGAAAAATTCACTAAGATAATTGATGGACAAACTTCATTTCCAGTACTAGACTTTTGAATTTCTGCTCGTGTAGGTCTCGTGTTCTTGTTAATCACTTAAAACTCTTTCCGGATTGTTGCTGCGAAGTTTCCAGTACTGGTACTTGGTTTACCTTTCTGGATTTGACAAATTTTTACAAAAATTTACAGTTTTTTTCTCTGTAATTAAACTCGTCATTAATAATGTCAAGGTGTTTTATGCACTAGTGCAAAAAATAACTTATTTTTTATTTATTTTAATAAAAAAATATTTATTTTAGTAAAAAAATTCACATTTAATATAGTAGAGAGTGTAAAAAATGGTACTTTTTGCACGATCGTAGAAAACAATATTCTTTTAAACTGCATTTATGATTACTGAGTTGCACCGAAATAATGAAGTCAATTTTCCTTAAATTGATGATACTCGCCATATATTTTACATATGAAATTTATCAATGATCGTAATTTCTGAGGTAAGTCGACGACATTTTTTCTATAATACAGGATTATTTAAAAGATCGAGACCAAGATCGAAGTGTGAGTGAAATAAGAGATGAACAATTTACCATGGTAATAAATTATAAACTATTCAAAATCATTAAAATTGTCCCTGGTGTCACCTCCTTTATTTGGCACCAAAATAATTACGTCCTGTATAATAAATCATCACAGATATTGGCCTCCTCATATATGCCTAATATATAAAAAAATACTTTAATTTATTCTGTTATTCCAGAAGTAGTCTCTATTGCCAATATAATGACAACGTGTATATTGTTTCTTAATTATGTGTCTTATTAGAAAAAATCGCACTACATAATAGAAAAAATGCAAATTATTTTTGTTTAGTACTTTAGTTTTTTCCGAGGTTTTTTCACACGTTATTTTTCTACGGAGATAAACATTAATAAAATGCAATGCGTTGAATTTTTCATCATTATGTATAGATCAAACAGAATGTCCTCTTGTCTTTGACGAGAGCAAAATTTAAGCAAATGTTAAGAGAGTCCTAGAAATTAAAAACACTCTTCAAACACTTCGAAAATATAAACTTGTTTCTATTTAATGACATACTTATATACTCTTGGAGGATTTTATCTATTCAGTATGTTATATGGTGTTTTAATAATATTCTTTTTATATTTTTGTCGTTTTTTCTTTAATCTTTTGGTTCCAATGACTTTTTTTTTAGATCTTTTGGTTCCAATGACTGAATCTGAATGAGATGATTCGAATGTAATGTAGTATGAAAATTCGAATGACTTTGAATAGTTTGACAAAAATGCATAAAAAAGAATAGGTCAAGAGAGTGTTTAATAAATAGTTTGTTGGATTCGCCCCTAATAGCAGAAAAACTATTAAAATATCGGAAAAATTCCCGGAAACAAAAATTATACATAAAATTAATGTGTAAATATTTTTTTTTGGTTTGGAATTCCGCCATCTTCCGCAATTGACAGCTCACGTCACGCACGCTTATAACTTATTTGTAATAATTGATGACCACTGCAAATCAGTGGCATACTAGACATAGAATAAAAATTAAACTGAAAATAGCGGAAAATAAAATAAAATCTAGAAAGATATTGAAATACGTACAATACGGAAATACTTGAAACAAAAAGTAAACAAAAATATCCAGAACAAATAATGACAACTGTCAAATCGATTAGTCTTAATCATTTGAGATCACTGAGTCAATAAAAAAATTCCTTCCGTAAAAAAATCTTACTTTAGTTCATTTCACTGTTTAGGTACGTCCATAATGCACCGGCTTCCAGCTTTCCGGTGGCTGGCTTATTTCGCTGTAGGAAAAGTCGCCATTGAAGCAGTTAGTGACCATTAACAACCGCTTGCAGGGCGGGAAATGTCATTTAGCATCATGGAGCTATTCGGTGGGAATCTATTATGGGGATCTATATTAAACTAATTCAAAAAGTACTACTCGCGTTCATGAAATTAATCAGTCTCACTTTGAATTTAGTAAATATCACACGTTATATTCACAACTCATTGCTCACTATCAAAAATTATACAAATATTTCCGCATGAAGAAAGAAACGGTAAAGTATATTTGCAACAAACTTGAAAACCGTTGAAAAACAATGCTGCAATTTTCAAAATATCGTATATAGATGTACACAAGATGGCTATGATTAAAATCGATTACTTTTTAATAATTTTGTAAGTAAACAGCTTGAATTGTGCCAAAGCAAAACCTTTATTGTATGTTTAGAAATGAGCCGAGCAGGGTCAAGAGCATTGGTTTTAAAAGGGGTAGCGATGATAAAACTGTTGAGCGGATGAAGCTGACAAGGCACAAAAAGAAACTACTATAATACTTCATACTATAATTCATTGAACTACTTTAATTAATTTCGGTACAAGCGGGTAAAAGCAGTTTAAGCCGGTTGAAGCTGACTGACTGGCGCATTATGGCTACGCGCATATAATTTTTCATCTATTTTTTGCCGCTAGTCTACCGTGATAAAGCGAGAAGCGGGAACCCGGTGCACTACGGGCGTACCCTTAGGCGGTACGAAGCCGGGTCAGCTAGTTATCCAATCATTATTCGAAATCATTATTTTCAGGTATGGTAGTCCACACCACAACAGATCCCAATCTGTCAAAACACCAGGCAGGTCGTCGGGCAGGCCAAATTACCTATGCCTGCCTCAGCAGAGGTCCAGGGTGGCCTCCATGCCCAACACAGGCGTTGAAGAGGAATACTACCGTCTCAGGCATTTCTCCATCACAGGAAAGGGGGTGGTTAATAGAGGCGACAGTTTGAAAAGTCGAAGATCCAGATCTAATAATTCAGTGGCTTCCAGCAATTCAAGGTAAGAATATAGTATTATATTATTTTATTATTATAGTACACTTGAATTAATTTCGTATGTATGTAGTATGGCCGTCTAAACTCGACAAATCATAGCATTTGATCAAACGAGTTGACTAATTTCTCAGTTGACTACGGTTTAGAAATTTTGACGTTCAAGTGGTGTTTTTAAATGGCGGCAATTAGTCGGTCAGAAGAAAATTCTGTGAAAAGTTTATGAAAAATATGAGTGTATAAAGAACACCTACAGTATGTCCCCGGATTTTCTTTACAAGAGAAAAAACTTTTATATTATTGATATTTTGAGAAAAATTAATTCTTCATAAAAATTGTCCTTGTTCTAAAATGGTTAATCCCGTTTATATTTTTCCAAATTTCCAAACCGTTTTAGATAAAATTAAAAAAAAAACAACAACATATGGTTGAATTTTTCCCAAGTCCTAAAAATCAAAACGCGTTTCTATGGTAATATAATTTCGTTTTCATTCTTTGATAGATTGTTATAGAATTTTAATTAACGTCTCATTTCTTGCTGTTTAGAATGTTAAAGAAACAGAAAATTTATTTAGTTCAATGCTACGGAAAGGGTGATAATGGTTATCGGAAAATGTAATACTTTAACAACACTTTGTAGCAACAGCCGAAAATATGACATTAATCAAAATTAATAATAACCATCTTTCAAAGAACATATTTACGAAATGGCCTTCACAGGTTTAGGGTCAGGAAATAAACAAACTTGTATCGTTGATTGAAGAAATAAGAAGATGCGCAACCTTATGAGCGATTTCGTGGCACAAAACATGTCCGAGATGTAGCTGGCGATACCGTTACATGTCCGAGATTTAGTTTAGCTCTGCGCCGCTGCTCGCTGATAAAGGATACTGTACCCATACTGTTGCCAGAACTACGGATTGGTCCGTAGATCTACGGATTTCCTGTACAGTACGTTAATAATACGGATTTACCATCATTAAATAATTTAATATAATATTATATGATTAAACAAAGAACGGCTTCAGAGTTGGCTTGGAAATAAAGATCGCTGTTATTTCATATGTAAAATATCTTGGTAGATGTCAATAGTCGTCATTTCCAAACCAACTAAACGACTTTTTTCGATCATACGAAATATTCAGTACCTATAAAACAATTTTAAAGTTTGTTATTTATTCTATATTTAACAAGAATAAATTTTCAATACATTGAGATTTTTCGTCAAAAGTATTACAGATATTACACATTTTAATATGACAACACTGTCTCTTTCAACTCTACAGCGTCTTCGATGTGTCTTCGCTAGCCGAATTAGAGAAAGTGAGTTATGAGATATGGGTTGGGCCACAGAACGAGTAGAGGCTCCACCGTACAGCACTTGAGACGTAAGGGCAAATCAAATCAGCCTTGTCACGAATTTGCCCATTAGGTTGCGTAAATTTTTTCAATCAACGCTTGTATTAAAAAATTGCAGACGTTTCGACGTGTATTCTCGTCTTTTTCAACTTTAGTACGAATTGGAAACGGGTTTTGTGTATAGCATCAGTTTCAGGTTAGGTTTGAAAACTTGTAAAATAAAAATATTTAGACATGTCGATTTCCACATAAAGTTTATAATAATGTAAACAATGTAAAGATGTAAAGAATAAATACATTCATTCACTAAAATATTAGTCAATGAATATATTTATTGTGATTACAATTGGGAGTTGGAATCTTTGGTGTTACAACAGCAAAATATCATCATCATCAGCAGCAGATGATTAACCCTCAACTGGCGTGGTGGGGTCCAGCGGACCCCAAGCTCTATTTAAACCTCTGTAGAATGTTTGCCTTTAAGAATTAGGCCTCGCCGCGCCATTTACCTTTAAGTTAGGGTACCAGTAGTATGCAACTGTTAAATGCGCACTTCATTTTATCAAGTATTGTTCCTACCAGCAGGGGCTAAAGTTTCATTGGGGTCTGTGTGGCACCACCACGCCAAGAATGTTACATTATTAGGATGGTGGGTCTAAAAAGTGTGCCTCACTGGGACGCTAATTTTGAGGAAGCATTAATTGAGTGGTTTAATGAACTTAAAGAGGCTTAAGTGAGATGAAGACCATCGAGGCATTGATTTTTCTCCGAAGAGCAACCATAACTCCGATTCTGAATCTCTTACTTATAGAAGAGAGAAAATTGAATGATCATTACCAAAAAAGAAAGAAATGTGGTATATGGCAACCATATGCCAATGAAGAAATGACAAAAAACAAAAATCTCATGAATCAAATGTGCACGGTCCATGTGCGGCAAATGCAAATCCTATATATTAGCATGAACTGTATTTGAAAAAGTTATGTACATTCAAGGTTTGCAGTTTTGTTAAGAATAATTTATGTTTATTATTTTAGCTTCACATTTCAGTTGTTTGTACTTTTAATAATACGGTAAAATCATAAAATATATATGTTTTTAATTTCTATGTGTTTCTTAGCCAAGTTATATTTCTGTTGTCAAAAATTCCTAAAAAAATGCGTTTTACTTTATTGTTGTATCCGTTATTATTAATTTGTTGAAAATGAATGAAATTGTTTGTTCACAAGTTTGAATATATTGTACAGTATTAAAATAACAAGCTTTATATAAAATCTCTTCATCGTGTATTTTAAACTGAAAAAAAATTGGGGTCCATCGGCCCCCCCACACCATAAGCGTTACAAAAATTCACGACGCCAGTTGAGGGTTAAAACTAAAATAATTAGCGAAAGGCGCATCCATTGCAAAAATAAATGTGTTTCGGTGTGTTGTAGGGAATTAGTGTTTTATTTTGTTGAAATGATTCAATTAATTACGGTGTTTCAATGTAATAATTGGGTCATTACAAGGGGCGCCTGAGATTTACAGTCAAACGATGTACCACTTGAAGAGCTACGCTGTTTATCGTCAATATGTGAAACAACTACACATTTCGGGGTATAGCGGATTTTACTATACGACTACTAGAGTATACGATTACTTTACTGTGTAATGAAAGATAAATGTCAGCATTTATGTTTCAATGCTCGTCGGTCGTATTCTAGAAAGTTTAGACTGAATAAACCGTTGCCAAAGAGAAATATATTCATCAATTTATAGGATATTTGTTACATTATTCAAAATCATCAGCATTAATTTATTTGAACCGAAGTATCAGGATTAATCCTCAAAATACATTTTTCCTCTATATAATCCTACCGGAATTAAATTCGTTATTTAAATACGGATTCATTCAAATTTCTGCCTATGTTCTACATAATTCATTCGAATTTATATTATTTTCGGAATCCCGTATACCCATGTGCAAATTATTTGATTTCGCCATAATCTAAAAGCGTCAGCAGGTTTTAATTGCAACCGCGTCAGCTGAAAATTTGTTCCTGACATTTCCAAAAACGGCCCTTTCAAATTTGCGATGTTAAAATTACGTGTAGTTGTTCCATTCGAATTTATATGTAAACGAAAAATCGAAATATAATTGGCGGTGTATAGTGCCTTCACCGAAACCTTCAGGATTGATCCTATTTACAAGATTATATTCATTGTGCGAATATACAGAGTGGCTCTTCAATAAGTGAAAATATTTTCAGGGCTCTTAGATCTCGATAAAAGAAATATATTTTCTCATTGCCATTTTTAAATAAGTCTGAGATAGCCGAGTCTTGAAAATTAAAAAAAATGTCTAAATTTTGGGATCTGGTTTATTTTCTGTTTTTTCGTTCATCTAAATTTGATCCACTGCCTATGTTGCACTTTAAACATTTTCCAAATTTTTTTTGTAAAATTCAAAATTTTTCAATTTTTTTCACGACTAACATCATCGAGACGTGTTTCGGGAACGAAATATACCACCCTTAAAAATGTCTAAATGTATTTAAGATTCGCCATGTATAATAAGCCTATTAAATGAGAATCTGAACAAAAGAACCGTATTCTCTATCCAGCACTTTTAAAATAAATTCAAAATAACAATTATTCAAGCATAAAAATTTTAAATATAATAAACAATATTTATTAAGATTTATTTTTTCAGTAAACGATATTAATCAAAAATAAGTACAATTATGTCTAGATCATATACCGGGTGCGGCTCAAAAGTGGCTCACTCCTATAACTTATTTATTTTTTCAGATAAAAAAACGAGATTTGGTATGTTAGCATATATCACATTATTAATTAGGATATTGATTGACATATTCAGGTGCCCGGTGGCGTAGAGGTACAGGCTCTCGTCTACCAATTTCAAGGTAGTGGGTTCGATTCCCACACCCGGCATTGCATCAGCCGACTATTTTTATTAAAATAAAAAATAGTTTGGGTACCTAGGTCGACTCAGCCTTAAATGAGTACTTGGGATTCACAATCCTGAGGTAATAATAGGCGGTTGAAGCGTAGTGCTAGCCACATTACCTTCCTTGTATACCGAACGGCTCTAGTATGACAAGCTGTACCTTGCTACTCCCAAGGCGTTAAACGCTGTATACGGGAGCTATTATTATTATTGACATATTCAATTGTTTTTGGTCACTTCCTGTTTCACCGGAAATGACTACAACTACTGATTTTTAGATGGCACCCTTAGTATTTTTTTACTTTATTCGATAGAAAATGACATTCTGAATAGAATGACATTATCATAATATGTCATGTTTTGACATTTTCGCTTAATAAATAATCGTATTTTAAAATTCAATCTAGAGTGCCATGGCTATGTTAAAAACACTAATTCTTAATCAAGGAGCCTTGGAAAAATAGATTTGATCGTCTAGTGTCTTGTCCTGGTCAGTTAGAAAATGCTCAAATCGTATTTTTAATAATATCTCAATATTTTCAAATGGAATGAGGGTGGCTCATTAGCACATTTGGAAAAAGCATTTTTTTACGAATAATTTGATACCACACACTTGGTATTTCGAATCAATTTTTTACGAACCGCGAGTTATAATTTCTAATAAACCGCATGCGCAGATATCAAAAGTTGACATATGATATGTCATTCTATTCAGAGTGTTATTTTCTATCGAATAAAGTAAAAAAATACCGAGGGTGCCATCTAAAAATCAAAAGTTGTAATCATTCCAGATGAAACAGGAAATGACCGAAAACAATTCAATACGTTAATCAATCTTAATTTTTGTCATATACTAACATAGCAAATCTCGTTTTTTTAACTGAAAATATAAAAAGTTATAGGGGTTTGGTTTGCTATACTTACGTGGACAAGTAGATAACTAGAAAAACTGTCTTAAAAATATAAACGACGTAATATTATCTCTGATTGAAAGAATTGGGAAGATACGCAACCTAATGGGCGAATTCATGACAAGGCTGATTTGATTTCCCCTTACATCTCAAGTGCTATACGGTGGAGCCCCAACTCGTACTGCGGCCAACGCATAAAACACTCATTTTCTTTAATTCGGCCAGCGAAGGCATATCGAAGACGGTGTGGAACTAAAGCGACAGTATTGCCAGATAAAAATGTGTAATATCTGTAATACGTGTAACGAAAATATTTTTGGATAAAAAATATGCGTTTATGTGTTGAGAATTTATTTGTATTTAACATAAATAAACAACAAAAATAAATATTCTAAATATAAGAAAATATTTCTATCCTTTAGTATTTTTTATTTGATCAAACCTACCAACATTAAGTGATAATAGAGAAACAAAAAAGATGCCAAATAAATAATAAGTATATGACAAATATAACGGATAATATAACGGGTACTATTATAATAGCTAAGCCCAAAATAGTCATAATGGACTGTCAGTGATGTCTATTCATAGAGAGTTACCTATTTCAGAAAATGGAATTATCGATGAAATCTTTCTATTCGATTAGATTTTCCTTTACAAAAAGCAAATTTTTATTAAAAAAAATGCTATTTATGTTTTTTTATTCTCTCTCCCTAAGATCAATGTCTGGGTACGCCACTGGAAACTTATAATTAAAATCGTTTTTCGTAATCTATTGTATAGGAAATTAAAATTAGTGTGAACTTATAAACACAAAAATATGCAGAACGTGAGACGAGTCAATAGAAATATCAATACACCGTCATGGAGGATGATGGAGGATGAATGTGAGACGCTAATTTCCTTGTAACTTGCAGGAGAATTTCAAGGAAAATGTAAAATTGTTAACAATTTATTTGGAAAAGAACCTCATACCCCTGTTTCTATAGACGAATTAAAATAAGACACCCGGTATAACGAAAGAAATAGGATAATAAATTAAAAAATTTGACACCAGGTGGCACAAAGGTGTGTGAGGGTTAAAACTTCCGAGCCATCGATTTTTCCATTCTTTTTTTCCAACTCTAATATTCCTGAGGCTCTTTAGCTCGAGAAGGGTTCAAAGTGTTTGTTTATGTTCAGGCCTAAACCTATTTGCTTTATTATGGGGGTCATCAGATTGTGAGTCAAATCCCTTCTTTGCGAAAGATCATGTGGATCGAGGAGAACACATTAAAAGAGAGTGTATTGATTCGGAGTTTAATAATATTAGATTATTGATCGATTTAGACGCATTTAGGGCTCTCCATGCCGCTTCGTATTTATCAGTTTAATATTAGGAAAAAGATTGTTCAGTCATCTTTCACCGTTACGTCATTATTATTTCTCAAATATGAGTTTAAAGGCGTGTCTGAGATCAGTTCATATTGTTTAGAAAATTTTAAATACGTGTAAATACGTGGATAAAGGAAATAAATTTAGATTGGAATGCCCGTCAAAATGTTAGGTCGGCAAATTGTTTTGAGTCGCGACCGTTGTACGCGATCTGCCGCTGCTATGACGGTTGCTAAGAACAACCGCAAACAAAAACAGAAATAATTTTCTCTTGTCCATATTTCTAGTAAAAATCCTCAAAAATTAAAAAAAAATTCAAAATCTATACCGCTCTCTTGAAAAAAATCTGAAAAGTGTTTAAAGCGTCCGTTTTCAAAGTAATTATTGCTATCTTGTGAGTTTATTTTGAGTTATATTTACTCAGACCCGTGATAATTGTAAAAAAGTGGTATTAAAAACTTAGCTGTGTTGTGAACTGTGAAATGCAAAAACCATCGTGAATCGTGGCATAACGTCGGTTTCCAATGTTTCATACGTACCGTATGATCGAAAAAAAACGGCGTCCAGTTGGCTGGAAGATGATGATCGATGATCGATGAATTATATTTCCCATATAATTTTACATATAAAATGACAGCGATCTTCATTTCATAGCCATCGCTGACGCCGTTTTTATTCGATCATACGGTATTTCATACATGTCCTTATATAAAATAAAGTTTCTTGTATGCAACACATTATATTTTATTTATAAAATTAAAAGAAAATAATAATAAATTTGAATAAATAATATTTGGCGATATAATTCCGGAAAAACGACATTGCAAGAATTCGTGACCGTTGCAAGAATCTAGAATCGTTGCAATCTAAACTTGTTTCATTTATCTATGATACGTTTTTATCTATAAAAAGGTTCCTATATTATTGATTGAGCGAGTTCTGTTTTTTCAGCATTTATTCATTTTTTCTTGGACTCTTCATCAGTTACGATCCTTTTAATTCCAGTCCTTTGGACTGTTGAAATTCCTATTTCTAAAGCATTAGCATCTCGCTATATTATTTCAAAACACTTATCAATTTGTATTTTAGATAGGAATATTACACCTTTGCATTGTTTTTACTTCATATCCGGCATCCACGGGCAAGAGTGCGAGAAAATTAATTTATAAGCTTAGTAATGAGCTCTTGTCTATTTTTATTAAATCTTTGATTTGCATATTTGCAATAAAAAAATTGAATTTTGGTTTTACAGCAACAATCAAATTTCAATTTTGACATTGATCGTGTCTGTCAATAGAATTATAACCCCAAATCAAATGACTATGACAATTACCTACCTACTAAAAAGAATCTGCAGCAATTTACGAAATTCCGTAATGACGTCACCAATCACCAATCTCTTTCATCTGGTTGGCAAAAGTGATTGAGAGAGTTCGACAATATATGACGTGACGATGAACGATGGCTGAACATTTTGTACCTGGAATATGCCATATACAGGGTCCTGCAACAGTGCGTCAGGCATCTGCAGCTTCTATAATAAAAAACTTTGTTGAATTTTGTTTCAGTGCAATCATAATAGTATGTATGGAGGCGCAAAAAAAAAAAAAAAGTTTTTTTTTTGCGCCTCCACGCTTCGGATTGAGACGCAAAAAATTCTTTAATTTAAAAATTTCTAACATCTCTTAATTATTCTAATTTTCTAACTTATATTTGGCGGCTTAACCGCCTTATAAGAGCCCTTGTGGTTGACTGGTCAGCGATGCTTTCACGGTGGAGTTATCAACACAAACCATGTTTAATGTAGTTTTTATGAAGGTATTTTTTGTACCACGTTAATGTCCTGAGGAAGGAATAAATAAATTCCGAAAGCTTGACAATTAACAAAGTGTATTAATTCTTTGTCAAACCCTTCCGACTGCAACCCCACTAAATCCCAGATTTTCTTTCTCACTAGTCAGTCGAGACTACTTTCTGCCTATATATATATATATATATATATATATATATATATATATATATATATATATATATATATATATATATATATATATATATATATATATATATATATATATATATATATATATATATATATATATATATATATATATATATATAGCGGGGTCCTACAGCTTCCTCTGTCGCATCCTGCATTTCGATCGCCATTTTTTTCTCTGTTTTGCCATTCGTCATCTCTAATGGCCCTATCCCTCATTGTTTTTCTAATTCCTTCTTCCCATGATATCACTGGTCTTCCTCTTCTCCTTCGATTTCTAGGGGCATATTCTATCGCTCTTTTTGGCCATCGGTCTTCCCCAGCTCTCATCACATGTCCATACCAGACAAGTTGTCTTGTTTCTATATGTTGTCTATAGTTGTGAATACCTTTCCTGTCTTTCTTCTTATATCTTCATTTCGAATATATTCTGTTCTTGATATCTGACACGCTCTTCTTAAGAAATCCTACCACATCCACTCTTTTTCTGTTTTTTTTTTCAGTCAATTGCCAACATTCTGACCCGTACGATAAAATAGGCTCTACTATCGATTTGTAGATTGTCATTTTAGTTTTTAATTTTATTTTATTCGACCAAAGTACTGAATTTAGAATTCGGATACATTTCTGCCCTTGTTGTGTTCTATGTTGAATGTCCCCTGATGTTCCTTCTTGAGATATTATAGTTCCTAAATATTTGTATTCTTCGCATTGTTTTATATTGCTGAGTTCTAAGCTCCGGTCTACTTGTCCATCGTCTGCCATTTTTAGATGTTCTGTTGTTGTCATCTTCATTTTCAATCCCCATTCTGCGTACTCCTCTTTTAATTTTCTGAGCATATAGTCAATATCTTCCTCATCATTAGCAACTATAACCTCATAAAGTATGTACTAGAATGTATTTCAGAAAAATATTTTAACTTTTACAGGGTGGCTCAAAGAGTTTGAGTGGATTGGGATGATTTTTTCTTGGGATGATTTGAGATGATTTTGATAGTTTCAGAGATATTAATAAATAAATAAAAATATGTATTATATTTTTCAGCCTTTTTAAAAAAAAAAATATTAAAAATACAAGAAATTTTCTCATATCAAAACTATACTTCTAGTACTTTTAGTACGTTTTAAAATTAAAACTATACTAGGTATTAATATTTAGGAGGTCTGCAATTACTTTGCTATTAATATGGTAATTCTAAATCATACAGTGCGTTCAAAGTTCTAGACCAAACTTTCTAAATTATTATAAAATAATTTTGCTTCGTTTGAACACACATATTTTGAATACTAACAAAACATTACAAAAATTGAGTACAGGAACTTAAAAAACAGCATAATAGGGATTTGTTAGAACTTGGTAAAGGTATTGTCAAGACTTAAATTTAGGCCAAGTTGGGTTTATATCAAATTGGGAAAAATCATGTAAAATATAATTCCAGTAAACCAATTTGATGTAGATCCAAGGAGATTTTTATTAGACAAAATACCATTGTAACGGACAAAGGTATGAAACCAACAATGAGTAGCCTGGTTCATTCCTCTGTTTATTTAACTACTTGTGCCCAACAGGCTGATATTAAGCCCGACCAATCACGTTAGAGTTTTTGACCAAACACAAATGAATTAACACCCTCCAAATAACCACGCTAACCAACCTGATCGGTCAAGCTTAATAGTTGGCTGCTGGGGCTAGACACTTCTATTTGACTTGCCTACTGTCTTTTCTTCATAGTATAATTTTGACGCTATATAATATCTTCTGACTAGGTTGCTTTTTTCACAGTTTTACGGCTTCGAAAGATACTTACATTTACTTTAAACCAAATGCATCGAATATTTAAATATAGCAAAAAAATTAACTTACCTATTTTCCCCCTGGCCCTTCATATGGCCTTTTCAACGATAAAATACCAGTCAAAAATCATTAGACACTTTTGATAAAAAAATATGGTCAAAAAAGCAATATGTAGTGTAATACCCGGTAATACCACATACTAGTACATCTGCAACACAGTTAGGAATTTTTAAATACTTTAAATACAAAAATGACGTTTATATTCTATTTCTCCATGTAACAAAAAAATAATATACAGAGTGTTCCACTTAAAAAACGACGTTAAATTAAAATGAAACGAAGTTATTTTCTAATTTAGGAAGTTTGGCGTAGAATTTTGAACACCCAGTATTATTTAAGATTATCATATCTATAGCAAAGTAATATCTAAATAATAGACCGCCAGTAGTAAACTTCTAGTATAGTTTTGACTTCAGAATATTTTTTCCATTTTTAAGATATTTTTTAAAAAAAGGCTGAATGATATTTATTATTTATTTATTTATTAATATCTCCGAAACTATCAAAACACATTTAATAGTATATTAGGATTATGTAAAGAATGTCAAATGTATGTAAAGAAGTTCTATTTAAAAAAATCATCCCCGATCCACTCACGCTTTCTTGAGCCACCCTGTAGGAGTTAAAACGTTTTCGTGAAATACATTCTACTACCGCATGATCGAGAAAAAACGGCGTCAGCGATGGCTATAAAATGAAGATCGCTGTCAATATATATGTAAATTTATATGGGAAATGTCATCGATCGTCATTTTCCAGCCAACTGGACGCCGTTTTTTTTTTCGATCACACGGAATAATATAATATAGTAGAACGTATTTCAGGAAGATATTTTAACTGGTTTGTACTTAAACAAAATTTCCAAGTGTTTTATTATCGGACGTACAGATGCCTGACACACTGTTGCCGGGACCCTGTTTTACGTAAAATTAATTATTATTTCATGGAAGTAGATATATTCGTGTAAAAAGTACGTTTTTATTCGTTAGTACACAGAAACTAAAATAATGTTTAAAAAAGGAAACTGAAGAAAGAAATTAAAGACAAGGAATATAAAACAAACTATTTTAAATTCTAAAGTCGATGGAAATCGGAAAATTATCATTCTTTTGATATGTGCCGTCGGTCGTATCGTCGATCCTCGACCTAGAATTCCAATTTTCCGAGGTATTTGCCCTGAGACTTACCCTTCGCCTCACTCCTACCTACGCGATCACCTCTATCTGTAACGGTAAATTGAGGCTCAGGGCGCTCTATAAACTGCGAGACACAAAGAGATTTCCGTTTTTCCCGAGGATTTCATTAAAAGAAATAATTAAACCAGAGGTTAAAATATTTCGAGTTTGGGTCGTTTTTTGAATTTATCTTTCCTAAGATTAAATTTATGGGTAAATACTTTTTGTTAGGAAGTTTTTTTTAGTAAAATAGTTTCCTTCTTCTCTTCTTCTTTTTTCAGTGCCATGCTTCTTTCAGTACTTTTGAAAATCTGATTATTACCATCTTTTAGAACAAAAAAAAAATACTTAACAATAAGAACGTGAAATTTATTTTCTATTTTGATATATCTATTCAAATGGATATGGTCATAAAAAAAATAAAAAAAATAATAAAACCGGACAAGTGCGAGTCGGACCGATTCGGAGGGTTCCTAACAAATTTCTATCGATACATTTTATAAATAGACTTTAAATAAAGACTACAGTATGTCCCCGGATTGTCTCATTCTAAAATGGTTAATTCGGTTTATGCTTACTACCCAACAAACTTCTTACAGTGTGTAAAAGCCTCCATAACAACAAGTCAAGAGTGTCACATCATGGATCACTGAGCGATCCCTTCTTAACAAATACAGGAGTTAGGCAGGGATGTGTCTTAGCGCCTCTCCTATTCAACATATTCATGGCAGTGCTCTCCATTATAGTGGACAGTAAACTGCAGGAGAGAGGCTTGGACATTAGATACAGATACGACGGCGGTCTGTTCAACATAAAAAGACCCAGGGCAAAAACACGTACAAAATTCATCACAGAACTTCAATACGCTGATGACTGCGCTCTAGTTGCAAAAACGGTACAGCAGCTACAAGAACACATATACCTGGGCATACGAGGCTTTGGGCCTTAAGCTAAACATCGACAAAACTAAGATCATGTGCATTCCCCCGGAAGATCACAACAATGCTATAAAAATCCGAGAAGAACTACTGGAATATTTAGCGGAATTCAATTACCTCGGCAGTTTGATTTCGGAAAAGGCCAATATCGACTCGGAAATTGAGCACAGGATTAGCAGCGCCTCAAGAGCATTCTGGAAATTAAAAGACACGGTTTTCTACAACCATGACTTAAGCACAAAAACGAAACTTGCAGTGTACCGAGCAATAACAATCCCCACCATGTTATATGGGAGCGAAACCTGGGTGCCGTACCGCCGACACATGAACGCATTAAACAAATTGCAACAGAGACACCTTAGACAACTCTTAAGAGTCAAATGGTTCCATCATGTCTCAAACGTCGGTTCTTGAAAAAGCTAACTGCGAGAGTATTGAAGTCATGGTTACAAAATCCCGACTAAGATGGGCTGGTCACGTATGCAGAATGCAAGAAAACCGCGTACTAAAATCACTGCTTTACGGTGAGCTTGTAGACGGTAAGAGGAGGCCAGGTGGACAACTCAAAAGGTACAAGGACATTTTCCACGAAAACTTAAAGGGGATTAACGTGCAGAATGAGTGGGAAGTAGCAGCTCACAAGAGAACTCAATGGAGAAGAATTGTAAACTCAGTTAACAGCGAAAACCAAAAAGTTAAGAGGCAACAAAGCAATGAGATTTTTGAATGTCCCGGGTGCAGTAGACAGATAACATCACGCATCGGGCTTTTCAGTCACAGAAAAGCTCATGAAAGAAAACGCCTTGCGTGACCATCTTCTGATGCGTGTCAAATACTCGTCAGCGAGTAATGGCAGTATAGTATAATAGTATGTAACTAAATAAATTTTGTGCTTTAACATTTTAAAACAGTAAAAAATATGACGTTAATTAAAATTCTATCAATAACAATCTATCAAAGAATAAAAACGAAATTATATTACCATAGATAGCCGTTTTGAATTTTAGGACTAAAGCTTCATTCAGAACCTCGCAATTAGTGGATTAAATTAGTGGTTTCAATTACACTTTATACTTTTTAGTTTAGGATCATTCACAATGTTTAAAAACACAATTAAAATTAATAAAATATCTTAACAACTTGCATTAGCTAGTTGTATCCATAGAGAAAGCCTAATATTTAGCTTATAAAACAAATAACTTTTGATTTCTAACCACAATTTCTCTTGGCAGAAGATAATCAAAGGCCAAAGGCAAAATGACATTTCTCGCAAATTTTAAAATATAATTAGCGGTAAAGTTAAAAGTTTAATAGGAAAAATTAATCTTTCTTCTTTAATTTTCTCTAAAACGATGGAAATTTGGAAAAATATAAACGGGATTAATCATTATAGAACATCATATTTTTTATAAAAAATGTTTTTTTTTCAAAATCTCTATAATAAAAAAGTTCTTCCTCTTGTAAAGGCAATCCGGGGACATACTTCAAGGGACTGTAGACCTGAATTTTTGTTTTTAATTTTAACTCAATGTCTCTACGCGTTCCAGAGATATAGGATTTTGACAGACTGACAGACAACAAAGTGATCCTAGCGATAAGCGAGTAGTATAGCTAGCGGGATACTAAATCAATTTTTGCTCGAAGACATGTTTTCCATCAACATCGAGCCATGAACCGAACAAGTACTGACCTTGATTAATTTGAAGGCTATTTCTTGGCTAGTTCTTGTAAATTGACTAGAGGCTGTTAAAAAGGGCCCTAATGTAGTGGTTCGGGGTAAGTTTTTAAGGGTAAAAAGGAGGGTACTCCAAAAGCTGCTTTGTCAGATCTAAATCAATAGATTTAGAGAATTTGCATATATTCCATGTTATAAGATTTATATAGATTGGGGTGCTATAGACGAGAAATTTCCCTATATTTGCTAGGATTTTGCAAGTTCTCCTACCGGCGTACTTAAGTATTTCAGCTGCTATTCCATCATTCCCTGCTGCTTTTCCATTTTTCATATCTTGAAGAGCCTTTTCTACTTTTCCCACGAGAACATCTGGGGCATCGTCTTGTGCTAGGAACAGTCACCTTCTTGATGTATGCTTTCTGGGGCTTTATATAGCATGTGTACGTTTATACAACATGTGTACGAGAAAAGATTTTATGTCAAGTGAAAAGCGGACAGTCAAAGACTAGCGAAAATGTTCAGCTAATACTGAATAAGGTTTTTTTTGGAATTTTTTTATTCAGAACATATTTTTTTAAATTATTTTTCGTCTTAGGTTCTATTTCTTTCAAAATATATTATTATATTTTAAATTTTCAAATTAAAATCAAAATAATCCCTGCCGTTTGCAAAATTATTCCAGACAATAAGTATGTTTCTTGAATAATTTTCTCGTTAAACTTGAGGTCGTAAATTTATTTTCAGACTGGGAAACAATACCAGCTAAGGGAATTTAAGAATTCCAAGCCGTTTTGTTGCGAATCGCATTTTATTTCCAACCGTAAAATTAAGACCTATAAAACTTGCGAGTCGTTGGTGTAGTCCTTTTGTTTACTTTGCCAATGTAGGTTGTAATTTCATGGAAAAAAGGAAGGCTTTAAAAGGAAAGAGTTAAAAAGGGTGTAATAAGAAAGGAGCACCACTAGTGGAATGGTAAAGCACTTTCCACTAGCTGCCCTATTAGTTACCCCATAATTTTAATGTTTTTTGAACAATTCAAATAGATATCTATACTAATATATAAAATTCTTATGTGTGTGATTCTAGGGTGTAGAGGTTCGATAAGAAGGGAATAATGAATAAGAATTTTTCGAAATTCCAGTTCCAAGAGGGTGAAACCACCCCTCAAATATTACAATATTTTTTATTTAAAAAACGGTCAAGTTTCCGAAAAAACGCTTAAACACGTATATTTTATTTTGTTTTTTACATATTTTAAGATTTTTTAAAAATGTATACAGGGTGTGTACAGGTGATCCTGCTTAAAGAGCTTGACGTAAAAAGTTGATCTTTGGAAAACAGATTGACTTTAGGGTGTAGATGTTCGATAAGAAGGGATTTTTCGAAACTCGAATTCTAAGGGGGTGAAACCAGGGTTGGCGTGATTTAAATCAAATAATTTAAATCATGATTTAAATCGTGATTTAAATCAAGTGATTTTTTTAATTTTAATCATGTGATTTAAATCAAAAAAATAATTTTATTGAAACTTAATAATAAATCAAAAAATAACTGTAAAAATTATATAAATCTGTCCTAGAAAACTATAAAAAATATTTCTATAACAGATATAACAGATAATAAATCGAAAAATAATTGTAAATTTTATAAAACTATATAAAAATATCTATCTATTCATCAATTTAAATGTTGAACCGATTTTTTTTGAAGTAATTTTCATTGTGAATCCATAAGACCGCTAAACGCATTTTTAACATTTATGTATAAGTGACAAAAATTCGCTGTTCGAATACATCATTTATGCAGACTAGTGCAGACCTAGGTTCTTCTGATATAGAAACTATATATCTTCATTCCCGAAAATCTATAATCGTTGTCAGAAAATATGTTATTTTATATATATTTTTTTGAAACGTTGGTATGTTTCCAAATTCTTACCGACATTTTGATTTGCAGTAAGTACTTTACACTTTGACATTAGATAATACTAATTTCGTTCTCGACTTAAGACTATTTCCGAACAATAGTGTATTGTTTTATTAAGAGTAGAAATTATACTTTTTTTGACAATGCTGTACATTTGAATGACCATCGTAAACCTATTCCGACGTTACAAGGAGGCACAAAAAGTACATTTTTATTCCGAATAAAACACTATTTTGTTAAAACATTACAAATAATTTTTTAATCAATTTCAAACATTGCAAATAATACAAACAGTAATCGAGAAACAATTTGTACACTCGTTGAATTTGACACTTAATATCAGTTTAATAATATATTTTGTACTTTTGTGCTTAGGCGTAACAGTTAGCTTTACTTTTTATGCCTAGCCGTTAAAATGACAAAAATTAATATTTTTGAGACTTTTGAAAAAAAAGCCTTTTGATCTGAACCGAGCGACTTTTTTTGCGGAATATATTGGTGACTGATGTGGAAAAATGACACGCGCCATAGAATTGTTAATGTTATCGGTATCGCTCAGAGTTATAAAGATTTAGCCATTTAGGAAAGGACTTGAATTGGAAATAAGTCCTAGTCATTTGGAAATCCGATTTAAATATTGTTTTGAATTAAAATCAAAAAAATCTGATTTAAATAAAAAAACTGATTTTTTAGATTTTTTTGATTTTTTTAAAAATATCATGATTTTTTCCAACCCTGGGTGAAACTATCCCTCAAATATTAAAATATTTTTTATTTAAAAACCGGTGAGTTTTTCGGAAAAACTCTTAAACACGTATATTTTATTTTGTTGTTTTACATATTTTAAGATTTTTTATAAATTTATACAGGGTGTTTCATAAAATATGACCAATGAGTAATCACGATTCTGCTTAAACTGCTTGACGTTTAAAGCTGATTTTTGGTCAACGGATTGACTGTGGGGTGTAGAGGTTCGATAAGGAGGGGTTTCTCGAATCTCCAATTCCAAAATGGTGAAAACGCCCTTCAAATATTACAATATTTGATATTTAAAAAACGGTTAGTCTTTCGGGAAAACGCTTGGACAAGCATAATATATTTGTTTTTTTTACATATTTTGAAATTTTTTAATCATACAGGATGCTCCAAAAAGTTGGGTAATTTTTTAACCACGATTCTGCTTAAACAGCTTGATGTAAAAAGCTTATATTTGGCAAACGGATTTTTCGAAAGTCAAATTCCAACGAGATCTCTACCTACGAGATCTCTACCCCTCAAATATTACCAAGTTATATAATAATATCGCTATAGTGTTTTTTCTCATGCTGACATAAATGTGAGAAAAGTTTATCCAGTTTGTATGTTAATGGAAATTCTTGCTTTGCTTTATCATCACCATTACAAATGATTAATTCGACGCGAACGAAGTCGCTGGTACACGCTAGTTATGATATAGAAATAAAATAAAAGTTACTTATTGGAGATTTTGTGGGGAAAATTGGGAAACACCGGAACACTTTATCAATGAGTGCGTCCAGACGACAACTGTTCGTGCCATAAACTTTGGTACGGCTGATAGCGGAGATGGAGAGCTGGCCTCAGTGGGGCCGTCTTAGATACTGGCTTTTGTCAAATCCTGTATGATGAGTTATAATTCGCTATAACTAAAGAAAGGGGAACACACAATAGATCTGTAAAGTCGCGGTGATAACACCCCTAAACATTCGACTGTGCGGGTGCGCCCTCCTAAACATTCTTCTTATTGGTTCAAAATTATTGTTTAAATTTGTTGCAAATAGTGTTTTCACCGTTCTTGCATAAAATAAATAAAAAAGTTCATCATCATCACAATCATCATTTTCAGCATATTCAACCATTTCCAATTATGGTGTAGCCTCCCTCACATATTCTCTTTGTAGTTGGGCCCATTGTTATCTATTGTTGGGTATGCGGGCCGAAGTTATCCCTGCTAATTTCCTAATATCATGGTCCCATCTCAGATTAGGTCTTCCTCTAGGTCTATTAATTCCTCGTGGGTACCACGCTGTAATTTTTGTAGTCCGTTCTTCTTGCCATGAAGGATTGCCTGTGGATGACATCTATTACCTTGATTTTTTGTCGTATCTACTCTATTCTTTTACGGTATCTCTTGATTATTCCCAGCATATTTCGTTCCATTGAGCGTTGTGCGACCTGCAGTTTCCTTATGATGTCCATTTTAAGTGTCCAGGTTTCGAATGCATAGGTCATGACTGGTAGTACACACTGGTCGAATGTTTTCATTTTTAGATATAGAGTGGCATTCTAGATTTGAATATGATTCAGTTTCTTCCATAAGTACCTCATGCTAACTTAATTCATCGGTTGATTTATGGTAGTAATAAAAAAGTTATGTTTATATAATATACAGGGTGGTCCGAATAATAACCAAAAAGTAAAGAAAAATAAGTACATAAGTTCGGTATACTCGTATATTTATGTCCTAAAATTAATTATATGTTTCTAAAATGTTCTAGAATTCTGGCCTAATCTTTGTTTCGAAGATACAGGGTATAGAAGTTTTATTAGCCGACCATACCAACAGGCATTGTATTTATTAAAAATTTTAAAAAATCGTAACTCCAAAATTACAGTAGCTAGCGAAACGCGGTTTTCAATTTAAGATTAGGAATAATATTTGCAACAAAATTTGTAATAACATCTTAATCAGTCAAAGTCGCAGTTTTTGAGATATTCCGTGTTTCCGTAGTCCGTTTTTGAGAAAATCCGTGTGGAGAACTCCAAACTCCCATCGGACGCGACCCCAGGTGGCAGATAGCGGAAATAACCGCGGACCAAAATTGAAAAAATGCCTTTACTTTGAAACTAAAAGAACTGCCTACCAAGTTTTTATTAACATATTTTAGTATGGGCGGCTATACGTGTCTGCCGGCGCAATTTTTTTTTATTTGACAGGTAACAGTGTAATCCTAGCAGTGAATACAAGTGAGAAAAATATAGAAGTGTGTAAAGACATACAGTGGCTTTATAGAAAAAGTACATAGTAAAGTAAATTTTGCATATTAAAAGTACAATATGATGAAAAAATGGGTGTCAGGGATGGCTATGAAATGAAGATCGCTGTAATTTTATATGTCAAATTATATAGAGAATGTTATCGATCGTCATTTCCAAACAATAAAGGTGAGAACGGTAAATTTAAATACCTGATCATATTTATCCTAAACTTTTAACTTTCCTGAAAAGTGTACACCTCTAAATATCTTTACGATTACCTATGTGATGTATAAAAATATTGAACCAATAATATAATTTTATAGCCTATAAAAAATCGAGTTTTATGATAATTCAATATGTACCACCATAAATCAGAGTTTTATACTTTAATTTACATTTTTTTTCTGGTTATTTTATAACAAGGCCGTTTATGTCGAAGGATCGCCATATATTTTCCTAAATAATATCCCAAATTTATGAGGCGAACTTTTATTAATCCCTCTAGCGTAGAGATATTTATAGCTTTTTCTGCGTCAAAAATTCCACCCCTACTCTGAAAAAAAAAGGCCTAGAGGGTATAATAGGTCATAATCCGATAGGAGTTTTAAAAAAATACAAAAAATAGCTTTTAATTAAATGAATATATGGACATAAAGTAATTTTATAAAAAAAAATGTATACGTTATTTAGTCGCTAAAAGCACAGATTAGGTATACAGTATAAGTATACAGATATACATATATACCTATAAGTATACAGATAAAAATATTGTCCCTAATTCGTGGTACGAAAATTGTTTTTTTTTATGACGATGAGCAAACGAGTAAATCTTCTTATGCGCAAAAATAAAGTTCTATTTAAACAGCGTAATAACTGGGCCGGTCACGAGGCCGCGGCCGGTCAGGCGCTGTGCACAATTTTAGAGGCCATAAGTGGGCGTGCTTGTGCGCAAACTAGTAACCTAACTAGTGAGCGACTCCGAAAATTGGAACCACGAAAAACAATGCTTTTGACGATAAGTTTATAATCTGTATAATCTGTGCTAAAAGCTTGGTGCATTCTCCGCCGGTGCTGCTACCATCGGTGAATATCGCAAATAATCGGTATACACAACTCCACCTGTATTATAATTTATTATTGAAGCTAATAAAAGTTTTTAGATATGTTCAACTACTGTAGCGAGCATAGTTTTACGCACCGGTTACATAGTTAAAAATTCTGATTTCTACCGTACAGAGTGCTGAGGTCGGATTTTTTTTAAATCAACTGAAATGCACCAAGTCTATATGCAAGCTAATAACAATACTAATGTTATATACTACTTTGTATTGGATAAATGCATGTATAAGTTTTATAAAATAAATTTACCCGAACTAGAATTCAAATTTTCATTCTGCTCGAATTGGTACCTGTATAATTAATTAATGCATTAGGAATTATTTCGTTTGAATAACTAACAAAGCATTGAAACAATGATTTTATTATAAAGCTTTTATTTCCATGCCGCTATGTAACGTAGGCACATTTTAAAATTTATTTTAATAATATTCTATTAATGGGATTCAAATAAAATTTAATTTTGGCTTCAGTTGGTGCAATGCGATTTTGTTGTTAAACAAATTTGATTACATATACGTATGTTAAAGATAGACTAAATAAAAACATTGATTTATTTTAACCTAACATATTTACGAATAATAAACAAAAATTTGTTTATTTTAATTCGAACACTTAAGGGTCTAGATGTTTCACATGGTCTAGATGTGAAACATCTAGACCCTTAAATGTTCGAATTAAAGAATATAAGAATATAAAGCCTTAAGCGCTTGCAACATAAAATATGTTTGTTTTCGCGATGTATTGTCGTTCTACCAGCAGATGCACAATGCACAATGCACACAGGTTTCAATAGCATCTTGGAAAATTGTGGTGTGTTTTCCAAGGCTCTGGTAGATCTCACTCTTAGGACTGGCTGTAATAAATTCCAGTGGCAGATCCTTTTACGTTCTTGGATCCGTCCGCGTACGAACACATTTCCGCATGTAATAAACCGTTTCTCGGCTTATCCCATTCGTCCCTATTCGGAAATAGGACATTGTAGGTGCGCGCACCTACAATGTCTTGATACGCACGTGCGTATCAAGAGCTGAACCGGGTGGTGGTGTGAGATCTGAGACTATTCCCAAAATCTCATCCGACGTTAATTCATCTACTAGTCGGTTTTGTATGAATTTGATTGTTCCTTGATATTCTCTTTCCATATTATATTTATAAATCTATATGTAGTCCACATCGCCTCTCTTTACAAAATAATTTGAAAATGTAAGTCGAGTAGGGTTTCCATAGCCTTTGACGGTGTGAAATGGTAGGCACCAGTCACCGCTAAGCATGCTTGTCATTGTAATTTCAACAAATTATTCTTTACCGTTGATTAGTTGGCTTTATGCCACTAGGTGACTGCCACGTATAGCCAGTACATATTTTTGGGGTTTAGTTCCCAGTTTCAGCCGCAAATTCGGTGACACGTCCATAGAGCATGTCACGCCTTTTTTGAGTTTTTTTTTCCTGGCGGGAGTTCCATTTAGGTTTTTTTGTCCAGGTTTAATCCTAGATACTTAACTTTCTCCGCAACCGGAAAACATAATATGTATAAATATATAAAAACATACTAAGCGCTAGCAAAGGTTAGTCTTGGGTCGAGATTTCCGTATGTAAGAAGATTACAATGCGTTTATATTGTACAGGGTGGGTCAAATTCAACGCTTTTAAATGGAAACACCCTTTTCTATAGGAGATAGACGAAAACTAATAGCGGTGTCTGGAGCTCAATTTTCATCAAAAACATGTGGTGAAAACCTTGTTAAAAATCTGTTACCGTTTCGAAGTTTCAAAAATGTGAATTTTTAACAAATCGCTGTAACTTTTTTGTTACGGAAAATTTTGTATTTCTATGAAAACATTTCCAAAGCACCTTTTTACGTAGAATTTAACGGTTTAAGTGTATTTTTTTTTTAAATTAATAATTTAAAAGTTATCAACAGAAAACTTGATTTTTTATTTGGGACATCCTCTATATTTTTAATTAACTGAAAAGAATTTAAAATTACCTTTCCAAATATTGATATTGACACTTGATATTTTGTTATAATCCCCTTCGAAATACAGAATTTTTAAAAGTTTGCCACTTTTAACTAGTAGGCTTTGGACCCCTTATTGATGATATGCCCTTAATGGAACTCGAAAACATATTTTTCCAGCAAGACGACGCACCGCCTCTGAACGCTGAAATTATCAGCAAATTTTTGCAGCCAATTTCAAGAATAATTAAATAGCTAACCAACATCCCAGCCGTTGGCCGTCGAGGCCGCCTGACTTAGTGCCGATGGATCTAATCCTATCGATATATTTGCGGAAGAATAAAGATTCCTTATTCTTCCGTATAATCTACACAAGAATTAGAAATACTTAGCAGTTATGAGAGGATACTTTCACCCCTACTGAGTTAATGAATTCCGCGAGAAATGTTCAAAAACTGCCCTGTCTGTCCATAACAGAAGACGGTCGATATGTCGAACACCTGTTCCAAAATGTCTCATGTCTTGATTTGCTATGTATTTTTATTGTTATTAGATATAGTTTAAAATGTGTTGATGTTGGTTTGGTTGTGATGTTGGTTTGGTTATAAAATTCTGTTTGGTTGTGATGTTGGTTTGGTTATAAAATTCTGCAATAGCAAATATTATTTTCGTTTTAATTGATGCTCACAGCTAGAATTTTTTTGCATTACAGCCGGTGCCGTTCAAAGCCTACTTATTTAAAGCGGGCGAATATTTATATACTCTATATCTCGAAGAGCAATCGAGCAAAATATCAAGTGTGTTATATTTTTGGAAAGGTAATTTTAAATTCTTTTCAATAAATTAAAAATATGCAGGGTGTCCCATACATAAAATAACATTTTCTGTTTATAATTCTTAAATTATTAATTTTAAAAAAGTATACTTAAACCATTAAATTCTACGTAAAAGGTGCTTTGGAAATGTTTTCATAAAAATACATAATTTTCCATAGCAAAAAAGTTACAGCGATTTGTTAAAAATGCATATTTTTGAAAAACACCCCATAACTCCGAAACGGTAACAGATATCGATATGCGGTTTTCACCATCATGTTTTTGACAAAAATTGAGCTCCAGACACCGATATTAGTTTTATCTCCTATAAAAAAGGGTGTTTCCATTTAAAAGCGTCGAATTTGACCCACCCTATACTGAACAAAGAGAGAACAGTGAAAACGTTGCAAAACGTATAAAATAAACCGAGAAACTGTGCACATGGCTAAGAGGCATAGAAAGGAATATAACAGATTTCGTCGCGGTCGACCGGTCGACTCAATCAGTACCATAGCAGTACTGATTATTCTAGGGAAGAGTACATCAAGCAACTTTACGATTTAATTGCGTCTCGTGATATTTTATTTATTTATTTATTACCGAGTCGTTGAAATTTTCTCTATAGCTTGTAAATTTTTAAGTCCAAGTTAGAAAGACTTGCACTTTTGGTAAAAATATGTGGAATTGAGTTGGTGTTCGACAGTGGTCGCGTTATTAGAATTCAAACATCGATATCTCGAAATCCATTAGAAATAATTGATTGTAGTTTTTTTCAAAAACTCTCTTAATATTTCTGCTATATTTTCTTCTCAGACAGTATGTAAAAATCTTTATAAATAAAAAGTTGCAATGCACTAAAAAAAATGTTTTTTTTAGTGCATTGCAAAAATAGACACCCTAACGACATCCTTATAGGTAATTACATTTCAGATGCTCAGTAACATATCTAATGATTTTATCTAGTTATCTTTTAGAAAATAAAAATAGATTCTAACCTAATAGTGGCACTTTAACAAAAAAAAAAGTTTTTTATTTTATGCAATATAATAATATCGTATTCTTTAGGGAAATACATCGCGTTGCAGTATTCCCAATGCGGCGGCTGCAGATTTTTCCAGCATATTTGCTGACGAGCACATAAAAACCAGGATAAACTATAAACCTGGATGGTTTTCTCATTTTCTACCGTCTGTCCGACTGTCCATAGATCGATATACTGGACGTATCGATGGCTCAATGGTTTAGCCAATAGCTTATTGTTGAATATCCATACATCGCCTACGTATCCGGCGGCTTAAACCGGTTTCGTATAAACTACAATAGGTGTACATAAATTGTATGTAGGTACGTGTAGTTTATTTTTAGATATTTGTTCAGTCAATCTATTGGAATTAAAACGATTCGTGAATATGACATACATCTTTTATTAATAGTTCTTTCGAGTTAATTAATTTACTTTTAAATAATGATTTGAAGAAATTTAAAATGTGGTGCTTTGTTAATTCATACATAATAAATGAATCTAAAACACAAGTTAGATTTTAGTAAATATTTAACATGAAACAACCAACAAAAGACTTAAATATTGTTACAAGAGGGCTTTAAAAAAGGAAAGAAGTAAATTATCTAGAAATTAAAATTCATAATAACTTAAAATGGGAGGAGACACAAATAAACAGCTTAAAAAAAGGAAATGTCAAAAAAAAAATTGTCCATATTCCCCAAATTAAAAAACGTAATACCAACAAAAATATAGAAACGAATATACTGGAAAACGAATGCGCCTTATAAGTGGCTTACCCCCTATAACTTTTTTATTTTTTCAGATAAAAACTGGATTTGGTATGGATATGTTTGGTATTTTAAAAAACACCCTCGGTATATTTTTTCTTTATTCGATAGAAAATGACACTTTGAATAGAATGACATATCATATGTCAACTTCTGATATTTTCGAATGTGGTTTATTTGAAATTTTAACATGCAGTTCATAACAATTTGACTCGAAATACCAAGTGTGTGGTAGAAAATTATTCATATAAAAATGCTTTTTCCAAACATGTTAATGAGCCACCCTTTTTCCATTTGAAAAAAAAAATAGTTATAATTAAAAATACGATTCGGTGATGTTTTAACCGGCCAGGATAAGATACGGAAAATATTAGACGATCAAATCTATTTTTCCAAGGCTTCTTGACTAAAAATTAGTATTTTTAACACAGCCATGGCACTCTAGATTGATATATAAAATAATATTTTTAAAAAATTAAAAAGTAGATATTTTGATATCTTCCGAAGGTCTAAATAGTTTGTATTATAATTTATTATTCAAGCTAATAAAACTTTTTAGATAATTTCAAATACGAGCTAGCATAGTTTTACTGACCGATTTTGTTAGCGGAGACACAACTGGAGCTATTTCAGTTATAACGAATTTTCTTAAAGGTACATAATTATAATTTTAGAAGATATTCATAAAAAAAGCCCTAGTTGATTAAAACAAGTATCCTTTCATAATATTTGCCTCCTCCTTTAAGTGTTAAAAATTTTTCGACAGTTTTATTAACATTTGAAATTGTCACAACACAAAGAATGTTTACTACCCGAAACAGTGTTACATCACACAAACTTCGTACCTGTGTGTTTTGTAGTTTCAATAACTGCACTAATAAAAACTAAAGTCTAAAACACTTAAATATTATGACAAAGCCACGATTTTAATATTATTTCAATGTGATCAACACCGAAACTGCGGAAAACGAAAACTTCTAATTTCTACGGTATCGAGCAATGCGGTCCCAATTTTTAGAATTAACTGAAATACACCAAACCTATAAGCACTTTAAGCCGTTGATGAAAAACATGATATTTAAGAAATTAATATAAACGTAGACGATATCGACCAACTTATAAAAAGACGTACACGTCTTCACACTATGTCGTACATGTTTTCAGACTTGTACATGTTCATATTGTTGGATGATGTAAACAGTGACAGATACCAGGGGGGTGCTCGAAGGCCGAAGCCGAAGAGGACCAAACCCTCCCCTTGGGTTCGGCCAAGTAATACGATATTATTAATTTCTTAAAGTCACAAAGGACTCTGATGGAGTATGTACTTTGAGTAAAATTTTATGTCAAGCCCACCCCTTTACCGAATCTTGGATCCAAGTGAACTGCGACAAAGAAAATATCTAATAAATGAATACTTACACTTTTGAGATAGCAGAACGGAAAAATAAAGTTTTATAAGATGATGATGATGATGATGATGATATACATCGATGTAAAATTCTCTTTTTACATTTCATGTTACGTACTAACATTTTTTGTTAGGAACTCTTTAATTCCAATAGTAAAGTCAACAGCAATAAAAAGCAACATAAACAAAAAGATTAATTTCCCAGAAAGCATGCTTTGCGAGCAAACTTGACAAGACACTGAGGAAGTTTTAACTCAGTTTTTAACGACAGTGGTGGCTGGAGACGAATAATTAATTGCTCTACTTCGAAATTCTCCATGGACCCGTGTTGTTATATTGATAATTACATTTAGTGAAGCTTAGTAAATATTTAAGTCACCCTTAAAACTATTAGGAGAAATTTACATTATGTATGTCACGGCTAAAATATGTACTTGGCTAATTTTAAAACTATCCAGCTATTTTGTGAAATATGCAACACAGTTTGAAAGAATCTGCCAATTTTTGCAAAATAGAGTTTAACCAGCATCCAGTTTACAAACTAGCTGGTCAGTTTTCAAACTATATTTTCTTATTAATAAGATTTTATATTATTATTTTAATATTAGCCAATTATTTTAGTTAGTTTATATAATAACTAATTACAATATTGGCTAATATGATAACTTCATTAATTTAAGTCAGTTAAAATAGAAAGACTTCTATCTAGTTTATAAGCTAACAATTTGCAAAAGACGTTAGTCATCCCTGTAGTAGGACCAGTGATGCCAACTGGTGGGAAATTTCCCAATTCGTGGAGAAAAATCGAGATCCAGAGGGAAATGGGAAATTTTAATCCGAAACATTCATGGTAAATTCTAAATTCATGTACTGTTCTTAAAAAAATAGTTATCGTGAACGCATTTCTCAGTAAAGTGAGTAAAATCAAACTATAATTACCGCAACTAAATACGCAATTTTGGTTGGCATCACATATTATTCTTCTAACCCCTCCACTCGAGTACATGGTGATTTTACAACATATACCGTGTGAGTCTCAAATGTAGCTCACCCCTATAATTTTTTTTTTTTTTTAGTGAAATAACGAAATTTGGTGTTAGTATATGACATAAATTAGGATTGATTGACGTATTCAATTGTTTTCGGTCACTTCCGGTTTTACCGGAAATGACTACAACTTTTGATTTTTAAATGACACCCCAGTATTTTTTTTACTTTATTCGATAGAAAATGTCACTCTGAATAGAATGACATATCATATGTCAACTTTTGACATTTCGCATATGGTTTATTTGAAATTATAACTTGCGGTTCGTAACGAAAATTTGAGTCGAAATACCAAGTGTGTGGTATCAAATTATTCGTAAAAAAATGCTTTTTCCAAATATGCTAATGAGCCACCCTCGTTCCATTTGAAAAAATTGAGATATGATTAAAAATACGATTTGGGCATTTTGAGACGCACCCGGTATATGTTCTGTTGGCGACACTACCGGATGTTTCGCAAAAATGGCTCACTCCTATAACTTTTTAATTTTTTCAAATAAAAGAATACGAGATTCAGTATGCTAGGATATGACATAAATTAGGAATGATTGATGGCTATTCAGTTGTTTTCGGTCACTTAAATACGACTGCAACTTATTTCTGCATCTGAACGCAAAATAATATACAGGGTGTTGCATTAAAAAATTGAGAGGTATAGTATTTCAAATATAATGCGATGTTGGCGACGCCATAAAAATTACTCTGTATAAGATATTGTAAATTTTTATTCACGGGTTTATTCTGTTCTAAAATATAACTAAGTATCAGTAAAGTTCAATTCATTCTAGTTTTTAACCAGTGTGTACCGATTTTGGAACAGGCCTAGTTTAAACTGTTGTTGAAATCTTATTTTTTAGTAGAAACAAAACGATAATTTTAATCGACAGTAAGTATTCCTTAGTTTCAATAAAAAACAGAACACTTATGTATCTGAAGCAATAACAAACACCAGCCCGAAAATAACTTTACGTATACACAACGCATAAAAATATTCGATTTTCTATTAATTTAAACATCGGAAAAGCGGTGAAATAAAACATATTTTACGTCTAGAGCAATTGATTACTTAAACAAGTGCGTCAATACGAATAGAATAGCGAAAATATTTGGACATTTTCAAGTTCAATCGAACAATTCTCGCCGAAATACAATATTAATGGAACAGAACCGATGTTTATTTAATTCGATTTATATTAGTTCGAAAATTGTTATAATAACAGTTCCGAGTATCGCACGTAACAATTTTCCACGCCAATAAACAATTATTTGGAAAATGGAAAATTCCGAAGGGTATTTTATTGTGATAAATTGCAGCGGGACTAATTTGACGCTTATAGAAATAAACAACTCATACTATTTAAATATATTTGTTGTTCCGCTATACTACATTTTTTCTGCATTTTTTGCTTATAATAACTACCTAAAAGTTTGTGGGAAATGGAATTATTTTATTATTAATTTATGGAAAAATAAATTAATGTGTTGAACATCATTGATAAAATTCATTATATCAAAGGCAAAGCATAAAATTTAATTAAGCTTTTTAATTTTGTCCGCCATTGAATGTCTAGATTTTAGAATCTGTATCATGCGCACCACTCACACAATACCAGAAGTCAAGCTGCACAGATGACTCCTATAGATCGTGTTAGTAAATCAGTCTGCCAAAAAAGTATATCTTATAATGGAATAACATTATATAACAGTTTACCTTCGTTATACAGGAGATATTCTAGCCGAATTTTCAAAAAGAACATTAAATCTTATATAGTTGTCAATTATGTGATAATGCACTCCATGTTGGTCTAGGACAAACCATTATTATCAACCTTTAGAATTATAGCTTGTATACTTTTATTACATATTTATAGTGTTTTTTTTTCTCTTTCTTTCTGCGTGTAGTTAACTTTTAATAAGAAAGTAACTCTCAAAACAAGGCACAACACAAGACATTGTCTTAGGTGCCTTTATTAAAGAAAAGGCTGTGTTATTTTATGTACTAATCTAAAAGTTAATAAAGTTTATTATTATTATTTATATTATTATGTCTCAGGTCTAATTTTCAGTCAACTGCTCTTTATTAATTCTTCTCTGATCGTAATATGTATATGTTTACTAATGTTATTTTAAAAGATATACACATCTTTATTCGGTTTTTCTGATTCCTAACCACCACTCCCTTTCTTGCCACATGATATCGGAAAGATGACTTTATTCTATTTCCTTCCTTATTCCTTTTATCTAAATACTATCTAGCTTGTTCTCAGTCTTTCTCTTCTTCAGCTCCTTTGAGGATATCCTTTTGTTTTGGGAGCCTGTCGCCTGACATCCTTTGTACATGCCCTATTTATCAACTGATATCATCAACAATCGTAGATTTAGCTCCCGTTATTTCCCATATTCTTTCGTTCTTAGCCATAACTCTTTTTGATTTTCCAGCGGCTGTTCTCCAGAAATCCATTTCGGTTGAATAATTTGTTCAATGCTCTGTTTTATAGGTCATACTACCTCAGAAAAAAATGAGTATAACTTAAAAGAAAAGAGATATCATTAAAACATAATCAAATGCCAAAAGTCTCCCAACGAAAAAAAAAGTGAGATCTTATGTAAAACCTAGTCAGTTATTTTAGTTAGTGTTCATGCAAGCACTTATTCAACAGCCTTTTTTATATCATCGACATACTCAGCTTATTCAACCATTTCCAATTATGGTGTAGCCTCCCTCACATATTTAGATACTATCTTTGTAGTTGGGCCCATTGTTGCTAATTTCCTAATATCTTTTAGGTTTGGTCCTCCCTAGGTCTCGTAATTCCTCGTGGGTACCTTGCTGTAATTTTTGTGGGCCATCTGTTGTCAGTCCTTCTTGCCAGGTCTCCTGTCCATTGCCACTTGAGGGATTTTAGGGATTAAGCATGCAGGGATTTGATTCTGTGGATGACATCTATTACCAGGGTCTTTTGTCGTATCCACTCTATTCTTTTACGGTCTTTCCTAGTTATTCCCAGCATATTTCGTTCCATTGAGCATTATGCGACGTGCAGTTTCCTTATAATGTCCGTTTTAAAGGTCCAGGTTTCGCAGATCATGACTGGTATTACATTGGTCAAATGTTTTCTTCTTTAGATAAAGTGTCATTCTAGATTTGAATATGATTGAGTAATAAGTACTCCACGCTAATTTAATTCTTCGGTTGATTTCTGGTAGTAGAGATCCCGAAATGTACATTAGTTGTCCCAGATATATGAATTCTTCAACTATTTCCAGTTTTGTGTTATTTATTAGAATGTTTTTTTCTGTCTACTAGTTCGTTGTACATTACTTCAGTTTTTGCTAAATTCATTTTTCAACAGAGACCAACTTTATTGCTGGCTGTATTTAGTTAGTTAATTTGTGTTTGTAGTTTTTCAGAAATATGTCATCAACGAATCTTAGATGGACAAGATATTCTCCAGATTCCGTCCAGTCTAGTTGACGGAAGATTTCTTCTAGTGTTGCTATAAACAACTTTGGAGATTTTGCGTCTCGCTGTCGTACTGTTATATAGACATTATCAAGATCAGACATTTTTATTCCTTTAATAATAATAATAATGATTTCTGGCACTCGCACGGTACCATAATTATAAAAGAATAATCTACTATTTCGATTGCTAAATAAATCTAAACAGTGCACTTAAGAATAAAGTATTTTAGTTAATAGAATTTGTTGACGTCTTATTGCTTTTTACATTTGATGTTTTAGATGACATTTAGTCATATTCTACCTCGATCTCTTACATTTTCGTGAACATTATTTAATAAAGGTATTGATTATTTAAGTAACTCCCTAAGACAGAGGCTTCACGCTAACAAACATCCCCTATTGTAATCGTATTCCCGATCTTTATGCGAGACCGTACAGTCTGGAATAAACAAGACACAAACAGCGATGAAGACGTTTCGGGACGACGATAAGACGTCAGTATCAATGTCGGCGTTCCAGCAAAATGTGGGAGGGTAAAAGGAACTATAAAGACAAAACGGAAACGGCGCGAATACGAATGGCGGAAATCGCTGGATATTTGAAAGGCAAATTTAGTAGGGTGGGGGAACGTGGGGAGAGGACATGGAAAAAAAGCCGCCGGAAGGGCGATTGCTTTAAAACGGGCTTTGTTTCACGGTGGTTGAACAAGTTCGGGTAGTTACAGTAACTCAATAACGCTAGCGTAACTCTATGAGACAAGTCTATTCAGAATAAAAGTATTACTTGAAACATATATATGCCTTAATATCATCTATGAAGAATATCTACATTTTTCACAAAATGTTAATAATAAAAGAGCTTCTCCTCTTATTAGGACGATTCGTTCCACATTTTTTTTTGTAAAATTTTAACACTACTACTACTGCGATTAGTCGCTGACGTAGTATTTGACACGCGTCAGAACATGGTTACGCAAGGCGTTTCCTTTCATGAGCTTTTCTGTGACTGAAAAGTCCGATACGTGGATGTTATCTCTGTTACGCATTCCGTACTCTTTACTTTTTGATTGTCGCTGTTAACTGAGTTTACAATTCTACTCTTTTGCGTTCTATTGTGCTCTGCTTCTTTCCACCGATTCTGCATTCTTATCCCCCTTAAGTTTTTGTGGAAAACATCCTTATACCTTTTGAGTCGTCCACCCGGTTTCCTCTGACCATCCTCAAGCTCACCGTAAAGAAGAGATTTTGCTAGGAGGTTTTCTTGCATCCTGCATACGTGACCCGCTCATCTTCAGTGGGATTTATTAATCATGTGTTAAACGCTCTCGCAGCTAGGTTTTTCAAGGACCGATGAGACATGATGAAACCATTTGATTCTTAAGAGTTGTCTAGGGTATGTAACTTTTTTAATGCGTTCATGTGTCGGTGGCATGCACCCAGGTTTCGCTTCCATATAACATGGTGAGGATTATTATTGCTCGATACATTGCAAATTTAATTTTTGGTGCTCAAGTCATGATTATAGAACACCCTGTCTTTTAATTTCCAGAATGTCCTTGAGGCGCTGCTAATCCTGTGCTGAATTTCAGAGTCCTATCTCCGAGATATTGGCCTTTTCTGAAATCAAACTGTCGCGTCGGGGTAATTGAATTCCGCTACATATTTCAATAGTTCATCTCCGATTTTCATAGCATTATTGTGATCTTCCGGGGAAGTGCACATGATTTTAGTTTTTTCGAGTTCCAAACCCCCGTATGCCCAGGTATATGTGTTCAACATTTCTTGTAATTGCGTTTTTGCAACTATAGAGCTCGGTCATCAGCGTATTGAAGTTCTGTAATGAATTTGGTACGTGTTTTTGCCCTGAGTCTTCTAATGTTGAACAGACCGCTGTCGTATCTCTATATAATGACCATTCCTCTTTCCTGCAGTTTGTTATCCACTATAATGGAGAGCGCGGCCATGAATATGTTGAAAAGAAGAGTGATCCATGATGTGACATTTTTGACTTGTTGTTATAGAGGCTTTTACACAGTGTAAAATTTTATCAGTACTCCGAACTTTTTCATAATTGCCCAAAGTGCATCTCTGTTGACAGAATCGAAGTTTGTTAGGTCGATGAATGCAACATAAAGTTTATTTACACTGCTGCTCTTTTAATTTTTCCTGTACTTGGCGTACGGAGAATATGGAATCGACGGTGGCCGCGATTGGTGCTAAAACCCGTTTGCGATTCTGAGAGATTTTTCTCTATATGTGGGTACAGGCGCAGGCCGTTTAACATAATTTTTACATGAATTTTTCTTCTGATAGCCAGTAGTGAAATTTCCCGGTAGTTGATGCAGTCTGATGAACTTCCTTTGTTCTTAAATATATTTACTATATTCGCGTTGCAAAAGTCCTGAGGTTTCCCATATGACATCGAAGAGAGCCTTAAGATGACCAATAAGTTCTTTACTTGCACACTTGAAGAATATCTACATTTTTCTCAAAATGTTAATAATAAAAGAGGTTTTCCTCTTATGAAGACGATGCGTGGACACACTGTATATTTATATAGATATTTCGACCTGTTTATGTAAAATTTGAGAAGCCTGCCCAAGAGAAATTATTATTGGGCATCATTTTCGAAGCCACCAATACAGCACTTTTTTCGAGCACACAAGGTATTTATTTCAAAAATCATTATAGCCTCACAAAAGGATACATCACACAACTCCCCCGATTTTTACGTCCAATGGGCCCATCTTGCCACCATGGCAACCAACCACAAACAACACCGATCCGAAACAAAAGAACCTTTATAGACAAAGACAAATGTCCGTCGACAATTAATAACGGCCTACTTGATATCGCGTATAGTCGCATCGGATGGGCTGGAAAATTTCGAGGTTAGGACCATTTGTCATTCTGGAACCGCGAAACCATTAGGCTTAAGTGGCGCCTTGTCCTTAGAGAAATGCTAGGAAGGAGTGGGGGGAGATAGGAGTCCTTCTTCTCTCTCTCCTCCTTTACAGCCGCTAAACGTTTTTCTTTTTTTTTGCGTTGACAAGAAGCAAAAATGCTTTTAAGACCAGTCCCAGAATTTTCCTTCCATTCGTCGTTAGAGCTTGGGCAAAAATGTAACGAAAATACTTGATATATTAAACGAAAATATTATCTCTATTAAGAAAATTGTATTTATGTTTGAATGGGGAGTTCCGGAGCGGATACTTAAAAAAATTGCTAGGTTTAAAACCTATTTTTGATATTATTTTAGTTTAACAGCACTTTATACGAGAGATATTCAAAAGTAGAAACTCCAAGATAAATAACTGGTCAATTAAAAACTATTTTTTTAGTAACATGATTAAAATGAACCTCCATTTTTTGTAATAATTGATCTGCACTGCAAATGAGTGATATTAATTAGAATTAGAATTTAGAATTTAGAATGAGTGGGAGAGGGGTTAATCACTTCGACCTTACAGATCCATTGTGTCCCCCTTTCTTGAATCATAACTCATCATACAGTCCCAGGGCTTTGACAAAAGCCAGTATCTGGGACGGTTTTATAGAGGGTAGTTCTCCATCTCCAATATCAGTCGTACCAAAATTCATGGCACGAATAGTTGTCGTCTCGGCGCACTCAGTGATGAGGTGTACTGGTGTTTCACCATCTTCCCCACAGAATCTGCATTCGCCGTTTCTTCTTAGTTTCAATCTACTGAGGTGTTCATTGAGGAGACAGTGTCCTGTTAAAACCCCGTGACAATCCGAAGATTGTTCTTACTCAGACCCAGGAAGATCTGTGATTTTTCTTGATCATAAGCCCTCAGAAACTTCTTCGAGTGTCTTAGACCATTGCAAGATTTCCATTCCAGGTTGCGGATGGAATCTTCCAAGTTCTTGAGTTCCGCCTTGAGTTGGTTACCACTTGGAAAGCAGAACGGTTCTGGTCCAGTTAGTGGAGTGTTCGCTCCTTTCCTAGCTAGATTATTTGCTTTTTCATTGCCTTCTATCCCTTGGTGAGCAGGCAGTGATATTAATTAATTATATATCATATAATATAAATTCAACGGAATATAGTGTGAGAAAAGCATATTCAGTCGATAGAAAGATAGAATTTAGAATTTTAATACGATCCTGGATACTTTATCTCCGTGGTCTGTATTTTAATGCATGCGACAGAGATAAATATAAATGACCGGTTCGCAGACAGAGAGACAAAATAAAAAGCGGCAATAAAAAGCGTATTGCCGGTTTTTACGTGTGTAGGCAGAGATATGTATGGATATGTAAAAAGCTTCGCATTCTTTCTTTCCGACTTACAAGATCGCTCTAGTGATTCACTTCTGGACATATAGGTACGACCCAAGACCTTTCTCGTGTCAACCCGGTATGTAGAATGTATGTAGAATGAATTCTACATACTACGTATATTATTATCTTAGACTTAAATAAATTAGAAAAAAAAATAAACTATTTTAAAAAGTTTTATGTACACTACTGAAGTTTCATGTACACTACTCTAAGTTAAATATAACCTATTACCTACAGCTGTAGTAAAATGAGTAACTAATAATTGTGAAGAATAAAGTTCCAACTCTAAATGCAACATTCTTCGTAAACGCCTACTTGTGCTGTTTGAAATGTTAATGCAAAATGCGACAATACCGCATAGAAGACATGTATCAACCCAACTTTTATCTCTTTTTAATATATTTGATTTTTCACTAACCTGTCTACATCACTGTTAAACACTTTAAAATCCAACACACAATTATGCCCACTTGCACCGTTTGTATAAATTTTATTTAAAGGCTAAACAGTGATTAATTATAATAAAATATGTATAGTTAATCACTGTTTAGCTTTTAAACAAAGTTTATACAAACGATGCAAGTGGGCATTAGACAATTACTTTAACTGGTTAAGTCTTTGAAATATGTCAAAAAGCTCATTGTATATGTTGATACTGTGTTTATTTTCGAGAATTTTTCGTTTAAGTGGATACATTTGCCGATCGAACCCCTAAGCTACTCAATCCCTAATCCCTGATATCCTTCCATTAAAAATAGTACCTCTTTTCAGGAATTTTTAGCTTCACTCATTTTGTATCTCTATATAAAATACAGTATCTGTCTGTTTTACTGCCAGTCCTTACACGATTGTAATGGGTATAATTAATATTTTCTCAGATTGGTATCTGCACTAAAAAGTGTTATTTCTGCATAACTAAAATTATAGATACTCAGTATAACTGCAAATATGGCATAAATTGATATGGTATTTTCCTCACTTCGTTTGTTTGTCGCAACGAGGTTTTATAAAAGCCGGCGCCCCTGGTCGGGGCAGCTAGTAATATAGGGTAATATACTATATAAAACTAATTTTGTAAAAATTATTATCTGTAATTATTTCAACGACTATACTGGTATTATTAACTTGATTATGGAGTTAATGGTTCTCGGTTGGAGCCGTAAAATGGATTTTGAATAAAGTTAATTAAAGTGAATGTAAATGACAAATTTTAATAGCTCTATAAAAAATACACTTTTAGCTGTTCCAGGTTTATTACCAGGTTTAACAAACATAAATTATCTTATTTATATTTATGATAACAAAAATGAAATTAAATACTTAACGATTTTAAAGCCAGACCTATGGCCAGACTCTGACGACTCGTGTACTTGACAAACACTTGTTATTGGTATCGGAATGATTTTTATTTTTTGGATCGAGATGATTTTTTTTAAATGGAAGACACTGTATAGTATTGCATTTTTGGCTTTCTTTCTGATCAATTTACATAATCCTAAAATATTATTAAATAGATTTAGATAGTTTCAGAGATATTAATAAAAAAATAAAAAATATATTTTTTCGTTTTTTTTTTAATTACTAAAAATACAAGAAATGCTCTGAAAAAACTATACAGGATGGTACGAACTGTATTCCGGAAACTTCGCCAGCATTTTCTACAGATAAAAATAAGTAAAAAAGTTCATATAAATATATGTCCTAAATAAATGGTTAGTTTCGGAGATACAGGGTGTAGGATTTTCATTTTTATCTCGAATAATTTATGAAGTAACTTAAATATTTGGATGGATATTGGTATCTGGAAGTTTTTTAACATCAGAAATTTGATTTTGATATCAATATGACGCCTAGTTGTAGGGGGCGCCACCTACATATTTTTTACTGGTTTGAAGAGTAATAACTTTTTGTGCGTACCTGTATAAAATTACTTAGTAAAAAATATACATTTTAAGACGTCTTATGCGCAAAAAAGGTCTCTTGGTAAAAATCATTACGAGTAATGGTTCTCGAGATATTTGGAATCGAAATTATCAATACCTGCCATCATTGACATAAATTAAAGATGTTGACTAAATAGTTATGAGACATTTATGATTTCAGTCTTTCAAATGTTTTTGTGCCAAAAGTTCAACAGAAACTGTTTTATCATCATTTTTTCGCTCACAAATTTATGATTAATTTAAAAAAATAAAATTTTTCCAAATTTAATATTAAATTAATAATATATAACGAGTTATAACACATCATACAGTCTCAGGGCTTTAACAAAAGCCAGCATCTGAGACGGCTCCACAGAGGCCAGCTCTCCATCCTCGACATCAGCCGTACCAAAGTTCATGGCACAAACGGTCGTCGTCTCGGCGCACTCATTGATAAGGTGTTCTGGTGTTTCCTCATTTTCCTCACAGAACCTGCATTCGTCGTTGTTCTTCAGTTTCAGCCTACTGAGGTATTCGTTGAAGAGACAGTGTCCTGTTAGAAACTCCGTGACAATCCGAAGATTGTTCTTACTTAAACGAAGGAAAATCTTTTATTTTTTTCGGTCGTAAGTTCTGAGGAGCTTTTTCGAGTGTCTTAGACCGTTGGAGGACTCCCATTCCAGGTTAAGGATGGAGTCTTCCGGCATGAAATACATAGCGAACTTTCTGCCATATACAGGGCTGAGGTCGGATTTTTTATAAAATCAACTGAAATGCACCTAGCCTATGACAAATGTTTGCCAAGTACACGGGCCGTCTAAGTCAGCCATAAGCTTTTGTTTAAAATACTTTTTTAGGTCCGAAATTAGAGAATAAAAAAAATTAAATTAAGATTGTCAAAAAAACCTTCGACAACGTATATTTTGTAGAAGGTAATGACTAAAACTCTGTTTAAACGATTTTGCAATATGCTTTTTTTTAACTGACCACACAAATTTCCAGAAGGACAAATAAAATAAAATAAAATGCTATTGGATCACAGTCAGTGGTTTTTACATCTGCTGATCAATAAACGAATGTTTACGACAGGTTATGTATTCGATTTCGGTTTTATCTCCCGTTTTTATTGTGAAAAAACCCTAACCACATTACGCGGACTAAAAGCTTCTTGTTGATCCGGTTTATTTTATTTCCTTTCGAAAAGGGATACAGTTGATAAATATCAAAAAGTAGACCGAAAAAAAATTATATCAAACCAATAAAAAACAGAGTTTTATAGAAGTACTAAGATAAATATAAAATGATGGGATACCTATTTAGAATATAATACTGAGGCACTTATTGTCTGTTATCTCAATTCACATGTAAATTCGTATGATCGAAAAAAAACGGCGTCAATGATGGCTAGGGAACGACAATCGATAATAATTTTAGCGAAGTCAATCTCTAGACGTCTATTGAAAAAGATAGAACGTTTCTAGGCACAAATCTAGGATGTGTTTCACTTGGGTAAAATGTACATAGGTACATGTATTACCAAAATATAATTTTATTGCGACTGCGAAGAAGACTGCCTAGGTTTGAGATGACAAGTCTATTTAAAAAATAAACATATTTATTTAAATGCAATACATTCAGTTTTAAGACGCTCTGTACATAAATAATTATTGATTTTTAAATTATTATTCGCAAACTAGGGAGAGGGAAATTAGACGATGATCAGAGATGATAGGTGTTGGGTAATAGTTTTTAGTATACAATTCGAGACGTACTGATCGTTAATTTGTAAGTTTGGTCATTGTGACAAAGAATGTTATTAAAAGATAAAGTAAATGTTTTTATTCATTATTTCATTGGAGTTAACTAAAGCACACTGCTTATCTTCCTGTTGTAATATTCTGTTCTAAAGCATTTCCTTATTTATTTCATCTGAGAATTATATTATAGGTATATCATGTGTATGTATTTAATGGAATCGATTATGGTTGAATATCTTGAGTTTAAAAGTAGTCTAAATACAACCGTCTACTATCCATTCGTACCGATGTTTTTGGTTCAGTGTGACAAAAAGGGCCTTGTTGAGCGTACTAACATATCTTAGCAAGCAAAAATTGTTGCAAGAAAAAAAGTTGCAAATTAGTTGAACTTGCAACGGTTTTGCAACCTCTGTAGTGTAGTGTAACGTGAAACCGCACACGATTCATATTGGACTAGTTTTCAATCAGTCACAGATATGTTGTTTTTCGACCATTTCCCGCTGCGTTGCATTTTAAGAGTTGTTATTTCCACAGGGTTATTTTATATCTATATCAAAATGGCTGATTAAGAACTAAATATCGAACTGACATAGTAACCTATTTAAATATAATACTACACCAACTTGAATTTGAATTGAAACTGGTTCACGATGAGTTGCATCTATGTGCGTGTAGTAGTTCCCTTTAAGTTGGAAACTAGTTGTAGGGTAAACTAGTTTGCAACCTTTGTCTCAAAATAGTTGCACCGTGGGCGCTGGGTCTTAGTATCTGTGGTTCGGGACCTGGTAAACTAACAAAAATCTCTTCAGTTTTGAATGTAATAAATGTGAAATATTTTGAATCTATTGAACTACAAACCTTGGTATGAGAACTGTATGTCTTATGTATATTTTAGTATTACTTTATTAAAGTTCAGAACAGCATAGTTGAATTCTTTGGAATAGTGATCAAGGTTTTCTCTGCCGTGCTCTTTTACTTGCGAATTCCAGGCAGAGTACGACTCCTTTCATTTCATTAAATAAAATAAGTAGGGCTATTTACAAATTTAACGCTTGATTTACATAACCTATTCTCCTCAAATTTGCCTAATATTGTTTCTGTCGATCGCATCCGAGATTAGTCACAAAAAATATATTTAACACAACGATCCTTTATTTTATTTAAAGTTATTACTCATTATACACTCTCAGGGCTTTAATAAAAGCCAGTATCTGAGACGGCTCTACGGAGGCCGACTCTCCATCCTCGATATCAGCCGTACCAAAGTTCATGGCATGAACGGTCGTCGTCACGGCGCACTCAGTGATAAGGTGTTCTAGTGTTTCCCCATTTTCCCCACAGAATCTGCATTCGCCGTTGTTTCTCAGCTTCAGCCTACTGAGGTGTTCGTTGAGAAGACAGTGTCCTGTTAGAAAACCCGTGACAATCCGAAGATTATTTTTACTTTGATTTTTCACGGTCGTAAGTTCTGAGGAACTTTTTCGAGTGTCTTAGACCGTTGGAGGATACCCATTCCAGGTTACGGATGGAGTCTTCCAGATTCTTCAGTGCCGCTTTGAGTTGGTTGTTGGTTCCCGCTTGGAAAACAGAAGGGTTCTAGTCCAGTTAGTGGAGTGTTTGCTCCTTTTCTAGCTAGATCATTTGCTTTTTCATTGCCTTTCATTACCCTGAGTTGTTATACTATAACAGTAATAAAATATATTGCATCAAAAGTTCAAACTGAACAAGTAGGCTTTTATGGAAAATGTTTTATCTAGGGTTTGAACCTTATTTTTCAGAATAAGTTACTCATTTTACTACAAAATGTAATAGATTATATTTAGCTTAGATATATTATCTTCATTTCAGTAGTATATATGAAAGTTTTTAAAATAGTTTAGTAATGTTTGTTATTTTTTTTTATTCTACCATCCTATTCAGCTATTCAAATTTATGTATTTATTTTTTATTAAAACTGAAATATAAGGCCAGCTAAAATACAGAGTTTTCCAGCCTCGATTAGTGCAGTGCTGCAACCCATTTGAATTGAACCAACTCAACCGAAACAAACTATATTTAAACCTCGTATAGGTCGCAATTCGACCTCCTCTATGGCTGAAAACGATCAAAAGAGCCCTGTTCAACCAAATGGAACAAAATATCGACCCTTCGGTTACGAAAATAACTCCAGTTCTCTTCTGGTCTATTAATTGCATACGTTTGAAGAGAAAGACAGACACACGGAGCCCTCTAGGGTATTTAGTATGAAACTCGCCACCATTCGTGCGCCACGATGTACAACATCGTCCTTCAGAAAAGTTTCTTGATCAAGTTCGATCACGAAAACAATAATTGGAGGGAGAGCTTTCCGATCGCTTGTCTCCAGAACCATCTGCTTTGGTAAGAAGTTTATCTTGAGACAGATAGTGTCAACTTTATCCTCTCGAGTCCACTTCTGCACGTTTATGTTTTGCTCGTTATTTGATTTGTTTTCCTAACGGCCGACTCCCGGAAACCGCAATCTTTTCTGGTTTATTTATTTACAAAATTTTGAGGATAAATACAAATTTTCACTGGTAATACCAGAAGAGGTTAAATTATTTCCGGAATATTTTTCAAATTAATGAATATTTTTAAGGTGAGAAAATGTTCCACCAAATTGTGTTTAAAATCATTTTAAAATTATATTTTTTCATTTCTGAATATGAATATTTTTTTCTTTGACAAACAGCAGCACCTGGAAAGTTTGGTTAACTTGATAATTCAGTTGTCATTGTAACTAAGTAAAACATTAAAGCTTCATTTAGAACCTCGCGATTAGTGGAATAAATTAGTGGTTTCAATTACACTTTATACTTTTTAGTTTACGATCATTCACAATATTATCTAAAAAACACAATTAAAATTAATATTATATCCTAGCAGCAGCTTGTGGTAGTCAGTTGTATCCATAGAGAAAGCATAATATTTACCTTTTAAAGTAATCAACTATTGATTTCTAACCAAAAATTCTCTGGACAGATGATAATCAAAGGTCAAAAAGACATTCCTCGCAAATTTTGAAATATAATTAGTAGAAAATTTAAATGTTTATTAACTTTTTCTACTAATTGAAAATAGCTACAACTAATTTTGACATTCTCAATGCTGACATTGAAATTAGAGGAACAAACTTCTACGCTAAATGAAACCACTTATTAATTCCACTTATTGCGAGGTTCTGAATGAAGCTTAACTTACGTTTGAAAGCTGCCAGTTTTGTATAAAAAGGTTTCTCAATTTTTTAGTATACTTTTAAAATTAATGTTTTAAAATGTCATGTTATTTGTAATTTATGTGAAAAATTGTCGGGCGCAATGGCTATCATCATGCTATGTCATATCTGGCACAACTAATAGAAGCGGTTATCATTTGATGAAACACTACTTGTATAGAGTTGTTCAGGAATATTTGCATCTAAATTATTAAAAATTGAAACTATAGTCTGTCCAGCGAATCAGAGATGAGTTCTACAAAAAAGGCGGCGGCATCCAGTTGGCTTGGAAATGACGATCGATGACACTCCCAATATAATTTTACATATAAAATGAAAGCGATCTTTGTTTTTCGATTATAATAATTGTACTATGTTATCAGACTTAGGTATTTAATTTCAATTCCAAGTCCAGTTTTTTCGCCTTTAAGAAGAAAGGAGGTGGCGCAAGAATATACAAGGTGAATCTTACATAAGTGCAAATATTTTTAGCGGTAGTAAACTTCGACGATTTTTTGATTTTTTTTTAGTTTTTAGTTAAAAAACATAATTTCTAGATAATATGGTAACATAGGTGGTTTGGTTTGGTTAAAAAAAGATCTATAATGGTTCTCAAAATTTAAGCAAAGAATATTTTTTTTGGAAATTTTCAAAGTAAAATAACTGGGTTATTTTGGACTTATTTGAAAAACGGTAAAGAGAAAATGTATTTCTTTTATCGAGATCTACCAGTCCTGAAAATATTTACACTTATTTAAGACTCACCCTGTATAAAACACCTTAATTATGTAAGTAAAAAAATAAAGGCGTTTTTTTTAAACATATTTGAATATAGAAATTATAACAAAAAGTTATAATGAACTGGACATATGGAAATTTATTCTGGCCTATAAATGTCAGAAAATTTCCATTAGAATTCGCTGTTGGTTACTAGAGGGAAAAATTTCCGATAAGTTTATGAGTTGCCATGGTACACCTCGCGAAATCAACTATTTTGATTGGTTAAAATGTACTGGGGGGATATTTTCTTGTAAAATTGAATTAATTTCATTGTTTCAGTACGGAACAACTTCCGGGACCAACTTCAGCGGCAGGATCGGCCCGCACGAGCGCCTCCTGCAGTTTGGCTTCGTCTAGGGAAAGCAGTACCTCGGCCCCAGGCCCCACACCCTTCAGGGTGCTGATGCTTGGGGGCCCAGCCGTCGGAAAATCCTCTCTGGTATCTCAATTCATGACTAGCGAGTACCTGCATGCCTACGACACTAGTATAGGTAAGTAAAATCTAATATCAAACAGAAAATATACAGCAGAGGTACCTGCTTTATACATCCGCAGGAATGTACATATAAAACTATAGTTTCTTTATGAGCACCTTTGAAAAAACTGTGTGTGTACTATTTGCGCATATTTGAAGTGGAACTTCGTACTAACAGCTATTAAAATGAAGGATTTGAAGGACATGTTGAAAAAGTGTAGTTTGAAATGTTGAAAAAGTAATTTATGCGTAACAAATATTTTTTACGTGTAACAGATAGTTTTATATGCGTAAAATAAACACAAAGTCTTTAATACAAAAAATAAATCCTAATTGTAATCGAGCAACGTTACAAAATTACATACTATCCGCTGTTTAAAGCTTCAAAATAAAAAGCTCGGCAAAATTTTAGAAGAAAGGGAACCACTTAAATGAAACCTCTTCAGCCGAGTTTTCCGGTAAATGGATTTCCCGATTGCTTTCGATGACGCAAAGAAAACTTTAATTGGTTCAAAGTTTCCTCTATCTATCTATACTTAATATATCGTCTAAACCTCACTCTTATTGGACTAGAATCTTTCGAATCTTTATAGCATTTGGTACTAAAAGTTTCTATTTATGTACGGGAAGCCTCTTGAATAAGTGCTAGGGTGTATCTTAGGGGGTGGTAGATAAGGATGAATGAAACATATGTGCTATTAACTATTTTTAAAGTGAATTGAAAATAATCGAGGTATTTAATTTAGAATATGCTTACATTTTGAGACGCGCCGACCTAACCTAACCAGCAATCAACCGGATCTCAGCTTATCCGTTGCCTTTTAGGTAAGATACTGCCGTTGCTTCAAAGAATTGCGAAGATATGCAACCTAATGGGCGACTACGTGACAAGACTGATTTTATTTCCCCTTACGTCTCAAGTGCTGTACGGTGGAGCCTCTACTCGTTCTATGATCAATGCAAAGAACACTCATTTTTCCTAATTCTGCTAGCCAAGGCATATCGTAGACGGTGTGGAACTGAAAGCGACAGTGTTGCCATATAAAAATATGTAATATCTGTAATACGTTTGACAAAAATATCTTTGGTTAAAAAATGCGCGTTTTTGTATTGAAAATGTATTCGTGTTAAACAACAAAAATAAAAATTCTTTTATAGGTACTGAATATTCCGTATGATCTAAAAAAGTCGTGCAGTTGGCTAGGAAATGACAACTATTGACATTTACTATATTATTTTACATAATATGAAATAACAGCCATCTTCATTTCCAAGCCAACTCTGGCGCCGTTCTTTGTTTAATTATATAATATTATATTAAATTGTTTAATGATAGAAAATCCGTAATATTAACGTACTGTACCAAAAATGGAAAAATCTACGGATTAATCTGAAGTTCTGGCAACACTGCCTCTGACAAGCACCCTCTCTGTCATCTGAAAGCAGAACTACGGGGGAGTATTCTTAGTAACCGCTGTAAACGACGAATCAGCGCGCAGCGGCGCAGAGCTAAACTAAATCTCAGACATATAACGGAAACGCCAACTACATCTCGGACATATTTTGTGCCACGAAATCGCCCATAAGGTTGCGCATCTTCTTATTTCTTCAATCAACGATAGTGCACTCTTAACTTTATTGAATAGCTCGTGATATCGCGATAACAAGAATAAGTCTTCAATATTGTTCAGATTAATTCTGTGTAGTTAAAACTAAAATGCCCCAAGTACTGCTCCATTGAATTGACTTCAGTTCTTCATTAATGCAGTTGTTTTTTGATTATTCCAAATTACATATTATAATGAAATTTCTGTAATAGAGCCTGCTGGAGAAAAGCTCCTTCCGGACAAAGTGTCGGCAATTAAAAGGAAAAACAGTAGAAGAGCCACGTTGACTTAATAAAATTACTTTTCCTCTTGCTGTTCCGAAGTGTGTTTTCCTCGGAGTGAGGGAAAAAAGAATGGAAAATGGCGACAGAGAGAGCGTTAAATTTTTATGAAGATGAAATGAAATAAAACGTCTCTGCGGGGGTAGTTTTATATGTTTGACGCCAGACGGTGTGGAGTTTAATCTAGAATCTCGATATTATAAACTGTCGCCAGGAGAAGGTAATATTTTTGTTTGTTTGTTTAGGGCAAAACGATAATAAGGGCTATTCTATTGTTCAACTTGTTTTAATTACTTACTAGTCCTATACAGGGTGACAATATGCAGAGTAATGCGACGTGTATTTGTGAGCAGTCCACGTGTTACATCAAAAATATTGATATTTCAATACAAATTTTGTGAAAGCGAATCAAATTATGGTAATTATTGGAAAAACTGGTAATCTTCCGATTTTCACTAAAATTGGTATACCTACACCCTATTTTGAGGTCGTAGATTACGAATCTGAATTTCGAATCTCTTTTTTCCTGGCGGTCTCTTACCGTTTTCCAAAAAAAACGGAAAATAATTTCAACATTGAATTTTTCTTTATTTCAGCCCTATAAAGTAATAATTTCACTATATCTTCATTATATTATACTAAAAAACACACTTGATTGAGGATAGAAAAATGTCCAAAATTTTACTGAAAAACACTTTTCTTAACAAAATACCAAAGAAAATTGAGACCAGATGGAAGTTTAACATTTCATATAATATCCTTCTTTTTCTCTCTTATGCTATAAGATAGACAAATATATTCTAAATCTAATCTAGAAATTTGAAAATTTGCAACATTGCCTATTACGAGATCTGACAATAGTTAATTATTATATAACAACAAAGTTGCACAAAAAAATTTTGATTGCATTGGTTTCAACTTCTTTGCGGAGGGGGTTATTCTTTTTTTGATATAATATAACAAAAAAGATTAACCCCCTCCGCATCAAGAAGTTGAAACCAATGCAATTAACAGTCTTTCGTGCAACTTTGTGGTTATAAATAGTCAGATCTCGTTGGTAAAACAGCAGTTATGGGCTCTGTCATGGGTAGGAGCCGTTCCTCTGGCAACCGCCTTACGTAATCCCAGAGGGAGCGAAAAAAACGAGTTAAATTTAGGTTTAGCATTGGCAACGTTGCTTTAAATATCAGAAACACATAACTGAACATTTTCAGATTGATTATAAATTTATTTTAGTAAATTTTCCTCTATTGTGCATAGAATTGGCTAAAAAAGTAACAGAAATTAACAAAAACCTGATTGTTTATTGAATACCTTCAGAAACAAAATATGTGCTAGAAAACCTTAAAAATATGGGAAATTAAGAGAAAGTTCATGTTGAAATAATTTTTCGTTTTTCTGAAAAACAGCAAGAGACAGGCAGAAAAAAGTTCAGATTCGTAATCTAGGACCTCAAAATAGGGTGTATACCAATTTTTGTACAAATCAGACCATTTCTAGTTTTTCCAATAAATACTCAAATTATTTACTGATTTAATAAAATCTTTGATAAATAGATCAATTGATTTAAAAAAAATCAATAATAATTTGAAATTATTTTTTACTTTACGCTTATAAAACTATTTGTTAAACATAAAAAACTATTTTTTGCGCATAAAAAACTATCTGTTACAAGCAAAAAAAACTAATTTTACTTGTAAAAAACTATTCTTTAAGCGTAAAAAAATATTTTTTTAAATTATTACTTTTTCAACATTTCAAACTACACTTTTTTACATATCCTTCAAATCCTTCAATTGAAACACATAGTGCATACCCATTTTTTTCCAAAATATAGTGACATAGGTATTTCACGGTATGAAAATATAAAAATCTAGTATTTTAAAACATGCTGGAATTCTTAATATTATTCAGCGTTTATTCGACAACGGAATACGGATAAAACTAAAACACAAATAACAGAAAACAATCCAATTTAAGCGTCTTGTTTCAACGAGAATTAAAGGAGTAAACATTTCAATTAGCAGATGGAAAACTGTAAAACGGTTGGAAATTCAGCCTTCCATCATGTGTTTAACTCGCTTTATTCTTCTCAGACATACATTCTCGAAACTCTTCCACGCCAGCACGGAAAAATCTGAAAGTGCCTCTTGTGCTCAATTTATACTTTAACTGAAGTCGGCGTTTTGCTCTAACTCTTAACGATAAAACTTTTCGAATTATTGGTGAAACATACTGTAGAAATGTCGAAAAGTGGTATCTAAGCGGAGAAAGCTTAATCGCCTGAAAATCTTATGAATAAAATATATTATGAAAGAAGATTCAAAATAAAAACTTGAAAATATACCCTAAAATCACTGTTATAAATAAAAATAATTTGTTTTCAATATCTTACAGGTTTTATTTTACGTTTAATCAATGAATATTAATAATAAGTTCGGTTCTAGTTTAGTAGAGCGTTCGCTCCTTTTCTAGCTAGATCATTTGCCTTTTCATTGCCATGGCATGGTGAGCTTTCAATTCATCTCTTGGTGAGCTGGCACTCAGAGTAGGAGGATTTTTAACTTTGCCTAATTGTTCAGCTTCTATAGACATTCTTTGACCAACTTCGAATTGATGGTCACTGAGTTGATCGCTTTTAATGCTGCTTGACTATCAGATAAGATGACTATTTCTGATTTACGATAGTTCATATCCAAGATAAATTGTATGCATCTTTTGATAGCGTAGATTTTTGCCTGAAAGATACTGGAGTAGATGCCCATTGGTTTGGAGTATTTGGTTTTCGGCCCAAATACTCCTATTTATGTCCCTGCTTTGGTTTTGGAAGCATCAATATACCACATTATGGTATGGTCTTTTACCTGCTGAGCAAACGTGACCAGTCAGTTAACAATTTGTTAACAGATAGGTTTATTACTCGTAACATGCATTATATAAATACAATATGATGGAATAAAACGGCGTCACCAGTGACTTTGATGAAGATCGGTCATATTATTTGTAAAATTATCACATTTTCATGCCTAAAAACGATCGCATGCTGGACAAATTATTAATTTGATTAATTTTGAAGTCCCTTTTTAAGATTCACAATCTCACTGTATAAAACCATTAAGAAAATAAAAGAAATAACTTTTATATAACTGATTTTTTATTAATAACGACCATTGAGTTTGATCGAAAAAAACAGTAGAAAATCCAGTTTAAAAGTAAAGACCGCCTAAATGCTACTATATTTCAAAGTTTTAAAGAAATAAATTTGTCTTTAGATAATGCCCTAATGTAATAGATAGATCTATCTAATCGCCTGTCATCTCCAATGAAATCCCGACTCTGTTACGTTGGTCTCATCAACATACATCACCGTAATAACTCTAAATCCTATAATATACTTCTAACATTTCTTCCGGAATCGGCTCCATTAAGGTCTTGCCTTTCTTTCCTCCAGAGAATGTATTTTATAACTGGCAATTGCCCTAGAATAAAAGAAAATTAATTAAAACCTTTAAAAACATTTGTAATGGAGCAAATTCGGATTAATGAATATTCTGGAAATACAGAAATAAATATAATTTCCAAACAACTGTGATTTTATCTCAAATCTTTTGATTACAATTTTTATTTTACCGCGGTTTTATCATTTCCATTTTGAAACAAACAATGTCCATTATACAAAAATATTAAATATGTATAAATAAAAGCTTGAAAAAGACCACAATAAATAAAAAACAACCTAAACAAAGGGATACTCGGATAAAAAGCAATTTAAATGATAATAAACTTATTAACTTGAATCGTCCGCCCTATCTCTGTAGAAACCAATTAAAAATGATACAAAATATACTCGACATTTTTATACATTTTAAATAAAGCCTGAATTTATTCTATTATAAGGCAAAACCATTTAAACAGGCGCGTTTTCTTGTTTGTATATCATTATACTTCTTAAGTATTGGAATAAGCTATAATACCGAATATCGTCGGTGAAATGTGATAAACTGCTAAAGTCCATTATTTCTAATTTTACAGAAGAGCAAGAAAACGGTACAAAAAAATATGTACACATGTAGGAAGTATTTTCATGTGTTAATATGATAAAGAGATGAGAATTTTATTTGCTGGGAAACAATAAAACTCAATATTTCGTGTTACATCCTTTTTTTCAGACACAATATGGAGATAGCAGATATTCGTCTTGCAGAAATAAGAAATAAAAATATACTTCTGGAGATAGCAACTTTTATTGTTTGAAATTTTAAAAATGGAATTGAATATTACCCAAACAGATTTAGAAATAATCAATTAAATTTAAAAAATATGATATTCATAACCATATATTTATAATATCGTCGATCTATAGAAGCAAAACATACAAGTCCAAACACGAATAAATTTTTAATGCATTTTTAAAGAACTGAAGTAGCAGCATTTTGGACTTAATGAATATGAAAATAATTTAAAAATTAAACTTATAATTCTTAGAAGATATGGTAGAATCCTTCCATGCTTATCCTAATTTTTATACAACGGTAGTAGACCCAGCTTGGAAAACAGTGCGTGATTTTATTAAATTTTTATTACTTTTCTCCTTATTTTTTTAATTTTTATAAAATGATGTTATCATGTATGTGGAAAAAATAAAACTGATTAGGTATTATGGAAATTCTTGTACAAGTAAGTAAAATGTTATTTAAACTATTTATAGCACGCCGGCGAATTGCTCGTATATAGAGAATTTTGTTTTTCCCCTTACCCTTTACCGAATACCCCCTATTTCCAGAACGGATCGACGCAGGGACAGACTAGCCATATATTCCTTTATAGTTCATTATTAATCTTAACAATATTTGCTTTTGCATTGCATTATGGCATTTGCATTGCATTGGTTTACCTTTCATTAGGGTAGTTCCCTGATTTCTATACAGGGTGAGTCTTAAATAAGTGTAAATATTTTCAGGGCTGGTAAATCTCGATAAAAGAAACATAATATTTTCTCTTTACCGTTTTTTCAAATAAATCCAAAACAACCGAGTTATTTCATTTTTAAAATTTCTAATTTTTTGCTATAATTTTGGGAATCATTGGATTTTCTTTCTTGTAAATTTAATCTACTACCTATGTTGCCAAATTACAAACAAAATACGTTTTTAAACTAAAAACAAATTCATTTTTTTTTTAAAAAATTCCAAATTTTCAAAAAAAAATCGCGCAAAAAACCTCATAATCGTGTTTCTTGGGTCGAAATATACTACCCCTAAAAATATTTGCACTTTAATATTTGCACTTAGTTATTAAGACTCACCCTGTATATAGTAGGGAAAAATTTACTAAAACACGGGCCCCTCCTTACATTGCCACCCGGGCCCCTTTGGCCTAGTGCAACCCTGGTACTGTACTACCCTCGACGTACTGTACTAAAGAAACATACGAATAAGAATCCGTGTGTTTGCTTTAGCGTGATCGTAACGGAAATTACGGAAATAGCAGCATTTCGGTGGCGATTTCCGATCATTGGGAGTTAGCAGATTTTATTGAGTTAAAATAGCAAATTTTCTTTAATTGGAAAAAATGAATTTGCTTTCCCTATTTATAGAGTATTTTTTTGTCTTTCTAATGGTATAAAAATACTTATTAAAGTAAAAAATGGAGTTAGCAGGTTATCACGTTTCACTGACGATATTCCCAAAGCTGTATTGAATCAAATAAGCTAGTATAATTATTATTTAAACAAAAATGATCACCCGTTTAACTTTTTTATTTTTATTTTAGTATATGAAATAAATCAGGATTGATGGACGTATTCAATTATTTTCGGTCACATTCTGTTTCACCGGAAATGACTAAAACTTTTGATTTTTAAATGGCACCCTCGGTATATTTTTTACTTTAAGGTAAATTCGTATACGCCAGAATTACAAAATGCGAATTGCGAATATTGTTGTTACTGGTCGATTTCAAAAAAAAATCAAAGGCGGCAAAATTGACAGAAAGTTGTTAAAAGTTTGCAAATTCGCATAATTTAAAATCTGGAGGCGGTAATATTGAAACTGATTTAATTTTTCCGACTATTCGCTGCGAATTTTGAGTTGTTAGTCATCTCTTATCATTTATCTCTTGTTGTGGTTATAATATTATAAACATTGGTTAAAATGGAAGAAACTGAAAAGGGATGAAAAATTGTACATAATCATTATTAGTTACTTACTTATTTTACAATCTAATTTTATTTTTTTAATTTGTAGTACGAAGTCCAATGTTTTGACTGCAAACTGGTATTTACTACATACTGGTATATTTTTTATATTTTTTTTCATCGGTAATTCTCATTTATTTCGCTAAATTATGGTGTTCTCCTTGCTGTTTTCACTTTTTAAATATATAATATGTTCCAATTGTTCTATGTATTTTATTTTGGTTGTTACTTATTAATAAATATAAAGCAATAGATCGTCTTCTACGCCTAAAATAAGTAGCTTTTATCCATTACACAAAAATATCCCTAAAATTGCGGATTTCACTATTACATGAACTGTATAAAGAAAAGACGGTTTTATTTTGCGGTATTTGTAATTCGCAGTTCGCAATTTGCGTGTATATGAATCCCCTTTATTTAATAGAAAATGACACTCAATTGAATATAATGATTTATCATATGTCAACTTTTGACATTTTCTTATATGGTTTATTTGAACGACATTTTAAATCGAAATAACACGTGTGTTGTACCCTTTGAATAAGAAGACTAAGGAATGATCATATCAAAAATTTTAGGTCCACCGCGATGGGCATCAAATATGGGCGACTTAAATTCCGGTTTATCAGTGCCGTTCTAATTTTATTTAAAAAATGTAAAACTATGATGTAGGGTAGACCTGGGATAGACTCAATATTTTTTTTATTTTACGTTGTGAATAAATGTTGGTAATTATTAAAATTGTTATAAAAATATAAAATTCTAATAAAAATAGATAAGTTACAATAATTATTTATAACCATACACATCCGATACGCTACTGAAGCAGGTAAGTCAAATGACGTATCTAAATTCTTTGACATCTAATCTTTGACAGGTAGTAAATAAAAGCAAAAATGCAAGAAAAAATATATAATTAGTTAATTTAAGTAGATTTCATAAATGATCGGTTTACTACACGTATGTATATTATATAGTCACTTACTAGCGAAAAGTTGTTACATTATTTCACGATTCGATTTTTGCCGAGATCTACCGCACGCTACACAACCAACTATTTTAGAGTCTTTTTCGATAGCGATAGTGTCACTGTTAATTTAAGTTCTGCTACAATTTCCATCTAGATTTACTACCTTTATACAACTATCAGTAGTAGAATAAATAATACATAACATAAAATAAGCTCCGTAAAACTGACAAATCCACAAAATTTCAAATCAAATTCAAATGTGTCAAATGAACCGTCAAACAGAACTGTCAAGGATCCCCACCCTAGAGTCCTTTTTCCGCCCACCATGCATGAATACATGGATAGCATTATGCTCCTTACTTAGTCTTCTTATTCAAAGGTTGTACCCAATTATTCGTAAAAAATGCTTTTCCAAATATTCGAATGAGACACCCTGGTTTCATTTGAAAAAAATGAGATACAATTAAAAATACGATTTGGGCATCTTTTAACCGGCCAGGCCCAGACACGAAAAATATGAGACTGTCAAATCTATTTTTTCAAGGATCCTAAAGTAAAAACTAATGTTTACAAAACAGCCATGTACTCTAGATTAAAATTTAAAATACGATTTTTTAAGCGAAGATGTCAAAAGTTAATATGTCATTCCATTCAGAGTGTCATTTTCTATAAAATAAAGAAGAAGAAATAAAGTAAAAAAATACCGAGGGTGTCATGTAAAAATCAAAAGTTGTAGTCATTTCCGGTGAAACAGAAAATGACCGAAAACAATTGAATACATTAATCAATCCATATTTATGTCAAATTTATTAACAAATTTGTTTTATTTATCTGAAAAAAATATAAGAGTTATAGGAGTGAGTCACTTTTCAGAAACATCAGGTATAATAGAGATGCGTGAATAAAATCATAATTGGTTAACTCGAATCGTATTTCTTAATTAATTGGTTTATTACTAATGTAACATATACTGTATAACCACTTAGTAATAAAAAAATCATTAATTATTTTCATACTTTTAGTTTAAAAGCCATTACACGCTGCACAAGTAACATTCTTAAACTTCTATTTTCTAAGATTAAGAACAATCTCAATGTAATTCAAGCCTTGACACAAATACTTTGCAGATTTATACATTTAGCATAAAAACAATTGGAGAATATGGCAGAAATAATTTAAAATAAGCACAATAAAGTCAACAAAATTCAACGTCACTTTTCTCTTTAAGGGATGTTTATAACAATAATACTTGATTCCATTTTCAGTCCTTTGTTTCAACGATCCAAAAAAAATTAATTTTTTAATTTTTAATTTTCTTAACCGTCATTGACAAGGATCTAATTTTATTATAAAGGAAAAACTTTTATGCAAACTACTACGATTTGTAAGTTGGATAAATTGATCACTAACTGCTTTTCGCCCCTGAAAGCGTTCGAACAACTATCGGAATTTATGGATTTAATATCAGCAGGAGTTATCGAACTTTGTGGAGAACTTTCGAGTGTAAGCGGTATTTTGAGTACGGATTTGGCTCCAAACATCGGGCGAAATTTCCTCAATTACTAGAGTAACCTCAATGGAGGGAAGTTCCCATATACGTATGTGGAATACGTAAGAACATAAGTGGTGTAAAGGTGAGGTGCACTTTATAACTACAAAATTTTAACGCATTACCTTTCAACGTTAGCTCAAATATGGCTCTAATTTTTACTGACAATTAATGTTATAATATTTAGTTTTAAATAAGTACAAATATTTTTAGGGGTAGTATATTTAGACCTCAGAAACACGATTATGAGTTTTTTTTTGCGAAAGAAAAATTTGGATTTTATTTTAGTTTTTAGTTAAAAACATAATTTCTATTTATTAATAATAATATTGCAATATTGGTAGTAGATTAAAATTTTCAAGAAAGAAAACCCAGGAAGGCTCCGTTCAGTGATTCTCAAAATTTAAGCAAAAAATATTTTTTTGGATCAAAGTAAACTAACTCGGTTATTTTGAACTTATTTGAAAAACGGTAAAGAGAATATATGTACATATGTTTTTTTTATCGAGATCTACCAGCCCTGAAAATATTAGCACTTATTTAAGACTTACCCTGTATATCAGTAGCATAATCTGTGGCATAGTTAATAATTTTAGAAACACGCACATTACTTATTTTTTAACTTACATTAATATTTTTAGAGTTGGTTTCAAAACTAAACAGAATAAATCTGAACAATATTGTAGATGTAGGTATTCTGTTTATCACCATATTACTTGTTATTCAATAAGGTTAAAAGTGTAGCAAAATAAAACACTAAATCACCACAATGCACCAATACACTTTTACTTTTTCACTGATGGACGCGCGTTTCGTTAACCATGTTAGCGTCATCAGCAGATGATTAAAACTCAAAAGCGAAACGCTTGTTTGTTTTATCGGGATCTACTAGTCCTGAAAATATTTATACTTATTTAAGACTCACCCTGTAAAGTATCGTAAAACTTTATGGTATATTTTTCTTCTTCTTATATAGTTCTTGGATTGTCATGCCCTATGCATCTACTTGCGATAAGTTTCGCATTTTATGTGTTATAAGATTTTTACAAGTAAACGGAACCTAAAGTTTTTCACCGAATCCAAATGATACTACAGTATGAAAATTCTGGGGAATGCATTTTTCAAAAATTATGGCCGATTTCATTCATAGAATTGATATTCCTGTTGTTGACGGCTTGTCCGAAGCATATAATAATATGTGTATTAGATAAATATTTACCTTTTATAATAGGCAGAATAAATTAGATCGGTTATTAAATAAATTATACATCTAGCAACAAGAACTATGTCATAATACTTATAATTTTTAGCACTTAGCACATATACACTGTCAGTCTTTAATAAGTGCAAATATTTTTAAGGGTAGTATATTTTGACCCCAGAAACGATGAAGTTTATTTCGCGAAAAAAAATTTGAAAATTTGGAAATTTAAAAAAAAGTATTAACTAAACCAAACCAAAACATAACTTGATAATATGGCATAGGTAGTAGATTAAATTTACAAAAAGTAAACCCAGAAAACATCCAGCAGCGGTTCAAAATTTAAGCAAAAAACTTTTTTTTGGAAATTTTCAAAGTAAAATAACTCGGTTATTTTGGACTTTTTGAAAAACAGTTAGGAGAAAATATGTTTCTTTTTTCGAGATCTACCAGCCCTGAAAATATTTGCACTTATTTATGACTCACCCTGTATAATTGTGAGTGCTGGAGTACAGTAAAAATATATTAACGTCGGTAATGTCGAGCAATTTTAATTTTGTATTGTTTGACAACAGGTAACTTGAGAGCATCTTTTTTTTGTCAGCCTTTTTGGCTGCTTCAATTCCGTTTTTGAAATATTTAAGAGAGTCTACTAGGTAAATATACCGGGTGCGTCTCAAAAGTGGCTCACCCGTATAACTTTTTTATTTTTTCAGATGAAAAACGAATTTTGGTTTGTATGTGTCATAAATTAGGATTGATTAATGTATTCAATTGTTTTTGGTTACTTCCTGTTCACTGGAAATATTATAAGCATGTGTTACAATTTCAAGTAAACCATATCCGAAAATGTCAAAAGTGGACATATGATATGTCATTCTATTCAGAGTGTCATTTTCTATCGAATAAAGTAAAAAAATACCGAGAGTGTCATTTAAAAATCAAAAGTTGTAGTAATTTCCGGGGAAACAGGAAGTGACCAAAAACAATTGAATACGTCAATTAATCCTAATTTGTGTCATACCAAATCCTGTTTTTTTATCTGAAAAAAAAAATGTATAGGGGTGAGCCACTTTTGATACGCACCCGGTATAGTTAATTTTTATTTAAATAAATAATATCAACCGTACAAGGCTTATTGGAAACCAGTATTATCAGATCAGTAGCAGAAAAATTTGCCAATGTTGTTAAAGCCCATTGTTTGTTGCAAAAGAAATTCTGAACAACCTGATATTTTTATACGTGTTCTAAAAATGATATCTAGTCAACCACAACACAATCTCTAACAATATGACGCGCCATTTCTAAGCCTTGTTATACAATAAACTGCACGTCTGCAAATATTACTGTGCCAATATCACATACGGCGAGTAAACAAATTATCAAACCCCGATAATTAATAAAATAATACAGGTATCGATTTGAGCGAGATAAGAGCATATATTTCCGACTAATGGCGTCATTCATGTGAGATAAAATCAACGAGAGACAGATCAAAACACACTCAAAATTTCTCCCGTCTCACGCACCCGCACGATGACGTCAATAACTCCAGGCGTTCCAGAAAAAAAAATAAGAGCTTAATTCCATTCAGATCCATTTGTTTTTTTATTCTGTCTTTTACATTCGTTAGGGCATGTCGATATTTCTGCGAAGACGTTGCTGTGACGTAGAAAGGATTTATTTACATAGGCTCCTCCTACTTTGTTGTTACGTCGTCAGAGGCATAAAAAGATTACTATGAAAATATATTTGATTGCTTGTTCAGAGTTGGATCAGGACTAAATTATTATTATTGTATCCGACAATTGTAAAATAATAAGGTTAATGGTGTGTTTCTTAATCACAGGAGTCCCTTGTTTTACGCTGGGTATTAAAATGGAATATTAACAAGACAAGGAGTTTAAAAATCATTTTATCATCTAGTTGTATCTTTTCTCGATAGTTTTATTTTTGGTTCATTTCAATAGCTTTATTTTATGAAGATATTCGTTTTTGAAGAAGATGCTAATATTTTTTCGTATTTTTTACATTTAAACCGTACTCTACTAGTCAATAGTTGACTAGGACCTAGGAGAAATTGCTGATAATTTCAGCGTTGTGAGGCGGAGCTTCGTCTTGCTGGAAAAATATATTTTCGAGTTCCATTAGGGACAGCGACAGATCATCAATAAAGTATCCAAAGCCTAGCAGTTAAAAGTGGCGAACTTTAAAAAATTCTGTATTTCGAAGGGGACTAATGAGGGGACTCGAACAAAATATATAGTGTGCTATATTTTTTGAAAGGTAATTTTAAGTTCTTGTCAGTGAATTAAAAATATGGTGTCCTAAATAAAAAATCAATTTTTCTGTTGATAACTCTTAAATTATTAATTTTAAAAGAATTATATTTAAACCGAATTTATATTTAAAAATTTTCGGTGGCAAAAATTTTACAGCGATTTGTTAAAAATGTACATTTTTGAAAAACTCCGAAACGGTAACAGGTATAGATGTGCGGTTTTGACCATCATGTTTTTAATGAAAATTGAACTAGTTTTCGTTTATCTCCTATAGAAAGTGTTCCCCTTAAAAGTGTCCAATTTGGCCCACCCTGTACAATGAAATAATTTGAATAGATTTATAGTTATTTTTCATACAAGACGATAAATGGTATTTACAACCTAATCGACCGAAAAGATTAATTCACAAGCGATGAAATCGCGAGTGAATTAATTTCAGGAGACAATAATGCAATTTTATCGTCGTGTATAAAACAATATTTTTTTCCATAGCGAGTTACGTTTTAAAAATTATTCGGAAATTATTATTTCAAGGAATTTATTACGAGTAGAAAAAATATTGTGCTGGGTTGGCGTTCGTTTCTATGTAATTTCACAAATAAATAAAGCTGTCTGTTCAGTTGTCACTTTTGAGTCAATATTTTTTAATTCTCTTTCGTGTCGATTGCTGATTGAATTGGACCCAGAAATGGCTCAAAACGAAATAAGTAAATTACCAACAGATATTCAGGCTGAGGCGACAAACGCCATATCCAAACTACTTCCATTTAAATCCCGAATAACTTATGAAAAGGAATACAAAAATTTTCAAAAATGGAAGCAATAATTAAAAAACGTGGGAGGAGAAATAAAGTTTTTAACCTATCCTCGCTGTTAAAGTATCATTTAATCTACACTTGCGGTTAAAGTACTATTTTGGATAGATATAAGGCAATTTTAACAGCTGCTATGGAAAAAAAAGGTTAATTCTTAGACATTGATAAAGAGAAGGGACTCTGTAATTTTAAAAGTATTTATTCTTTATTTTTAGATGATGAAAGTGGAGAAAAATCAGTCTCAGTTCTACTGGCTGGCGAGGAATCAGAACTGACTTTCATCGACTTCGCCACTGCAGATTTATCAGTAAGTATTATTTGCGACTTGTAATAAAACCAGACGAGAGAAAACCCAAAAGAAAAACGTTAGAAGCAACGAAAGTTTCCAGTTATTCGACTCTAGGTAGAACTTTTAACGTTTTCTCTTGAGGAAGTTTCCCAACTGGATTTTTCACGCTAAAGAATAGACAAGGAATTTTCCTTTTGCTTTTCCTTGAAAAATGTAACGCTGTCGGTTATTATTAAGATGGATTTTTTACATCAACCGTGACGAAGACCTGAGGGACGATTTCAGAAAAATAGCTGTGTGCACTAAACTGATTAACTGTCTTTAATTGAATTTTTTAAATGAATTGCCATATTTGTTGTATATAGGGTGTCCCAATATTCCGTGGACATAACTACGTATGGAACTACTACGTATTTTTGGAATCAAAATAGGTTCATTGGACATAATTACAATTATACAAAAGTGGCTTCGTTTGTCCGCCAGAGGACATCAAACTTTCACAACCAAAACACATTTTTTCAGATATTCTAAGAACGGTTATACCGACTTGAATGGGATTTTGGTTGGAGACTATGTTTTGTTAAGTGCTTTAACATTTGACTTTCACATTCAAGAAAAAGTACGGGAAGGGTGAAAACTACACCCACTTCTACGCAATATTTACTATAAATGTTTTCCAACTCAACCAACGACTGATTTCTTTTCGTAAAATGTGTGTGTGTGGTCCTTCTAGTATTTTAATTTAATTTAATAGAAGAACCAATAAAATGGTCCTTCTGGTAAGTTAATTTAAAATTTATTATTTTTTGAAGCTTTTTATGAAGCCGTCGTCCACTAGATTATTAGAGCATAATAGATTGCATTCGTCTCCATAGCTTGATGAGACAAAAAACATTTTTTGTTAGCTACGGAAAACTTTTTGTTTTTGTGCGGGGGCGTTTTTAAAAACAAAACTGTCGTCGGTTGAGTTGGAAAATATTTATACTAATAATATATAATGTGGGTAGTTTAGGTGAGGGTAGATTTCACGTACTTTTTCTTGATTTTTGTGAAAGTCAAATGCTAAAGCACTCAGCAAAACACAGTCACCTAAAATCTCAGTCAAATCAGGATAACGGTTCTTAAAATATCTGAAAAAAATTGAGGGGGCTATTTCCAAAGTAAAATAAAACACTAAATCACCACAATACACCAAATCACTTTTACACACTTATACACTGGACGCGCGTTTCGCTAACCATGCATCATCAGCAGATGATTAAACTTTTATTAGTTTATTTCCAAAGTGTACAATCTCCATATTTTCACGAAAATGATGTCGCATTAGTTGCATGTCGTTGAGTTAAATTCAAATATACCATAATTTCGATCCAAAACGATCATTATCCGGTGTATTTTGAGTTGCAAAAGATAGGTTTAGTTTCATAATGTACCGGGTGGTCAATTAAGAATGGACGCCGGCTGTATCTAGGAAACTACTTATCGTATAACTTTAGGAAAAAAATTCTAATAAGTAAATCGACCAAGAGAAGTCGCTGGAAATTATTTTCAAGTTCGAAATATGTCCGCTAGGGAGCGTTTTGTAGATAGCCAATCAGAAAACAGGGTTTTTCTCAAAAATATGCAGGTGAACAGGTATTTTAAATATTACTATTGTAATCATCGAGAAATTTGTATTTTTTCTGATATAGAGTGTTTTGCTCTCGTAAAATAAAGTAGCGGGGGAAGGTTAAACTTGCTTTTATTAAAATAAGGATAAATCTGGTTAAGGTTAACCGATTTAAACAACCTGGGGCTCGTTTAAAAGAGCTTTTCTTCCTTAATGATCTCCAGTGTAAATTTTGTTTCCATCATTTTTTTCGTGGTAGCTAGAGGGCGCTGTTTGACATCATAACATATATTGCGCTTTTGCATAAAAAAAAATAAATAGGAGTCTATATATTTCTCTTTACACAGTTAAATAGAGCACAAAATTTCCGAAATATCAGCGCAAACCGCCATTTTCTATCTTGTCTCTAACCGGAGATATTAAGAGAACAAATTATGTTAGGCTGCCGCTTAGGATTATATGGTTTAAAAATTATAGTAGTAGGCTAGGAAACAAAAAGAGGTAAATTAGTTACGTCAAAATATCAAAACGTTTAAGCTCAGTTTTCATGCATCCGAATTTCGGGCGTTTTCTTAAAAAAGATGACGTCATAAATTTTTAAACGTGTTTAACTTTGTAACATTATCGTCCATCCACATAATTTTTACGAATTTCTTGGTTAATTATACTAGGTAGTTCTCAGATTAAAATGTCTGAAAGTCGGACAATCAATAATTTTCTTAAAATTTCTAGGAATTTTGTGCCGCCATATTGCTTTTAACAGAAAACGGCCAAATTTCGTATGGCTGAAAACTAGGGGTTTATTTCACGTAGCGTCATTTAGCTATTAATCCAAGTTCGTCCTTGATTTCACTTGTTTTCATGTTTTACCTGTTGTTTGTGTTATTTATTATTATATTATAAAGTTTATGTCGTTTGGGTCACTTTTTATATAGCCCCGAAGGTGCGAATGTTAACAATATGCACTACTGGTGTGTACCAAACCAAATCTACCCTGGATGCAAGTAGTTCAGCACCAAGACCGTTGGTCGGTACATGTGTAGGCAGGAATTCTAGGATGGCGAATGATTATCTGAATGAAATGAACTATCCATAATTTTAAGAGACGAATTGCCAATTATGTTAGGGGATCCATCATGATAAAAATGCATTTGTTGCAATTTCATCAGAATGAATGCAGTTGGTGTAGATAATGCAGTTTGGTGCAGTTATGTCCCATATTTTGCTATGAATGTGTGGGGCGCTTCTAAGATACCACTTACTTTAGTAGATAGAGACGCTGGAGCGGCATATTTCCATGGCTAGCTAGGTCATCGGATTCAATATGCCTGGGTTTTACTTTATGGGGTCGAATCAAGAACGAACATGGATAAATAACAATTAAATGGTATTAAAATGAAATTAAAATATATGTTTTGATATTTTAATGTAACCAATTTACCTTTTTCTATTTCCTAGCCTACTACTATAATTTTTAAACTATATGATCCTAAGCGGCAGCCTAACATAATTTGTTCTCTTAATATATCCGGTTAGAGACAAGATAGAAAATTGTGGTTTGCTCTGATATTTTGGAAATTTTGTCCTCTATTTAACTGTGTAAAGGGAAATACAGCCTCCTATTTAAGTTTTTATGTAAAAGCGCAATATCTGTTATGATGTCAAACAGCGCCCTCTAGCTACCACGAAAAAAATGATGGAAACAAATCATGATGGTTTAAATCGGTTAATCTAAACCAGTGTTATCCTTATTTTAATAAAAGCAAGTTTAACCTTCCCCCACCACTTTATTTTATGAGATAGAGCAAAACACTCTGTATCAAAAAAATTACAAATTTCTCGATTATTACAATAGTAATATTTAAAATACCTGTTCACCTGCATATTTTTGAGAAAAACCCTGTTTTCTGATTGGCTATCAGCCAAACGCCCCCTAGCGGACATTTTTCGTACTTGAAAATAATTTCCAGTGATTTCTCTTGGTCGATTTACTTATCAGAATTTTTTTCCCAAAGTTATACGATAAGTAGTTTCTGCGATACAGCCGGCGTCCATTCTTAGTTGGCCACCCGGTACAATCTCCTATAATAATTCAGTTCCAAACTGTATGTACAGGGTGGGTCAAATTCGACGCTTTTAAATGGAAACACCCTTTTCTATAGGAGATAGACGAAAACTAATATCGGTGTTTGGAGCTGAATTTTCATCAAAAACATGATGGTGAAAACCGCACATCAATATCTGTTACCGTCTCGGAGTTAGGGGGTGTTTTTCAAAAATGTGCATTTCTAACAAATCGCTGTAACTTTTTTGCTATGGAAAATTTTGTATTTCTATGAAAACATTTCCAAAGCACCTTTTACGTAGAATTTAATGATTTTTAAACTAATAATTTAAGAGTTATCAACAGAAAAATTGATTTTTTATTTGGGACACCCCCTATATTTTTAATTAACTGAAAAGAATTTAAAATTACCTTTTCAAAAATATAGCACACTTGATATTTTGCTTTAATTCCCTTCGAAATACAGAATTTTTAAAAGTTCTCTAGTTTTAACTAGTAGGCTTTGGACCACTTATTGATGGTATGCTCTTAATGGAACTCGAAAACATATTTTCCAGCAAGACGACGCACCGCCTCCGAACGCTGAAGTTATCAGCAAATTTTTGCAGCCAATTTCAAGAATAATTGAAAGCTAACCAAGATCCCAGCCGTTGGCCGTCGAAGCCGCCTGACTTAATGCCCATGGATCTAATCCTATAGATATATTTGCGGAAGAATAAAGGTTCCTTATTCTTCCGTATAATCTAGACAAGAATTATAACTACTTAGCAGTTATGAGAGGGTATCTTTTTCCCCAACTGAATTAATGAATTCCGCGAGAAATGTTCAAAAACTGCCCCCCGTCTGTCCATAACAGAAGACGGTCGATATGTCGAACACCTGTAGCAAAATTTCATGTCTTGGTTTCCTATTTATTTTTATTAATTTTATTGTTATTAGATATAGTTTAAATGTGTTGATGTTGGTTAGATATATTTTTTAAATTGTTATAAAATTCTGCATCTCTCAGAGCAAATATTATTTTCGTTTCGCAGCCATTTTTACATTACAGCCGGTGCCGTTCAAAGCCTACTTATTTTTTAAAGCGGGCGAATTTTTATATACTCTATATCTCGAAGAGGAATCGAGCAAAATATCAAGTGTGTTATATTTTTGGAAAGGTAATTTTAAGTTATTTTCAATAAATTAAAAATATACAGGTTGTCCCATATAAAAAAATCAAATTTTCTGTTGATAATTCTTAAATTATTAATTTTAAAAAAAATATACTTAAACCGTTAAATTCTACGTAAAAAGGTGCTTTGGAAATGTTTTCATAAAAATACAAAATTTTCCATAGCAAAAAAGTTACAGCGATGTGTTAAAAATGCGTATTTTTGAAAAACACCCCGTAACTCCGAAACGGTAACAGATATCGATATGCGCGTTTCACCATCATGTTTCTGACAAAAATTGAGCTCCAGACACCGATATTAGTTTTTGTCTATCTCCTATAGAAAAGGGTGTTTCGATTTAAAAGCATCGAATTTGACCCACCCTGTACAAACTCCTAATTCGCCAATTAAAACAAAACGTACAATCTCCAGTGCAAATTCTATACATTATGAAACATTAAATTTTCAAAGTGAGCATTATTTGTACCGACGAAAGTCAGCAAATAAAGCAAAGTTACGTTAGGCGTATTTTTAATACACAATATAACTTGGGTTTTGGAACCCCTCGCACTGATGTATGTTGTACGTGTCTACAGTTGACGGAAAAAAGATTTGATGCTGAAAACATCCTATGTGAAGCAAGAGAGGACGACTGCAGTTTAAGAGTTTAATCAAATTTCTTATTTAAGCAATAGAATGAGTTTTAGAATTTAGAATGAGTGGGAGGGGGGTTAATCACTGCGACCTTACAGATCTATTGTGTCCCCCTTTCTTGAGTTATAACTCATCATACAGTCCCAGGGCTTTGACAAAAGCCAGTATCTGGGACGGTTTTATAGACGGTATTTAAGCAATAGAGTTTTGTTAATTTCCTTCCTAAAAATAAAAAGTATATCTTACATAAAAAGCATTATTTTAGTTTCAAAGTGAACAATCTTCAACAGTAATTTTCATAACGTACAATCTTCATATCTTTTTTGCAAATATTGTTGCTATAATGTTGCAAATAATATTATGTTTTGTTTCTCAAAAAGTCATAAAATATTTATAACAATGACAACATCACAACAAAAACTTCAAATTTAAAAATGAATTCACTAAATTCAAATTAAAAGTTTTTTTCGTTTGCTGTAAATTTGATGAAACTGGAGATTGTACACCTTGGAACTAGCCCCCTAAGTAATAAACCAATTTTGTTTATTGTTTTAAAGTTTGACGAAGACGGACAAACGAAGCGCTTTTGTATAGAGGTAAATTGTGTCCAATCAACTTATCTTGGTTCCAAGAATACATAGTAGTTCTATATGTCCACGTAATATTGGGACACTCCTTATGTAAGTTCTACTTTATGTATTTGTATAACGTCAATACTAATCATAATAAATTATATTATATTGCTTGGTCTAGGCAGAGTCAACACTATATAGAATATTTGATTAGATTTTATATATTCAGTTTCAGGTACTTTTAAAAGTTAAAAACAAACAAACTTTTCTTAAAGTTAACTGATTACCAACTCTAGCTCAACCGTAATTTTTTAACATTATACTGTTTTAACCGCATAAAACCAACTTTCAGTCGCATTTTTCATTACGAAGGAAAATTAAAGGTTTGGTTATTAAAATATTCCCGAAACCTAGAGTGCTCTATTAATTTTCTGAAGAAAAATTTTCCCCTCCTTATAAAAAATTACAATTTTTACCTAGTTGAAACTTTAATAGCTTTGCGCTTCACTTGAAAAATTACGCCCGGTTCGGAATATTAAAATTTTACCATTTTTTAAAAGCATTCCAGTGTTCAATTTTCGATAACAGAATTATTGCCTGCGTCTTTACAAAAATAAGACTTTGGTTATTTTACGAAAAAGGCCATTTTTTAAATTAGATTGACTTGTCGATTTAAACAATTTAACAATGGTGGCTGGCTAAAGGGCACAAAGCACGTGCCCACGCAACCGACCAGATAAATAGCACGTGATAAGTATATAATTGATTGCCACAGTGTTTTTACGTTATACCTCACACGATCAAATAATAATTTCAAATTGATTGTTTAAAATATTCCTTCACAGACATAAACCATTAAAAAAATTGAAATACTTTAAACACAACAAATGTTCCTTTTTTTCATAGCAACTGTTAAAATTGCCTTATCTCTATCAAAAATAGAAGATAAAATAGTAGTTTAACCGCCAGGGTAGATTAAATGATACTTTAACAGCGAGGATAAAAATGTTATTTCTTCTCGCACGTTTTTTAATTGTTTCCATTTTTGAAAATTTTTGTATTCCTTTTCATAAGTTATTCGAGATTTAAATGGAAGTAGTTTCGATATGGCGTTTGTCGCCTCAGCCTGAATATCTGTTGGTAATTTACTTATTTCGTTTTGAGCTATTTCTCTCCAATTCAATCAGCAATTGACACGAAAGAGAATTAAAAAATATTGACTCAAAACTGACAACTAAAGGGACAGCTTTATTTATTTGTCAAATTGCCTAGAAGCCAACGCCAACCCAGCACAATATTTTTTCTACTCGTAATAAATTCCTTGAAATAATAATTCTGAATATTTTTTAAAACGTAACTCGCTATGGAAAAAAGATATTTTGTTTTATACACGACGATAAAATTGCATTATCGTCTTGTATAAAAAATAACTATTTTTTAACTCTCAATCTAATAACGCATTGGCAAACTTCCATTTCAATTTTGCTAGTTCACTTCTAACATCCCTTACTTTAGTTTTTCCTCTGATCCACTCATTCCTTTTTCTATCTGCCAGCGTTATATGTAGCATTTGTCTTTCCATAGATCTTTGAGATTTTGTTACCTTATCCATATTTGATTTTGTCAGTGTCCAGGTCTAGGATCCGTAAGTAAGTACAGGGAGTACACATTGATTATATACTTCGGTTTTGAGGTACTGTGGATATCTTTTGTTTTTTAATATGTAACTTAATTTTCCAAATGCTGCCCAGGCCAGTCTTACTCGTCTCTTTATTTCAGCTGAGTTGAAAAAAATAATATACAGTTCCATAAAATATATACATAATAAAATTTACTTCCATTAAAAAAAAACAAAGAAAAATTATTTTATATTTTAGAAAGTTTGGCGTAGAATTTTGAACACCCTGTATGACTTAAGATTACATTATTTATAGCAAAGTAAGTAAACCATCTAAAGTAAATACCTAATATATTTTTTTAAGAGAGTCCTTGCATTTGTAATAATTTTTTAAGGTTGAAAAAAATATATTTTTTATTTATTTATTAATAACCGAGTTAATGACTCTGAAATTATTAAAATATATTTATTCATATCTTAGGATTATGTAAAGTGATCTAAAAGGAAGCCAAAAATGCAATAATATACAGGGTGTTCCATTTTAAAAAAATCATCCCGATCCACTCGCTCTTTTTTGACCCACCCTATAGAAGTTATATTTTCCTGAAATATATCCTTTTACATACTTTAGGTTCGCACTCTATTCGCAGTTTTATACCTTCGTACAGTTTTTGATCAACATGTTTGAGAAATTTTTCAGTTTTTGACGTTTATTCAATGTCCCCACCCTCTTTCAGAACACATGAGTCTGCAGTGCAATTTAAACAATTAATCAAGAGAATCAATTCTGGGAAAAGCTATCAAAAATAATTTCAACAATAGTGCGAATAAGAATTTACTAACAAACTTGAACAAGCTTGTATCATTGAACTATAAAAATGGAAAAATACTAATTTAATGCAATTTCAACTCTAAACCATAAGCAAATAAAACTTGGGTTTTAAGCTTTATTTTGCTTGTAGGTTTTTAGGGTATAAACTAAACCTTGAAAGTAAAAGGTTTTATTATTTCATTGAATAGGAATTATTTTGCCATCGATATTAACGAGCCGATTAAAAGTTTTCGGGATGGCTTGGAAGTTCCCAAAGTATTTTTTGTCCTTCTTTGGTAATTAAGTTTTGTAAACTTTTACTAGTTCATTGTTAATATTGTTATCTTGCAATCAATCAAGCAATCGAGTCAGTCTAAAAAACGGAGCGATTGATAGAGTCTTGTGCACAATTTTTTTACCTCTAAGCTACACACAACCAAACTTATATGGAATCACTCTTTATTTCTGACTAAATTTCTTGCAAGGATAAAAATTTGTATATAACTTTAAGATAAGGCTTTTTGTTGTAAATAAACATGATAATAAAGAATAAACCACTGCTGGCGATTTATTTTCTTTTCAATTTTGTGTTCAGTAGTAAAATCACGATTGTCCGGTAATTTCCATTCAATCCAAAAAAATTAAAAAATGCCTTATGTTGGATTAACAGAGGCCCAGGCAAAGTCGTTAAAGAGTCACAACTGAACAACAAGACCGCCTTGTGTGTTAAATTGCTAGAATAAATCCCAATGTTTCTCATCCAGAGCTACAAAGACTACTTCTGGCAGCTACAAGTGTGAACGTTTCAGTTGAAACCATAAGAAAAAGGCTTCGTGCATGGGGGTTTTACAGTAGGAAAGAGTTACGGATCCCACAGTTATCTCGGCAAAATAAAACTCACCGGCTAAATTGATGCCTTCAACATCAAAACTGGACAACTGAGAATTGGCAAAATGTTCTTTTTTCGGATGAGACCAGAATTGACCTAAGATCAGATAACCATCGAATTCGGGTTCTCAGAGCTCCAGGAAGACGAGGGAGACTTCAGGCTGCCAAATCTGTACCAAGATATGAAGGAAGAACTGTAATGTTCTGGGGAGGTGTTATACAGGGAGCAAAAACTCCACTGTTACCACTTCAACAAATTTTAACGGGTCGGAGATATGTTGATTTGGTGCTAGAACCAATCGTTAGTCTTTGGGGGAGCTGCAATTGGGGATAATTTTAACTTCATGTACGATAGTGCACCTCCCCATACCAGCAGAGTGACTAGAGAATGTCTTGAAACGGAAGGTGTCATAGTTATGGACTGGCCTGCCTATTTACCAGATCTAAACCCTATCGAACACTTGTGGGACTAGCTCAAAAGAAGGGTTAAAGCTCGTCGAAACAATCCAGGAAATCTCGCACAACTTATTGAAGCAGCATTAGCAGAATGGGAAAACATACCCCAAGACAACGTGGATAATTTAATAAGAAGCATGTCAGCGCGGATATAAGCTTGCATAAGGGCTAGAACAAGGAATATTAAAATTATCAATTTTTCTTTTGTTTATGCTTTGTGGCCATTAAAAATTTAAATCTTAATTTCGTTTCAAAAACCAAAAAAATATCATTTTGTTTAATTTGGGAACTGATTATTTTTTTTATTGCTATATGGATTATTTTTCATTAAAATTCATGGGTAAGGACTGAGTTTTATTCATAAACACAAAATTTTCATACATGTCAAAAATTATGAAAAATAACAGATGATTTCATATAAGTTTGGTTGTGTGTATTCTGACCACAAATTGACTAAAAGTAACATTTCTATTATATATTTTCTATAAGAAAATGGTGTAATTTAATTTATGGAAGGTAATTCCTGTTTTTCCAGATAGTTCAGGAACAGGATAAAAAACTAAAGTACGGCATTTGCTCTAAAACCTTTAGATCCCCGTTTTTAACTTTTAGCGACTTACCAAAATGAACGTAATACGCACACAATTTTGCTACAATGTAATTTTCAGTTTAAAGCTCTAAAATCTGGAGCGATTTTGAGGGAAATAGAGCGGCTGCATGTTCGGAATTTGGTTTAAATCCGATGTGACACACTCTAGCTTCATCTAAGGGTAAAAGGGAAACCTTCTGTTACACGTAACTCGATAGATAACGCTTGACGCGACTAAAATTGGTTACTGTGTCGATTAGGGATGTTCGTCTTCATAAAAATATCGATATCAGGTTTAATCATCAACTGATGATACTAACATAGGATGATTTTTGGTGTATTTTGGTGAAACAGTGAAAATGTATTAATAAGTACTAAGATGCAAAAAAACGCAACGGAAATTTTTTTCGTGAAATCTAAGGTGTCATATTTTTTTGATTTTTAGCTAAATTTTCATTTTTTTTTTTTGGTAAACTGTATATAAATCTACCAACTTTCATTCTTAAACTCAGTTTTGTATAAACTTTAGTATTTTAATAAGGCTTTATTATACAGGGTCTATCAAATGGTGTTTTTACCCTAATTTAACCTTAACTTTAACCGGACCTATGTTGATATAAAAAATAAATCTTATTTTTACGTCAGGAATCTCTCAACGAGAGATGGCACATATTTTTGAAACACTTTGTATAAAAACACCAACAAATGGGAGTTGATAAATAAGCTTATTCTCTTATACAGGGTGAGTCTTAAATAAAAAGTGCAAATATTTTCAGGGCTGGTATATTTTCTATATGACCTATATTTCTAATTATTCGTACGAGAAACTGCCACTAACAAGTAAAAAATTGCTTAAAAGGGTGAAAAATTGTGCAAAGCAAAGGTTTGAACAAAATACCCTGTATTGTAAAGTACAGAGATACTAGTTATGATTAATTTATCTATTTTAGTACACACATATAAACACACCCCTTTAGTTATCTAGTTTAATTAGAAATAACGAGAACAAAATCTTATACAATTACACCTTTTGGTACTACCATACATTATTACAACTCTACCTGTAATAACGAATACATAAAACGGGTGTTTTGATTATAATAAATCGTTTTTATTATACTATATAATACTCGATTTTAAGTGTCTTACCTTTTGTACCTAATTTATATTATAGTTGAGGGTTGGAACTTTGAACCTTTGGAGTTACAACAGCAAAATAAAACATTAATGCACAACAATATACCAAACCACTATACTTTTGCACTCATTTATAGATACATAATGCGTGAAATACAAAACAACTTTTTCCCAATTATCAGAGGTAAGCTCTTTGTATTTACATTTAAAACATTATTTCCATTAAATAAGAATCGCGCCTTTGCAATAGCGTTTGGGTGGCGGAGATAATAAATAACATTTAGATGAAATTTTAAATTTTCAGTTAAAAAATATATCTTAAAAACGTGACAGCATCTATAGTAGATGAAAATTAGAAGAACATATTACAGAAAAAATCGGGTGGCTCTGAAATTTTTTTCAAAAAATAAACATTTTTTTTTAAATTTTCAAACTTAAACAACTCGGTTATTTTGGACTTATTTGAAAAACGGCAAAGAGAAAATATGTTTCTTTTATTGAGTTCTACCAGCCCTGAAAATATTTGCATTTATTTAAGACTCACCCTGTATAATAACCCTGAATAATATTCCAATCCAACAAAAAAGTCTTAATGTCAAGGTTAATATTTTATTTATACCAAATTCATCTTCCGAGGAAAGTAAAACATAAAAGAAATTATGTTAAAAGTACGTGCTTCCACAGAGAACACAATAAATGAAACGACTTTAGATGAAATAAATGTCTGTGGAAAGCTCGTCAAATTTGGGCGACGTCAAATCGCCAAGAAAAAAATAAGAAAATACAGCCAAGAAAAAAATGGAATACTGATAATCCGAGCGTGCGCTGGATTATCTCCTTTTTTCTCGGAAGTATCTTCAATGGAGAAATATCCATTATGGTTTAATGGAAGGCGTCAGAATATGATCCAAAGCGCGGATGAAAAGGAAACAACTTCTTTTTCGCTGAAGTGAGAACGTTTCACTCTTTAAGTAACTTTCAGTCGAGCGCTTCAAAAACGTTTAAACTCAATGACAGGCTGAATAGGATATCCTGTAAACAGACTGAATTCTGTTTATTTCCCATATAAGCAGGCATATTGACGTGTCCCATTTTTATTTAAAATGAATAACAAATTAGATAACCTTGAGTTCTTTCTTTATATGAAATAAAGACAGATGTATATTATTCTATCTTTATTAAGTATATTCCATATTTCTTATATTTGATATTCATATTGTATATACTCACGATTAAAAAATTAAATTAAATTTACTCTCATAAATATATAAAAGTTTTTTTAAATGTTACCAGTTCGTTACTTTACTTTTTTTTACTTTAATATTATATAAACCATTTTAAGGCTATTGCCGAAAAGGGGAAAAATTTGATTTTATATGCTCGATTTATATGTTTTCAAACTGACCTGTCAACGACAAAACAGACTCGACAGCTTTGCAATTTAATAATTAATTTAAAATTTTCAAACTGTGGACGATAAAGAAGCTTGAAGAGGGCGAAGTTTTTAATTAATAATTTATAAATTATTTTGCCACGTGTTCTTGGTCCAATGAACTTTAGTTGTAAAATATTTATTTTCTTAAGTATTTAAAATAAAATAGAATATTGTTTTTCACTTAATTTTAGAGTTAAAATACGTGAAATAATTTTTTTACGTTTAATAATTATAATTCTAAAAATATTAAATCAAAATAGATTTAATTTTAGTTGTCTGTTTACGGATCAGATTGTGTGCCTCTCGTATTGTGCAGACTTTTAGCCGGCAAGACTGTTGTCCGGGGTGAACCACGAGGAGGTAATCTATCCGTACACCCCATGTCCTAGATATTAGTGTTTAATATTCGTCATAATCTTTTATTCTGACAAGCTTTATACTTTTACATGGTTTTAGTCTTTTGCTTTTATACAGATTTCATATATCATATGGCAGATCAAGAAATTATGGTTTTTAAGTAAAAACTAAAAAGAAGCCAACATTTTTTTTTAATTCCAAATTTCCCATTTTTTTTCCGAAAATAAACTCATAATCGTGTTTCTGGGGTCGAAATATACTACCCCTAAAAATATTGGCAGTTATTTAAGACTCACCCTGTATAGTTGTTTGTTTCATTATTTGTTTTTAATAATATTTTAAACACTAGGCTTATGATTTACTGAAAAATTCTGATAAATTAAAAAAAAAGAAAATGTTAATCATATACTTCTTAGTTATGAACCTTTTTTTATTCATAATGACAACATTTTTAAAATATTTCACTATATTTTTGCATTAATTAATACAGAAGCTATTATATTAGAACAAGTTATAAAACATGTTTATAGATTTCAAAATAATAGCTATTCGCTGTCTAAATAAAATAAAAATATATGAATATACACAAATAATTACTTTTATGTACCCATAAAATATAAAAATTGTTTTAATAATAATTATAAAAATGATATGATATATAACCATAAAAACACATTAGAGCTTAATGTATATTTATTTCTATTTATTCCTCCCCTACGTGCTCTTTTTTCAAACGATCAGATAAAAAAAATGGAATGGCAATAAATAGCAAACTAACAAAAAAATATTAGCAAGGACAGTCTTTTCTTATTTAGTGTGTTTGTATTGTACCTTTTTCCTGAAATACTTAATTATTTGTTATACTATTTCTTTTATTTTATCCTATTTTTATTTGATTAAAAGAGAAAATAAATGTTCTTATAATTATTATTTTTAATTCTGATCACGTAATATTATTAATAGAAATTTTATATAATATTTAAACTATTCTTAAATTAATTTTCTGAATACATTAGGTTCCGAAAACGCTGAATTATGTTTTCATTTAGTTTAAAAATCTTTATTTAGTTTAAGAACAAACGTCTCAGCCAACACTACAGCCTTCATCAGTGTCATATATGTAAAACAAAGTTAAACAATCTTGTAGCTTCTTACTTATTCTGTTTACGTAATTTGCAACTAGAGCACCTCATTATTCTATGTCACATCATCTAAAAACTAATATTCCTTCTGTTCTTCCTACTTAACATTTTCGTGTCTATTTTTTAATCCGTGTTAAAACATTTTCGTATCTATTTTAATAAATTTATTTTTTAATAGTAATAATAAAAGACAAATTCAATTTAGTTTATAAGACAAATTAAAGATAGTATCAGATGTACAAGATAAATAATGTAACAAATTTGAACGAAATTTACATCTAGGTGAAGGAATTCTTAATAACAGCAACAATACCGTTATTGAAAAGTTATCGTCTCGGGACTCCATTAAAACTTTGATAATTTGCAAGAGGTAGAGGTAGTCCAGTCGGTAACGAGCCAAGAACGAACTTTCTAAATTTCCTTTAATAATCAGCAGCAACTTTAATGGTCTAGCGCTCTGAACTTGGCAGCACCGGTTCGTAGTTAGTTAACCGAAGCTGATTCGCCAGCTTCACATAAACAAACAAACTTACAGATGAAATGAAATCCCTTCTTGGACTTGATTTATACAGGGTGGCGCACCCATTCGCCTCGTTTGATTATACAAAAACGGAAAGATATAGAAACAAAATATTTTATGGATGTATGTGGAAAGGCAATGTGCATAATTTAAAATTATTTTTAAATGTACAGGGTGTGTCAGAACTAAGATTTATACCAAAGTTATATTTTTTCTTATGGAATACCCGGTATTTTATATAATTTTTGGATTCTTAGGCATAAAATAAGGCACTTATTATAAGGGTTTAATATGTTTAAATGCTTTGGTTTTTGAGATATTTAAAAATATTTAAATATGCATGGTATAATAAAAAAGTTTGTCAACAGCCTGTCCATTACTTTTCAGAGTTAATTCTAGTGCTGCCTTTTAAGCCACATAAATAAACTTTACTAAAAAATTGTATTGCTTCCTTAAATGTATACAGGGGTATCAAAAATTGCTGGTCTATTTCAATATTTATTTTACATAAAAACTTCGTTATTTCAAATACAACACTATATATTTTTTTAATTAAGTCGAAGCAGATTTAAATGCTCTTTCAAACTATATTAGGGCTTCCTATACCTATCTGGCTCAGATTTTGATTAAAAAGCGATTTTTCAATAATAATTGAAATAATTGTAATCAAGATGGCTGGTGTGGCCCTGGCCATTTTCTAGTGACACTTAGTAGCTATTTTCAAAATCGACATTAGTTTATGGACTATTTAAATTTATAACAGGTTATTTTTATTTAATTGACCTACAATAAGGTTAATAAGTCGGTATTTATTATTTTATCAAGAAAAATGAAGCAGTTATGCTGGCGGAAATAATGGATACGTTACTAGTGATTTTATTTCTTGAAGACAATTGCTTGTTAGCCTGAAGGGTATATGCTCAAAGATATCGAAATAGGAATTTTCTTGACAAGCGTTTTTTTTGAAAAACTACTTTTCCTATTTCGCAGTGCTGATAGTGTGGAATATGGAAAAACTATTAGACAGAAACCTGTCTGTTGGAAGTGAAGAAAATGAATTTGCCTTAATTGGTTCTTTTATAGAGAATCCAATATATCTACAAGTCATCGTAATATAAATCACTTCTTTATTTTTCTTAATAAAATAATAAATACTTACTTATTAAACTATTGTAGTAATAAATAAAAAATAAATAAATCTGTTATAAATTTAAATAAAATCCGTAAACCAATAACTGTCACTAGCAAATTGTCCTGGCGACCAGCCATCTTGATTGCCATTTTATTGAAAAATCGCTTTTTATTCAAAATCTGAGCCAGATAGGTATAGGAAGCTCTAATAGTTTGAAAGAGCATTTAAATCTCCTTCGACTTATTTAAAAAAATACATAGTGTTGTATTTAAACTAACGAAGTTTTTATATAAAATAAATATTTAAAATTTAACCAGCAATTTTTTATACCCCTGTATAAATTTAAGGAAGCAATAAATTTTTTTAGTAAAGTTTATTTCTCTGGTTTTAAAGTCAGCACAAGAATTACCTATGAAAAGCAGATTGAAATGGACAGGGTGTTAACAAACTTTTTTATTATAGCATGCATATTTAAACATCTTTAAATATATCAAGAACCAAAGCATTTAAATATATTAAACCCTTATAATAAATGCCTTATTTTTTGCCCAAGAATCCACAAATGATATAAAATACCGGGTATTCCATAAGAAAGAATATAACTTTGGTATAGATCTTAGTTCTGACACACCCTGTATAAGTATTTGAAAATAATTTTAAATTATGCACATTGCCTTCCCACATACACCCATAAAATATTTTGTTTCTACATCTTCCGTATTCGTATAATCAACCGAGGCGAATGAGGTGCGCCACCCTGTATATAGAAATGGATCTCCTCTAGTTCAAAAAATTAACTATTTTCCTTTTGTTTCAGCCTGATACCCTCATAAACAAATATAACGACCCACATGCGTATTGTGTGGTGTATAACTGCGCAGATCGATCGAGTTTTGACTGCGCAGAGAAGATCCTTCAGAATTTATGGACGATGGACACAATAGGCACGAAGGCGGTTATTTTGGTGTCGAACAAAGCCGATTTGGTACGATCTAGAATGGTGACGACAGAAGGTAGGTGTTGTTTATTTCCAACTTAGTTTATTACAAATATTTTATAAGACGAGGTAAAAAGTTTAAATTTAAGCATTTAAAGAACCCTTCAGTTATTTGTTTCTACAATGTGATTACTTACCCTTATTATGATCTTCTAATTTTGCTTAATATTTAATATTAAGAGTCCATTTCACTAGTCCGAATAAATAGCAAAATAAGCGTTCGGCATTTAACGTTTTATGTAAAACTGGCTAGGAATTTTTAAACAAATGAAGAAGGAAATTAAAGATAAGGGATTATACTATATTATTAGACAACTTTTTTATTTTTAAGATTTTGATGGTCAAACATCAACAAAATATTCCTTATGTTTGGACTAAATTTTCTCGTAAATAAAAACATAATTTGAAATTCCGTTACAATACGGAAATAGATTGAAGTTTTGTGATTATAGTGATATATAACTTATATGGTTTTGTAACAAGATCTTGTCACAGGATCGGGCTAAGCCTTATGCTGATTTCTGAAATATGATATATATTTCTTTCGGCCACACACCTGCTTTACCCGGCCCCTGAAAGCAACCCGAACAGTACAGCGTAATAGATTCTTAACTATATATTTTCAAAAAAAAATCAAATGCATATCATAGTTTATTAGGTTTTGAAAAATAAATATTTATAAGAGAAAATCGCAAAGTAAAGAAAATTCCGTGGCGTTATTCGAAATGCATTTTCCGTATTATCCAGAAGAGGCAATCGAATCACGAACGTAGTCTCTATTTGGCGAAGAAGATTATTTTTAAAGCCAGCAAGATATATCCCTATAGCTGAATACGTCGGACAATTTGTTAGTTTGAGCTTTTCGAACTACGCTTCGCATCTTTCTCGAATGTTTTGAATTTTATTTTTCAACTTTATTGCTATTTTGAATAAAGCAAACCATATAAAAATTTGCGCTAGACAATTTTGTTGATGTTTGCTCATATTTTCATATACGTCTTGTCTAATTTATAAATGGATGAGAAATAGACAAAAAAATATTTAATTAGTATTTTGTAGTATTTTTGTGGCTTAATTTTAAATATTGAAAAAATTTGACTATTAGAAACAATACTTCATATCTTTGAATAAAAAGATTAACGAAGGAGCTTATCAAAGATCGTTATCATTAGATCGACCGCGATGGGCTCCTAGAATGGTCGATTTAAATTCCGGTTTATCAGTGCTAATTTTATTCAAAACGTTTAAAAATATGATGTAGGGTAGACACTAATTTGTTGTTTATTTTACGTTGTCAATAAATGTTGGTATTATTAAAATTGTTATAAAAATATACAATTCTAATAAAAATAAATAAGTTATAATAATTCTTTATTATAACTAACTTTTATTATAACTGAAACATCCGATACGCTACTGAAGCAGGTAAGTCAAATTGTCGTATCTAAATTCTTTAAGATCTAATCTTTGACAAGTAGTAAATCAAAGCAAAAATGCAAGAAAAATATATTAATATATAATATATATTATATAATTAGTAATTTTAAGGAATTTCATAAATGATCGGTATACTAGACGTATGTATATTATATAGTCACTTACTAGCAAAAAGTTATTCTATTATTTCCCTCGATTTTTGAGCGAGATTTACCGCACGCTACACAACCAACTATTCTACAGTCTTTTTTGATAAATTGCAATAGCGTCCCTGTTAATTTAAGTTGCTGCTACAATTTCCTTCTAGATTTACTACCTTTAAACAACTATCAGTACTAAAATAAACAATAAATAACATAAAATAAGCTCAGTAAAGACTGACAAATCCCTAAAATTTTAAATCAAGAAAAAAATCAATTAATGAGGAAGCAGACAAGTTGGTCAACGCTGGACGGATCTTACATCCCACAGCAGATTATAATACCTTTACACGAAAAATGAAAGAATGCATATGCAATAAATGGCAAGAAAGATTTGTGACCATTGGTAGAACGAAAGGGAAAGAATATTGCACTACCGTTCAGCAGCCATACACGACTCCATGGTTCAAACAATACAAATCCTTGACAAAGCAACAAATAACCACCATGTGTCGACTCAGATCAAACCATTGCTTATCCCCGTCACATCTCTATAAAATCAGAATGAACAGAGACAATTTGTGTCAGTGTGGAGAGGTTGCTGATATCTTTCATTTGATAACTGCTTGTCCACACAATTATAATCTCCAAAAAATCTTATTACTACTCCTATTTCGACAATGAGATAGAGCAAAAACCGATTTCCCTGCATGACATCCTTTTCAAATTCAACAAGACAGGACACATAAAACAAATCGCATTGTTTTTGAATGTTAGTAATTTAAAACTCTAAATATTTACTAATGAAAAGCCTAGCATTAACCTTATAATCAAGAAAAAGAAATAGCCGCAAATTTGAAATGTCATAATCACATTTTCTTGAAATGCGCTGTAATTATTGGGACTTAGAGCTGCTTAGTACTCGTAGAATGTATGCATAACTGAATAGTCGTAGAGCTTAAAGCGTACATACATACATACATACTGCCATTACTCGCTGACGAGTATTCGACACGCATCAAAAGATGGTCACGCAAGGCGTTTTCTTTCATGAGCTTTCCTGTGACTGAAAAGCCCGATACGTGATGTTATTTGCCTACCGCACTCCGGACATTCAAAAATCTCATTGCTTTGTTGCCTCTTTACTTTTTGGTTGTCGCTGTTAACTGACTTTACAATTCTTCTCCATTGAGTTCTATTGTGAACTGCTTCTTCCCAATGATTCTGCATGTTAATCCCCTTTAAGTTTTCGTGGAAAATGTCCTTGTACCTTTTGAGCTGTCCACCCGGCCTCCTCTTACCGTCTAAAAGCTCACCGTAAAGCATAGATTTTGGTATGCGGTTTTTTTGCACTCTGCATACGTGACCAGCCCATCTTAAGCGGGATTTTGTAACCATGACTTCAATACTCCCGCAGTTAGCTTTTTCAAGGACCGATACGTTTGTGACATGATGGAACCACCGGATTCTTAAGAGTTGTCTAAGGTGTCTCTATTGCAACTTGTTTAAAGCGTTCATGTGTCGGCGGTACGGCACCCAGGTTTCGCTCCCATATGACATGGTCGGGATTTTAACTGCTCGGTACACTGCAAGTTTCGTTTTTGTACTCAAGTCATGATTGTAGAAAACCCTGTCTTTTAATTTCCAGGATGCTCTTGGGGCGCTGCTAATCCTGTGCTGAATTTCAGAGTCTATATTGGCCTTTTCCGAAATCAAACTGCCGAGGTAATTAAATTCCGCTACATATTCGAGTAGTTCTTCTCCGATTTTTATAGCATTGTTATGATCTTGCGGGGGAGTGCACATGATTTTGGTTTTGTCGATGTTTAGCTTAAGACCCAAAGCCTCGTATGCCCAGGTATATGTGTTCAACATTTCTTGTAATTGTTGTAATGTGTTTGCAACTAGAGCGCAGTAATTGCTTAAAGCAACCTGTTTAATAGCCTCAATAATTGTTACTCGTTAAGAAAGATAAATCAGTGAAGGTCCATAAAACGTGACCAACCAGAAAAAAGAAAAGCAGAAAAGTACTTAGCCAGAATGGCCCTGGCAGCCTAGGCAACGCAACACTCTCCTGAAAAGGACAGTTTGAGAAGAAAGAAGGAGAAGTTCAAATATGTCAAATGAATCGTCAAACAGAACTGTCAAGGATACCCACTCTAGGGCCCTTTGTCCGTCTACCTTGCATGAATACATGGTTAGAATTGTACTCCTTCGTTTCCTTAATATTTTTATTCAAAGCTTTATATACAATTCAGAAATAAAGCAACTTTAAACATATGACACCCTATGTCTGCTTCAGTGGGGTGATATATCGATCGCAACGCCTCCTCGTGATAAATTACGACATTAACAATTCCCAATGCAATAATACCTGTCGGGTGGTTTAGTTTGCTTCGTTTAAAGATAAGCTCGTTTTGTTTGAAGTTGTTAGTGCACAGAAGAGAGAACGATAGATACGTCAAAACAAGGGAGACGCGAGTAGGCTGGAAATATAAGGATCGCTATAAAATACCGCTTTGTGAATCCCCGAGGGTATTGTAAATTATACCGTAAAATATTTTTGCAATTATAATTTTTGTGCTAATCCCTTTAGGATTTTAATCTGACCGATTAGGATAATATAAATTACAAAATATTTTGAATTAATTACAGTGGTAATGTTAAAATGAATAAAATATATTTACCGGCTGGTGCATCCTTGATGGAAACATAGAAAATCGCACGCAAATGTTAAACTGTCCAAATATTGGCTCCCCTAGTCATTTTACAGCCAAGTGGTAAATAGGTTTTTTAAAGACCCACGTATGCTGAATATGCATGCCAAATTTGAACAATTTTGGAAAAGCCAATTTTTAGTAATTTAATGGAAACTACGTCTATTTTAAATTAAAAATGAACAGGTAACAATGCAAAACCAGGCAAATGTCAACGTACCTTAAGTCGTCATCCTATAATTTTGTCAGTGTCAAATTGTATTTCCTAAACGTTAGGCCTTTGCCTCATATGTTAATTACAAAAATGCATTTCGGAAGCATTAACCATAGTTATTACTATGTAGTACTAATGTACAGAGCACAATGATAAAATCATAGGTGTGCAACTTAAGGTATGTTGACATTTGGCCAGTTTTGTATTGTTACCTGTTCAGTTTTAATTTAAAAATATATGCAGTTTTTCTTAAATTACTTAAAATTGGCTTATCCAAAATTGTTTAAATTTGGTAGATGTATTCAGCGTACGCAGACCTTTAAAAAACCTATGTACGACTTTGCAGTAAAATTACTAGGGGAGCCAATATTTGGACAGTTCAAAATTCGCATGGGATTTCTTAAGTTTCCAACCTCGATGCACTACCGGGTAAAAAAAACAAGGGTTTATGAAATAATTTTTTATAATATAGCCTTTAAGTTATGCTATTCTCTTTTAGCAACGTTTTTAGGAATGCCACATCTCTCAAAATGTTACAATGTGTATTACTTCATTGGGATCCGTGCAAACATGTAAAATGGTAGATAAAACAGATATTTCGACATTTTTCCACACATGTTGATTTTGATCATGAATGAAAAATTAAATTAAATTTATTGGTAAAGATTTTACCATTTACAATCATTTAAAGGAAGGTAATAATGTAATAAAAACCGAAATATTTAATCCTTTATATTATGTTTATACAGGGTGAGTACTTAAATAAGTGCAAATATATTTCGATTCCAGTAACACGTCTATGCGATTTTATTCACAAAAAAAATCTTGAAAATCGCGCATCCATTTTCTTTTAAATTTTCCTGTATATTTAAAAAACTTTTTAAAACTGACTGTTCACCGCAAATTTTCCACGTATAACTTCTTAATCTCTGATATTACCATGGTTACGGATTTACTCTATGATTTTGGCTTTATTCTGTTCAAATACAGAAAAAATCCGGTGGCTCTCAAATGTTTTGATATTTTGACAATATTTTTTTTAAATTTTGAGACTTGAATAATTCGGTTATTTTAGACTTATTTGAAAAACGGTAGAGAAAATATATTTCTTCTATTGAGATCTACCGGCCCTGAAAATATTTGCACTTATCTAAGACTCACCTTTTATCCTTGTATATTCAAAAAATATATAAAATGATTTCCAAATATTGAAATTTTAAAAATTATATTACGATGTTTACTATTTTTCTGAAGAGCCCTGAAATTGTATTAAAAAGAGCCAAAAATAGACAATTTTAGACCTTTTTCCGTACCGCTTTTATTTTCGATCATGCGGTACTTATGGTTACCGATTTTGACAAAACTACTGTTATTGACTGAATAAATTAGTAAATTATGGGAATATAACAACTGTATTAGATGCACTAGAATTTCATAGTACCGGGTGGCCAACTAAGAATGGACGCCGGCTGTATCTCAGAAACTACTTATCATATAACTTTGGGAAAAAAATTCTAATGGGTAAATCGACCAAGAGAAATCGCTGGAAATTATCTTCAAGTTTGAAAAATGCCCGCTAGGGGGCGTTTCTCTAATAGCTAATCAGAAAACAGGGTTTTTCTCAAAAATATGCCGGTGAACAGGTATTTTAAATATTACTATTGTAATCATCGAGAAATTTGTAATTTTTTTGATATAAAGTGTTTTGCTCTATCTTATAAAATAAAGTGGTGGGGGAAGGTTAAACTTGCTCTTATTAAAATAAGGATAACTCTGGTTTAGGTTAAGCGATTTAAACAAACTAGGGCTCGTTTAAAAGAGCTTTTCTTTCTTAATGATCTCCAGTATAAATTTTGCTTCCACAATTTTTTTCGTGGTAGCTAGAGGGCGCTGTTTGACATCATAACAGATATTGCGCTTTTGCGTAAAAAAATTAAATATGAGGCTATATTTCTCTTTACACAGTTAAATAGAGCACAAAATTTCCAAAATTTTAGCGCAAACCGCAACTTTCTATCTTCTCTCTAACCGGAGATATTAAGAGAACAAATCATGTTAGCTGCCGCTTATATGGTCAAAAAATTATAGTAGTAGGCTAGGAAACAAAAAGAGGTAAATTATTTACGTCAAAATATCAAAACATATATTTTAAATTCATTTTAATACCGTTTAATTATTATCTATCCATGTTTCGTTCTTGATTCGACCCCATAAATTAAAACCCAGGCATATTGTATCCGATGACCGAGCTGGCCATGGAAATATGCCGCTCCAGCGTCTCTATCTACTAAAGTAAGTGGTATCCAAGAAGCCCCATCAAGCCCCATCAAGCGGCATCACTGCCTCAACTACACCAACGGCATTCATGCTCATGAAATTGCAACAAATGCAATTTCATCATGATGGATCCCCTAACAAAATTAGCAATTCATTTCTTAGAAATTATGGATAATTCATTTCATTCAGATAATTAAAAAAGTCCAATCATTCGCCATTCTAGAAGTCATGCGTAAACATTTACCGACCAACGGTCTTGGTGCTAAACTACTTGCATTAAGTGCAGATTTCGAGCTAAGTTAAGATTCGCACCTTCGTTCGGTGCTATATGAAAAGTGTCCCAAACAACATAAACTTTATAATATAATAATAAATAACACAAACAACAGGTAAAACACGAAAACAAGTGAAATCAAGGACGAACTTGGATTAATAACTAAATGACGTTATATGAATAAACCTCTAGTTTTCGACCATATGAAATTTGGCTTTTCTGTTAAAAACAATATAGCGGCATAAAATTCCTAGAAATTTTAATAAAATTATTGATTCTTCGACTTTCGGACATTTTAATCTGAGAACTAATTACGTATAATTAACCAAGAAATTCGTAAAAATTTTATGGATCGATGATAATGTTACATAAACACGTTTAAATAATTATGACGTCATTTTTTTAAGAAAACGCCCGAAATTCGGATGCGTGAAAACTGAACTGAAACGTTTTGATATTTTGACGTAACTAATTTACCTCTTTTTGTTTCCTAGCATAAGAAAAAGAATAATAAAAACAAAGAGGCACAGCAATAATTTAAAAATGTATCAAATATTGTTCTTTTATCAAATAATTGAGACATGTAGAAAAAGAACAATTTATCAAAGTGACTTTTCATATTTGTTGAATATTTTTTCCATTAATATTTCCACGTGAAAATATTGCCGAAAAATAAGTCCCTCTCGAAAAAAGCGGCATATTTTTGACTACGTCAACGGCAGAAATGAAAAAAAGAAAAAAAAACAATAAAACATCGGCATTTAGTTTGGTCGTTTGGAAAAACGTTTTTTCCTCTTTCCGAATTTTCCATCTCCAAAAACTTAATGTAAATCGCAAATATTCAAATCGACAGGAGAAAAATTCGGCAGACAGCCTGCCAATTTTCCAAAAGCTATTAGAGATGGGTTACGATATGGTATTTTACAACTATTATTTTAAGCTAGCTGTTACAAATCTAATGAATATCACTGTTAGTCATTCTATAGTGTTGATTAGATCACATTCATTACGATCGGTGGATGAGGGAGTACTGCCATTCTATGTCGTCTCGAAAAATGATAACTATGTTTTTGCAAAGTTTTTAGTATTGTGCTTTGACGCTTTTTTACATTTTCTCCAATACTTTTTATAGTAATATTCTTATTTTCTTTCACGTGAAGTAAATTATCCAGAGTTTGATCATCATAATTTTCTTCAGTCCTCTCGTCCTACTCAGCTCAACAGTTCTTTATTATGGTTTCTTTCACTTCAGACAGCAATAACTTTTTGTATTGTCAACTTGGTATAAATTGGTATATCAGGCAAATTGATCGAAAACATATCGGATGTACTGCGTGAGATATTTCCCCCATAGTGGCATTTTGTCATGGTGACTTTCCCTCACCTATATTGATCATAATAATTATTATAATAAGGTATTATAAGTGTTAACCATAGACTAATATCATGTACTAGGTGTTAACCTTTGAATAAGAAGACTAAGGAAGGAGCATATCAAAAATCTTAGGTCCACCGCGATGAGCCTCAAATATGGCCGACTTAAATTCCGGTTTATCAGTGCCGTTCTAATTTTATTTAAAAAATGTAAAACTATGATGTAGAGTAGACGTGGGGTAGACTCAATAATTTTTTTTTTATTTTACGTTGTGAATAAATGCTGGTAGTTATTAAAATTGTTATAAAAATATCAAATTCTAATAAAAATAGATAAGTTATAATAATTATTTATAACCATAAACATCCGATACGCTACTGAAGCAGGTAAGTCAAATTAACGTATCTAAATTCTTTAACATCTAATCGTTGACAAGTAGTAAATAAAAGCAAAAATGCAAGAAAAAATATATAATTAGTTAATTTAAGTGAATTTCATAAATGATCGGTTTACTACACGTATGTATATTATACAGGGTGGCCCATCGAAAACGTTCCGCAAGGTATAACGGCCAGGGTAATTTTTTTTATTCAAAAAATCCAAAAACACGTCAATTTTGTTTGTGAGGGGGACAACTTTTGCCCCAAAAATGATTTCAAAATCTTCAACCCTCTAAGCGGGGGTGTCATCCCCCAACTTTTTTCAAATGGGAAGGGGGGTCAAGTGGCACCGCAATGAAAAGAGCTTTCTATTCTCTATATTTCCCCGCTTCGTTTTTGAAAATCGATCGAGTCATTGAGAAAATATGAAGGATTGAAATTTGAAAAGTTTATTTAAACATTTATCAGACTAAATGATAAGGATAAATTCGACCAATTTGCTGTTTTTTCTTATTATTTCTAGATGTTTACGCACTTTTTCACTTGCCACAAGGTTGAACGATCAGGTGCGGTAGTTGTTAGATAGCTGTTCTGTGACTTGTGCGTTGATGTTCTTCTCAATATCGTTAAACTTTTTAACAATTATGGTGTACTCACTTGCACAAAAAGTGGATATAATCGAACTTTATTTTAAAAATAATGAATGTGGCAATCCGTTTGCACTGATATTCAATGAACGCCATCCTGACAAACACCTTTATGGCAAAATTGTTCGCGATTTAGTAGCAAAATTTCACGAAACTGGTTCCTTTATGAATAAAAAGAGGCAGAGGGACAATCCTGTAGTAAATGAAGCTATGGAGGTATTCGTATTGGTCCAAGTTGCCATGGGTACGCTGAGTACAAGAAAATTAGCCAATGAGACCGCGACCGGCGTGAATCGTACAAGTGTCCAAACGATATTAAAAATACACAAGTTCCACCCGTACAAAATTCAGTTGGTACAAGAACTCAACGAAGACGATTTTGATCGTCGCGGGCTGGTATTTTTGGAAATTCTATTGTAGGTCAGTTTAACGATATTGAGACCGCACCTGATCGTTCAACCTTGTGGCAAGTGAAAGAATGCGTAATCATCTAGAAATAATAAGAAAAAACAGCAAATTACATTGGAGTTCTGGCAAAGCTACACCGCAAAGGTTAGTTGGTCCACTTCTACAGAGCCCCGCATGTAGAAGTAAGGGAGACGAGAATCAAATGGGTTGCCCCCTAGTGCCCCCAGGTTGAGACCAGTAGAAGCTAGTCTTCTACTGTTCTTCTTCTACTTCTAGGTTGTCTCCTCACCAAAAATCCGGTCAAGGCGGTCCGGGCGGTTAAATTAAGACCCCCTCATACCCTCTGCCCATGATACATGACCACAGACAGTAGAGGGTGCTTGTATGACGGACAGGGTAGTCCCATCCGGCATCATTATACGTCTTGGTACAACACAGTCTTAGCCACGACACTACAGCCAAGGACATGAAAGTGGGATGCTCCTTAGACCCAGCCAAAGTACTAGAGGGCATTCGAGGGCACCTGATTAGGAGCTTCCCTACCAACGACAAGATCTCGCATCTCCTAGGGGAACTTTTAGGTTATTTAAATAAAAACCGTCAGCTCCAACTAACTGAATGTATAAACGAAAGATATATTCTAAGCGCCCATTAAGTATCGTCATTTTCTGACTATTTTATACATGTTTTCATATTTCTCAGAACAATAATTAACAAAGGCTATGAAATTTTAAAAATTAACAGTCTTGCCCATCTCTATCATCCACTCGACGTTCGATTTGATTCACGACAGCGCGCTCTATTTAAAAAGGAAATTGTTAAAAAAGAAACAGAGCCACAGTGAATTTCGTTTTATGCCGCGGCAATTTTTTTTCTCTCATTTTTATTCCTAATCTGCCCTTTCACCCAGTTTGGAATTCCATTTTCCTTTCTTTAAATTTACAAGCAAACATGTGTCTGTATCAAACAGTCGTTTTCTAATTAGAGACAGGAAATTATTTCATTTTTTCATTTTCTTGCACTGGAGAAATATAAATGAAAAATAAACGACACGAAGGTAAGGTTAGCTTTAAAGCTTATTGATCTGATATACAGGGTGGCCCGACCGTATATATGCCAGAAACTTCGGCAGCATATTTTGCACGTAAAAATAAGTAAAAAAGTTTCTATAAACTTATGTCCTAAAATGCTGCGTTTTGGAGATACAGGATGTAGAGGTTTCATTTTTATTTCGATTTTTTTTCAAATAATTTGTGAAGTAACGTCAATATTTGGATGAAAATTGGTATCTGGGAGTTTTTTGACATGAGAAATTTGATTTGTCAATATGACTCGCTTACGTATAGGGTGCGCCATCTACGTATTTTTAACTGCTGTGAAGACTACTTAATACCTATACTATATAATACTATAACCTATAATACTATAACTTTTCGTCCGTACCTATATAAAACTACTGAGTAACAAAATATACATTTAAGACGTTTTTTACGTAAAAAATTTATAATGATATATAGATATGTATAATTTTCATCCAAATATTGACGTTACTTCAGAAATTATTTGGAAAAAAATCGAAATAAAAATGAAACTTCATCACCCTGTATCTCCGAAACTAAGCATTTTAGGATATATATTTATACGAACTTTTTTACTTATTTTTATCTGCAGAATATGCCGCCAAAGTTTCCGGAATACAGTTCGGACCACCCTGTATATTTTTTTTAATTCTAAAAATTACTAAATAAAATATTGTTCAAAGATCAAATTTCAAAAATTTCCACTTGGGTTAAAAAGTAAATACATTTCATGTACCCTGTAACTTGTAGACCAATTTATGTTTTTTAATGCTTTACCTTTCAATCAACATCGTTGTTTTAAAGTGCCGAAGCGATAAAAACATTCGAAAGAGTCAATATGAATTATTAAATTCAATTGTTCGGAAACTCCAGTGGAAAATGCGAGTTTTCCCAGAAAAAATACAAACGAGAAATTGGAAAAAAGGTGTGGAAATGGTCGCAGGCGGATATTTTCACGTAACTAGGGAATCTAGTGTCAATAAGCACATATACAACTTCAAAACGAAAACATAAAGTAGGCGTATGAGCATAATCCATAGACTTAAATAAATATCTAAATAAATAAAACAATACATACAGTATAACTATTAAAATATGGAAAATATTTACGGGAAAAAATTATAGAGTTTTAAATAAATTATGTCTGTAACTCTGTCATTTTCCGCAATTTACAGATCTCTTATGTTACACATGCTTATGCAGGGTTGTTCACCACGTACGACACGGAGTATTGTAGCTAAAAGATTAGATTTTTACAAATTGTAAGTTTTGGATTCGTTGAAGGACTACTATAGCTACAATTTAAAAATATTTTTACAAGATACAGAGTGTCCCAAATAAATAAAAAATATCAAAGATATATTTTTTTAACTGAAACACCCTGTATATTATTCCTTTTCTTTGTTTCTGCGATTAAAATAAAGGTGAATTTGATTAAGGTTTATCACATATAGGTAGGTATACAAGGAAGGTAATGTGGCTGGCACTACGCTTCAACCGCCTATTATTACCTCAGGATTGTGAATCCCAACTACTCATTTCAGGCTGAGTCGACCTAGGTACCCAAACTATTTTTATTTTAATAAAAATAGTCGGCTGATGAAATGCCGGGTGTGGGAATCGAACCCACACCTTAAGATTGGTAGACGAGAGCCTGTACCTCTACGCCACCGGGCAGTTAGTATTTAGTATTAAAAACTTTGATACACTTGGAGAAATTAAGCTTCAAAATTTTACTGCAATTTCACAAAATTGTAAATATTTCAAAAACGGTAAAGTTTAAGTGTGATAAACCTTAATCACATTTACCTTTATTTTAATCACAGAAACTAAAAATGTAATAATATACAGGGTGTTCCATTTAAAAAAAACAACTTTGATATTTTTTATATATTTGGGACACTCTGTATCTTGTAAAATAATTTTTAAATTGTAGCTCTAATAGTCCTTCAACGAACCCAAAACTTACAATTTGTAAAAATCTAATCGTTTAGCTACAATACTCATGTGGTGATCAACTCGTATGTGGTGAACAACCCTGTATTTGTAATAATTGATATCCACGGCAAATCAGTGACATACAAAACATTGTAACATAGAAATTCAAAGGAAAATAGTGGAAAAATATCGAATTGAAATAATATAGAAAATAACTTACGAATCTAAATCTAAACTAAACAAAGATATAAAGAACAAACCACAACTATAAAATGGATTGGTGTCGATCATTCCAGATCATTCGGTCCTTACCAACCATTGCCAGGATTGACAAAAAAAATCACTTCGCTTCACTCCACTGTATCGAAGTTAGCCAGGTCATGTAGTTTAACTATAAAAAATAATGTGTCTAAATATCAATATAAAATTCAATATCACTAAGACAATTAACGTTTAAATTATTGATAAACAAATTATCATACACTTCTCTTTGCTTATACAGGGTGGTCCGAACTGTACTCCGGAAACTTTGGCGGTATATTCTGCAGATAAAAATAAGTAAAAAAGTTCATATACATCTATACATGTATGTTCTAAAATGCTTAGTTTCGGAGATACAGGGTGTAGAAATTTCATTTTGATTTCAATTTTTCCCAAATAATTTATGAAGTAGGTAATGTCAATATTTGGATGAAAATTCGTGTCTGGAAGTTTTTTGACATGAGAAATTTGATTTTGATGTCAATATGACCTCATGGTGAGGTGCCACCTACATGTGTTTTAACAGTTTGAAGTGTAATAAGTTTTCGTCCGTACCTGTATAGAACTACTGGGTGAAAAAATATACAGCTCCGTAATTTTTTACTTAAAAAATGTCTCTTCGTAAAAATCACTACGAGTAACCATTCTCAAGATATTTAGAATGGAAATAATCAATAAATATTATTATTGACAAAAAATAAACATGTTGTAGATAGTTATCTGACTGAAATGATAAATTTGGGAACTTGGGAATAAAACAGTTTCTGTTTTATTCCCAAGCAACAACTTTTGGCACAAAAACATTTCAAATTTATGATTTCAATCTAAAAATTATTTAATCAACATGCTTAATTTCTGTCAATGACGACAGGTATTGATAATTTCGATTCAAATTAGAAGAACCATTACCCCTAGCGATTTTTACCAAAAAACCTTTTTTACGTAAAAAATGTCGTAAATGTATATTTTTTATTCAGTAGTTTTATAAAAGTACGGACGAAAAGTTATTACTCTTCAAACCAGTTAAAAAATATGTAGGTAGCGCCCTCTACAAGTAGGTGTCATATTGATATCAAAATCAAAATTGTCATGTCAAAAAACTCCTAGCCACCAATTTTTATCCAAATATTGGCGTTACTTCTGAAATTATTTGGAAAAAATCAAAATATAAATGAAACTTCTACACCCTGTATCTCCGAAACTAAGCATTATAGGACATACATTTATAGGAACTTTTTAACCTATTTTTATCTACAAAATAAACTGCCGACATTTCCGGAATACAGTTCGAACCACCCTGTATAGTAAAATATTTTCTATGTAGGTTTAACTAGTTTCCAAAAACATATTTTATTCTAAAAATATAATGTTTTGCCTTCAATTTTTTGTTAAAATTTGCTCTTAATCTGTCAAGCTGATTACGTTATCCGACCCCCTGGCAACATTAATCGTGAAACACATTAAAAAAATGGAATCAGGCCTCCACAACTATTCATCAAAATCTGGTCCTATCATATCGACAGGAACGTGTATTCTGATTGTGTTCAACAAGGAATGGGTAATTTTGTAGTTTCTAAATTTATTACAATGTAATAACAATGTAAATTTAATGATGGCAATAAATAAAAATATTTTTGAAGTAAAACTTCTTTACGCGCGCTAGGAGTAAAAAATCAAGGCCGTGACACGACACGCGAGACAACACGTGAGAGGAAAAGTCGTAAGAAAAGTTTAAGATTAGAAAAAATCGTCCGATTTAAATGAAATTTGGTGTGTCGATAGACTGGACCAAGGCCAACTTAATCATGTACGACACGTATCACTGTGACAGTTAATTTTGTCGTAAGAAACGTCAAAAGTTGATGTCGTCCTATAGCGACCAAATTTGATGGGTAGACTATGTGAGCGACGGTGCACACGGTCCCACCTTGCAAAGTTGGATACGAAGTTTCGTTTATATCTTTGTCAGGGTGGAACAAAGAATTTGATATTGAAGAAAAATGTGGGCCGATTTCGGCATAATTGGGGACGGGCTACATGATGACGCCCGAGCTACATGATGACGTTTCGAACCGATGCCTCTAAATGGACGAAATCATCAGGATTTGTCTTAATCCGGAGTTTAACCATAGTTTTTTTATTGCAAAGAATTAATCTTCATATAATTTTATGATACCGGTATTTTTTTATTTTACTTCAATTTCATCCAATTTATTTTTAAAAATTAATCAATATTAAGAATTTCAAATTTACACTTTTGCAATCTCTGACGTCACCTATCAAAAGTGTCACGGTTTGCCACCAGGTACAAAGGTAAATAAAAACCATTTTTCTAAATGTATTTTAAAGTAAATATAAAATTAATTGTAAAATAAAACAACTTTAACTTACGGTAAAATGATCTTCTCAACAAAATCTCGTACTTTACTTTTGCTGACATATTGTTGTCTTGCCGCTTCAAACCAGGCTCTTCGATGGCTTTCATCCAAAGGAACAGTTATAAAAACTTTTTCTGGAAAGCCTTCAGAGTTTTTAGACAGCCCTTCACAAAACAAACTTTAACACCCTTCATTACAAAAATAATAAAGAGGATATAATAAAACAAAATTGAAAACTCAAAGTATTTAACGCCAAACGTAAAATCCACAAAATACAAATCTAACCTTGAACGCCTCGAACATCCGAACAACTTTGATAGTGTTTAGTGCTTCGATAAAAATGGCAGTAACCCACAGAGTTAAAAATTAAAACAGTAACCTATTAATTATAAAAATTTAAGTTTTAATTTTCTAGTAAAAAATATAAAAGTAAATTTAATATTGGGGTAATAAAGAATAATCCCACATAAAAACGTATTTTTTAACGATCTTAATAAAAATAGAAAAATCTAACGTGATTTTAAGATATATGGTGTAAATACGGTAGTAGAGAACTAGAGACGCCATAATATTATTATTCAGAGGCACGCGCCCTCTGTCAACTATTCAGTCAAATGCTGAAAGGTGACGTCACAAGAGATTAAACTAAACTTAAGTAAGATTAGACTAAACTTGGTACGTGAATAGAGGTACCCGAATGGAGTCCTCAGACGGAGAGACGGTTATTTTGATACAAATTTTATTACTTTAATACAAATTTTTATTACTTTTTCAACATTTCAAACTCTACCCTTTTTCAAACATATCCTTCACAATTTTTTTTTTAACTTATACGACCATATGGGTGTAACACAATTTTATATACTCAGCTGATATAAGAATTTAATTTAATTTAAGAGAATGTTAAAAAAACAGATTTCCGTACTAAAATTGTTGAAAAAATTGAAAAAATCGTCAAACAATAGATAAATTCTTGTATTAAATTGTCTAACAAATTGATAGCTACGCATACAACCCTGGATTCAGACTAATTGAAAAATCGATAGAACCATTTGCTTAATGAAATCGACGACTAAACTGGGATAAAAATACAGATAAGTCCAAAAATTATTGGATTTTGGAGCAATTTTTTAAAGGCTTCTAATGATTGTAGAGAACTGACGTAAACACGTTGTCAGATAATTTTATTATGTAGGTGTATGACGTCATAGTTTTTAACATTATTTTTTAAATTAAAAAACAAATATGAATATTTTCTCCCAAAAATCCTATATGGGTATTTCGCCACTGAATGAAAATTTGTCAGAAGTTAGGTTTACAGATATACAAATTTGCATAACGAACAAAAAAATGCTTAACGTTTCGGAAAGTTTATCTCTTTCCGTTGTCCGAAGCAAAAAAAAATACAAAGAATAAAGACTATTTATAATATTTAAATTCAACTATTCGAGAACACTTTAGTTTTTTAAAACAGATACGTCTACAAAAAACCATTGACGTTTTGTTAAAATGACATATCCAAAAGTTAAACTTCAAAATTAACAATTACTAACTGATAACAATTACTAAGGTAAAACAAAAAAACCTCAAACTTTCTGTATGATTATTTTTAATTTTTACGTATGTTATGTTTATGTCATGTTCTTTAAAATCAAAGAAGCGATTGCCATACATTACTAACATCTACATATACATGAGCAATACATTTATTTTTATTAGATTGTATTAAAAAAGCCTCTTTTGTTTTTCTTTTAGAGGCTATCGCTTCTTTCAATATAATTTTGGCGTTATTAAAATTTACTCTGTGTCCTGTGTCCCATCTTAGATTTGTGAAAATCTCCTTTTCTTAAATAATCTTTAATTCGAAAATTTAAGGGTCTAGATGTTTCAATAAAGTAAAATTTATCGCATTCATATGGTATTTTATATATTATATTTTTCTGGTATTCATTGGTTTAGTATGTGATAAAATGGATCTAAGTGTATTTTGTGTTTTGAAAGACGTTCGTATGTTGTATCCTATCCTTCTTTTTTTCCGAAACGCCTCGTATGTATGGAATTGTAAGTTGTATATATTGTGTATTGTTATCATTGTGTCTATGATTTGGGGTTTGTATTTCATATTTATTTATTTTTAAATGTAAATATTGTCCGCGATACTAAAATATTTTCAAGAGTACATAGTGTGTCTTTGTAGAACTGCGCTTTCTTGTTTTGCTATTCTTTATAGAAATTTTACAAAATTAGATTCACATTAATTAAATAAAAAACTTTATTCAAATTATTTTTAATTTAATATTTTATTCAAAACAAGGCCTTGTAACCAGTTTGGAGACACAATTTTGATTCCTTAATTTACCGTAAGGTACTCGTCAAGGGTTTTGCTTTGAAAAAGTTTTTAAATTAACTTTATGTAGGACAAAAAAACAATTTCTGTTTAATAACTTCATTTATGATGCTTCTAAATGTAAATATAAGCATAAATAATATTAAAAAATTAATTTACTTTGATGAAATGTAATTAAATTAAAATAAATGTATTTAATATACTGAATTTTGTCATAAATGATGATTAAGGGATGGTACAAAAAGGAAGGGTAGATTATTAAATAAATTACTGCAGTTTTAAAAATATGTAAGCTTCAAGTCTTAAAACGAAATAGTGTGTGTAAAGAAAATTAAATTCCAGCATTTAGGCAAAAATTATTTATGCACATATATGTAAACTCATTAAAATGGGCTGAAGTATGCAATATGTTTTATGATATATTCAGTCATATTCATATAGGAAATATTTTGAATTTCAAATTTTGACATTCTGTGTGCAGTTTTTAAAAGTACGAATATATAAATAAGAATTTATAATTGCACTTAGTCACCATTACAATTTAAATCTATCGATTTTTTAACCCAGCCAGTTTGTATTTTTTCATTGAAAAAATAAACAACGCAAATTTACCGAAAAAATTTAATTAATGTCAATCGAATTCATCGTTTTTATCATACTACGCCTGTTTGGTTGCCGTCTACCACTGGTTATTACAAAACTCAATTAAAAAAATGCCAATCCCCCTAAATATCGAGTTTCAGCCCTAATTGATATTTAATGTTTTTTGTTCATCGCCGAAACTCCACCTAACAAACTAAATTGGATATCCGTGAAAATTACAATGGCATTTGTATTTATTTGTCGACCCATTAATACACAGGGTGGTCCGAATTGTATTCGGAACACTTCTGTAACATATGTGCATATAAGAATAAGTAAAAAAGTTACTAGAATGCTTCGTTTCGGAGATACAGGGTGTAGAGATTTCATTTTTAGTTAGATTTTTTTCTGAACTAACGTCGATATTTAGATGAAAATTGGTGGCTAGATGTTTTTTGACACATGAAAAATTTGTGACTCCTACTTGTAGGAGGCGCCACCTACATAGTTTGCTAACTGGTTTGAAGAGAAATAACTTTTCGTATGTGTGTATCAAGCTACTATAGTCTATCCAAAGACAAAATCCTTGACAGTGATAGATGTGTCTGTCATTTTAATTTCAAAGTAGTTTATTTTATTTTACAAAGAAATAAGTTGGCATAATTGGAACGCATAGCAGGAAATAAATATATTTTTAATTTGACTGACAAGTGATTACTTCAAAATATTGTGAAAAAAACTATAAAACTGCAAAAATCTCATCGTTATATTATTTAAAAAAAAACGGTATGTGTTAGTACAAAACAAACAAGAAAAATAAAAACACTAAATCACCACAATACACCAAAACACTTTTACTTTTACACTGGACGCGCGTTTCGCTAACCATGTTAGCATCATCAGCAGATGATTATAAACTGGTTTATAATGATGATTATAAACTGGTTTATAATCATCTGCTGATGATGCTAACATGGTTAGCGAAACGCGCGTCCAGTGTAAAAGTAAAAGTGTTTTGGTGTATTGTGATGATTTAGTGTTTTAAACCAGTTTATAATCATCTGCTGATGATGCTAACATGGTTAGCGAAACGCGCGTCCAGTGTAAAAGTAAAAGTGTTTTGGTGTATTGTGGTGATTTAGTGTTTTTATTTTGCTGTTTAACACCAAAGGTTCCAACCCTCAACTGTAATAAAACAAACAAGAACAAAACACCACATACCAAAAAAATATAAAAAAGAACTATTTCTTACTTTTAAGTTTCAAGAAACTTCCTGCATTTATTATTATATTTATCAACATAACTTATGCATGTACAAATACAAATTTGGAATATTCCACAGGAATAAATAAAACAACATAAATAAAAAAGCAAAATATTGTATTAACACTTACCGAATTTTATACCTTAAAAGTTGATTAATTAACTTTAATATAATTTTATTATTTATTATAACATTATCTTTCTGCAGTACTAAAATCCATATTTATACCTATCGTGTAATGTAGTTATTTTACAGCTACTCCAGTTTTTAGTACATGTTTAGTACTATCCATATACGAAATGCACTTATCTATGGCGAGATGGTATACAAACTTTTAACTTTATTAATGTATAAAACCAAAGTCATCTAAATAAAAGTATAAAACTCTCTGCCTGGGCACCGAATATTAACTATAAACTGTGCTTCTGGATCTACAGTTAATTTTCCCTCGATTTTTCCTCCACTTAACTTTAAAAGTCACAAAACACACGTAATAACACGAATCAAAATGCATCATCTTCCAAAATGCAGGGTATTTGACATAATTTGACACAAAATTATAACCTATAATTTGGCAAGACTTTGACAAGCCTCAAAAATATAAAGGCGCGTTCATATGCATCTGTGTCCGTGATTCGTTCATCGTTCCGTCGCGTCACTCCAATCATATTGAGATATGATCTGATTCTTGAAATAAACCAATAAAACAAGAAAAGACGACGCATGACGGATTTATATATAAACCCATCAATAAAAAATATTAGGACGATTTTTAGTGAAATAAATAGATTGGTACAGTACGTCTGCTGGATCTGTGTCTATGAAAAGAATGCGGACAAAAAACATTTAAATACACAGCAATATATTTTATACGTCGACTTGACGAGTACGCCACCGCAAATCGCTCCACCCACTCATTTTATTGGCTACTTGCAAATTTGTCGAATTTTTATTGATGGGACGCGTAGTCTAATTTTTTACGAAAAACATTGAGAGAATATCGTTTCCTCTCTCACGGATACCCCGTAGCTAGAGAAAGGACAGACGTACTGTATGGACGTCATCCGCTTTTTTCTGTCATCGTCTGTCAAAATCTTACCTGAAAAAAAATAGAGTATAATAAAATAAATATACATTTACGACTCTTTTCACGAAAATAGGTTTCTTGGTAAAAATGGCTGCTGCGAATAATGGTTCTCGAAATATTTGGAATCGAAATTATCAACGAAGAATAACTAAGAGACATAACATACTAAGAGACATTTTTACGTAGAAAATGACAGAAATGTATATTTTTTCACTCAGTAGTTTTCTACATGTACGGACGAAAAGTTATTACTCTTAGGAATAGTTAAAACACATGGCATATGAGTATATGGTCATATTAACATCAAAATCAAATTCCTCATGTCAAAAAACTCCCAGACCCCAATATTTATCCAAATATCGACTACAGTTCAGAAATTATTTCGAGAAAATCGAAATTAACATGAAACTTCTACATTTTCCCGATTAATTGTTCAGATTCCCGAATACAGTACGGACCACCCTGTATACAATAAAATAAATACAAAATTGTCTGCTTGCAAGAAATTACTAAATCAATATTTGTCTGCTCCTATAGTTGATTTGATAAAATAGCAGTATATAATTAAAGATAATTATACTGTAGAAGCGAAAAAAACCGAGTCCAGTTCGCGTGGATATGACGATCGATGAGTTTTCCTATATAATTTTACATACAAAATATCAGCGAACTTCATTTCCAAGCCATTTTGGTGCTTTTTTTCCGATAGTATGGTACTTTTCCACCACTAGCTGAACAAATACGACTTGGCTTGATGGTGATGAATGTATACTAAAAGTAAACTTATATGTCGTCTAAAATGTGTTTCTGAAATTTACATACGAAGATAAACAATATTAAGTTAAATTGAGATTATATTTTAACTCAATGCTTGACTTTTAGACCGTTCAATCTTAGTCTATGCATATTTTACATCAAACATTAAACCAAAAACCCTATTACAAAAACAACTGGTTCCCCAAACGCAACCCGATTGCGCCGCAATATCCCAAGCCGACAACAACCGGCCGTTTACTCGACTCTCCCCTACCCAAGCGGCCCTTCTAATGACCCAGGCTTCCCCTATTAGGGCGTCTCGGATTAGGCGAAAGTTAAAAGCCATTTCCCCCGAATCGGAGATTGGGCATAGCCGAAAAGGACACTCGGCGATAAGTTAATGCCCTTGGCGATTTCGGAGGGTCCCTTTTTTGAAGGTTCTCTGCGGTCGTACTGCCTGAATTATTAACGTCATGAAAAAGGGTCGATTTGACTGTGGCAATGTCGAACGCGAGGAGGGTTTGTATGGAAATTGAGGTTCCTTTATCGAAATGTTAGGGGTTTTCTTAAATAATATATTTATGGAAAAACAAGATTTGGAAGCTCAATAAAATACGGAATGCGGAAAGCTAAGCAGAGATTTTTACTATTAAAATAAGAATCTATGAAGAAATACTTGATGATTTTTAAAAATAACTTATTACAAAGAAAGACCTAATTACGAAATAATTAATCTATAAAAGTGTCCAAGAAGCCAACCATGGCTTCTGTATCCCGTCTGTTTAACTTGTGTTTCTGTCTGTTAACGACTTCATAGATATACCAACTAAAAAATGAAATACCATATACGATCAAAAATAACGGCGTAAAAGAGGGCTGGGAAATGACAATATAATTTTGGCGAGGCCCTAGACGTCGTTACTTGGCCCGTACTTTTCTTTATTTTTTACTGGCGTTTGTTGTCAATTGGCCTTAAGAAGGTTGTATTTTTTTTTATATTGACTAAAAAACCGATTTTTAAATGTTGTAGGTTAAAATTTGAAAAAAATATCTTTTTTTCAAACATCACAAAAGTATTAATTTTTGCGACGTGATTGACAATATAAAAAAGTAATTTAACGTCTAGGCATAAAGGTAAAGTACTTTTATGCCTAAGCACAAAAAAGTACGAAAATATATTATTAAACTGATATGAAATGTCAAATTCAACGAGCGTAACCATAGTTTCTCGATATATAATTACGTTATTTATTAGAAACGTTTGAAATTGCTTAAAAATTATTTGTGGCGTTTGAAAAAAAAATAGCATGTTCTATTCGGAGTAAAAATGACTTTTTGTGGCTCGCCTGTATATCCAATGTGACCTCACCAAGTCAAACGTACAGCCTCGCCACAAAAAGTGTTATTTTTACTCCTAATAAAACAATATAACTTTTTTTCAAATGTAACAAAAGTATTGATTTTTGCGACGTCATTGACAATATAAAAAAGGAATTTTAAGGCGTGAGCATAAAATTACGAATAGTATATTGTTTTATTAGGAGTATAAATGACAATGGAACAAAAAGTCATTTTTACTCCGAATAGAACAGCTATTTTTTTTTCAAACGCCATAAATAAGTTTTTAAACAATTTCAAACGTTCCAAATAACATTTAAAAAGTCATATCTTGTATGTAATTATATATGGAGAAAATATGGTTAAGGCTCGTTGAATTTAACACTTTATGTCAGTTTAATAATATATTTTCGTACTTTTATGCTTAGGCATAAAAGTCCTTTACTTTTATGCCTAGGCGTTAAAATGACTTTTTTATATTGTCAATCACGTTGCAAAAATTAATACTTCTGTGACATTTAAAAAAATATATTATCATACTGACATAAGTGTCAATATTAATGAGCGTTTTGAAATTATTTGTGGCGTTTGAAAAAAATAGCATGTTCTATTCGGAATAAAAATGACTTTTTGTTGCTCGCCTGTAAGTCGGTCAAACGTACAGCCTCGCCACAAAGAGTGTCATTTTTACTCCTAATAAAAAAATTATACTATTTTTGGAAATTGCAATTGGGAAGATCTTTGTGGCTGGAAACGCTCTATTCCTTTTTAATCTTTCTATACCTAGTGTTAATTTTCACAAGTTAAAAATGTGTTAACATTTTCCACTCATTGAAAATTCCTGCTACCAATTTTGACGTCCTGAATCCTTACATTGACATTAGAGGAACAAAGTTTTACGCTAATTGAAACCACTAATTGCGAGTTTCTGGATGAACCTTTTAAAATAACTAATTTATATCTTTTTTTACCAGAAGGGAAATCCATGGCAACGGCCTTTGACTGCAAGTACATAGAGACATCTGTGGGCATCAACCACAACGTGGACGAGCTGCTGGTCGGTATTTTGACACAGATCCGGCTGAAGCTCGAGAATCCCGAGAGATCGCGCGACCTGTTCAGAAAGCGCAGCTCGTCCAAGAAGAACCTGAACAGGAACAAGTCGCCGGCTTCCGGAACGGCCACGCCTACTAGCGGCAGTGCTCAAAATTCACCCAAAAAATACAGAGGTAAGATTTTTTTTGTTATTATTAGAAATGGGCGATAATGGATTTAAAATATCGATAAGTTATCGCAATTCATCTATAGATATATTTTAGTTATCGATATGTCGATATAATTATCGATATATCGATAACTATCGATATATCTATTATTAAGCTATTTATTTATTAAGGCTATTATTTAAGAATTTATTATTATTTATTTATTGCCTGTCCTAAAAATAGTTACCATGGATATGCCGGGTGCGTGTCTAAAGTGGCTCACCCCTATAACCTTTATATTTTTTCGGTTAAAAAAACGAGATTTGGTATGTTAGTATATGACATAAATTAGGATTGACTGACGTATTCAATTAATTGTTTTCCGTCACTTCCTGTTTCACCAGAAATTACTACAACTTTTGATTTTTAAATGACACCCTCGGTATTTTTTTTTACTTTATCCGATAAAAAATGACATTCTGAATAGAATGACATATAATATGTCAACTTTTTACATTTTCGCATATGGTTTATCTGAAATTATAACTTGCGGTTCGTAATGAAAATTTTACTCGAAATGCCAAGTGTGTGGTATCAAATTATTCGTAAAAAAATGCTTTTTTCCAACTATGCTAATGAGCCACCCTCGTTCTATTTGAAAAAATTGAGATATGCTTAAAAATGCAATTTGATTATTTTCTAACTGGCTAGGATAAGATACTAAAAACATTAGACGATCAAATCTATTTTTCCAAGGTTTCTTGATTAAGAATTAGTGTTTTTAACATAGCCGTGGCACTCTAGACTGGATTTTAAAATACGATTTTTTATTAAGCGAGTATGTCAAAAGTTGACATATGATATGTCATTCTATTCATGAATGTCATTTTCTATCGAATAAAATAAAAAAATAACGAGGGTGCCATTTAAAAATCAAAAGTTGTAGTAATTTCCGGTGAAACAGGAAGTGACCAAAAAAAATTGAATACGTCGATCAATCCTAATTTATGTCATATCCACATCTCGTTTTTTTTATCTGAAAAAATAAAAAAGTTATAGGGGGTGAGTCACTTTTGAGACGCATCCGGTATAATCGCGAACATTTCAGCAATGATATACAGGGTGTCCCAATATCCAGTGAACATAGAATTACTACAATTTACCTCTATACAAAAGTGCTTCGTTTGTCCGTTAGAGGGCATCAAACAGATTTTTTTTTCAGATATTTTAAGAACCATTATTCAGTTATGAATGAAATTTTGGGTGTCTATGTTTTGCTAAGATGCTTTAACATTTAACTTTCACAAAAATCAAAAAAAAGAACGGAAAGAGTGTTTTTTGTCGCATCAAGTTATGGAGGCGCACAAAATCTATTATGCTCTAATAATCTAGTTTGAGAAAATATGGAAAATTATGTTTGCATCACAAATTATATTTGACAATAAGCTTCATAAAAAGCTTAAAAAAATGATTAATTTCGGATTAATTAAATTTCGGGTTTATTTTTGATTGATGTCCTTTTTCACCTTACGGACAGACGAAGCCCTTTTTATAAAGGTAAATTATGTGCAATTTACTTATTTTGATTCAAAAACTACGTTGGTGTTGTATGTCCACGGAATATTGAAACTTCCTGTATATTTTGTACGTCTGCTTTGGAAAAATAAATTCTCGAGAATTTTTTTCTGAAAAACTATGCTATGTCGCGTTTTTTACAACAAACAAAAAATGTAGTAAATACTAGAGGAACCATTTTATACGAAAAGCAAATATGTTGTTGACGGAGTTGAAAAATATTTATACTAAAATTTATGTAGGGGTGCGGAATTTTTTACTCTTCCTGTATTATTTTTTGATTTTTGTGAAAGCAAAATGTTAAAGCACTTAGCAAAACATAAACAGCCAAAATCTCATTCAAATCGGACTAACTGTTCTTAAAATATCTGAAAAAAGGCTTTTATTTTTTTAAAGTTTTATGCCCTCTAGCGGACACAAGAAGCACTTTTGTATAGAGGTAAATTGTGTCCAATGAACTTATGTTCATTCCAAAAATACGTAGTAGTGTCCTATATTCATGGAATAATAGGACACCCTGTATACAGTATATCTCCGGATTGTCTTTACAAGAGGAAAAACTTTTTTATTATTGACATTTTTAGAAAAATGCATTCATAAAAAATTTTGCTGCTTCTAAAATGGTTAATCCCGTGTATACTTTTCCAAAGAAAAAATTAAGAAAAACATGAAAATATGGTTGAATTTTTTGAAGTTCTAATCTATGGTAACATAACTTCGTTTTCATTTTTTGATAGATTGTTATTCATAAAATCTTAATTAACGTAATGTTTTTTTGTTCTTTTATATATAGAACTTTTGTTATATAGTTTTTTGTTCTTTTATATATATAGATACTAACTGGAGTCATTACAAGCAAAAAAATAGAGAGGTACGAGCCGCCATTAAGGTAGGAAAAACAGATATTTGGGAAAGAAGGTGCCAGCAAGTGGAAAGCCTAATAGGGGGCGCACGGAGTACTGAGGTATGGAGAACAATCCGACAAATGAAAACCAATCAAACGGACAAGCTCTTGAATAGAATGGATATAGAAAATGGCGCAACTACTATGCAGAATTACTGACAGAAAACCGACCAGAATTCCGAGCAGTAGAAGATGAGAACAACCTTGCAGGCACTTTAATGATAAGCAAAAGAGAAGTACATCAAAGTTTCAAAAGAATGAAAAATGGACGGTCACCAGGTCCTGGTAATATTGTAGCCGAATTGTTAAAGTGTGGAACCCAAAGACTACGCTGGCGTCTGGCAGAGCTATTTAACCAATGCTGCCTGCAAAGTAAACTACCCCGAGAATGGCGAGTGGCTCACATAGTGTCCATCTTTAAAAAGGGAAATCGTAACGACCCCACTTGTTATAGAGGCCTAAGCATTAACAGTTCGGTCAACAGACTTTTTGGAAAGGTGTTACAGGGTAGGCTCAGGGACAGTATTGGTGACAAAATCTCGGAAGACCAAAGCGGATTCACACCGGGGAAATCTTGCACAAATAACCTTTTTGTCCTGCAGCAGGTGATGGAAAAAAGATAGCAGTAGATCAAGAAGTCCATCTAGCATTTATTGATTTGGAGAAAGCGTACGACTCTATTCCCCGCAGCAAGATATGGGAAGTATTGAATATCTTAGAAGTAGATAGACCTTTGCTTAAGATAATAAAATAGCTATATAAAGAAAATGAATCGTACGTTAAGATAGGACACAGGCTATCTAATCCAATTAACACCACAAAAGGGTTGCGACAAGGATGCAGCTTATCTCCTCTGATCTTCAACGCTTACGTCGAATTAGCCCTTAGGGAATGGAAGACGAAATATCAAGGTATGGGAATACCCATTGGGGACAACACACTATTTACCCTGAGCTTTGCAGACGATCAGGTCGTGATTGCGCAGGACTCATACGATCTAGAGTTCATGACTAAGAGGCTTTATCAAGTATACAACAAATGGGGACTTCAGGTTAGTCTAAAGAAGACCGAATACTTAGCTGTCAATTCCAACACTTGTTTTGAAGTCTTCATTAATGATAACGTCCAGATTCAACAAGTAGACAAATTTAAATACCTGGGTGCTACTATCAACAACGAGGGTTTGGGCAAAGAAGAAATACAAACCGAATTCAGAAGAGCAAATAAGTTATTGGATGTCTTAACAGCCTCTGGTGGGACCGAAACTTATCTGCAACAACTAAAAGAGACTTGGAAGAACATTGGTGGAGTCAGTTCTTTGCTATGGTTCAGAGCTGTGGACTCTGAGTGCAGACGCGAAGCGCAAAATCCAAGTTGTTGAAATGGACTACCTTAGAAGAAGTGCAGGTATATCTAGGATGGAAAAAAAAGACAAACATCGAGGTCAGGCGTATCATGAATGCATCGGAGGAGACAGTACTGGATCGAATCGAAAAATCCAGCTTAAAATGGTTTGGACATGTTCTGCGTATGCCGGAGAACAGGTGGCCAAAAAGAGTTTTTCAATGGGCTCCCCAGGGCAGAAGAAAGAGAGGTAGACCTAGAAAATCCTGGAACGGAACGGTTACGGAAGCAATGGAAGCTCGTAACCTAGAATCTGATGACGCTCTAAATCGAGATGTGTGGCGTACGGTAACGGGAAGGCAGCAATAGGCTGTAGTTGGAAATGAGTATTAAATACTTCAACCAAATCCCGTTTATATATATATATATATATATATATATATATATATATATATATATATATATATATATATATATATATATATATATATATATTTGTTCTTTTAAAATGTACAAAAATTACGCACAAAATTTATTTACCTCAATGCTACGGAAAGGGTGATAATAGTTATCGAAAAATATGATACTTTAACAACAGCAAAGAGTATGACTTTAATCAAAATTAATAATAATAATAATCTATCAAAGAAGGAAAACAGAATTATATTAACATAAAAACGTCTTTTAAATTTTAGGACCATATTTTCATATTTTTCTTAATTTTCTCTAAAACGGTATAGAAATTTGGAAAAGTATAAACGGGATTAACTATTTTAGAACAAGCAAACATTTTTATTAAAAATGCATTTTTCTCAAAATGTCAATAATAAAGAAGTTTTTCCTCTTGTAAAGACAATCCGGAGACATACTGTATAAACTTTAATGAACTTTTAGAATATACATATAGATACTGGAAGGGTTAATATCCTCAACTTTTGCAATAAAAATGATTTATCGAAAAATTGGTATTTCCATTTACAGTAAATTTGTTAACATCTAAACCATATTTGATATATTATATTTATTCCTTACTTAATTCTTGACATTTTTATTTGTTACAGGAAGTCGAACGTCAGCCAGTTTGAAAGTTCGCAGTTTATTGGGCAAAGTATGGGCGAGAGACAGCAAATCCAAATCCTGCGAGAACCTCCACGTTCTTTAAGCCACGTATTATAAGATGATCCGTCGCGATCCTAGAACCATATCCTAAGTTCCTGATCTTAGTCCAGTTTTGTACTAATTTAAAATTAGTTGGAAAGCTTGACACTGATATATCCGGATATTAGAGATAATCTAAGTGGGAATAACGACATCTCAAAGCTGAAAAGTCTAAATTGCAAAGTTTTAGAATCGATGATTTAAGATCGATTTTATGGTTCAGAAAAGTTTCTACAGGCTAGACTGTCTCTAATATCTGTGATTATTGAAAGTAAAAAATGTGATTGATGAAATTATGATTTAAGGTGATTAAAGTTATTTTTTAATTTACTCTAAGCTACTTATATTTTACCGTATTTTTATGTTTATAACATAAATTTATATGTATAGTCCGTTATTTAGTATTGTTTTATACTCGTGCATTTGTAATAAGTTACTAATTTTAAGATAGATTAGGGATGTACGATACTATTAGTGATATCGATATTCTGAGAAATTCAATATTACTACATCCCTACATCCCTAAGATAGACTGTTTAAGAATGGTTCATTTGATGACATCAATATGATAATTCAGAAAAAAAAGAAAATTGGTAATTATACGCTTAAATATCACGCTTAACACTCAAAAATTTTGTATCAATCTACAGGGTGTTACATATTTAAGTACGGTAGATTAGAACATATTTTGACAGCGGTATCAAAAGAAAAGAAATATTAATATTAAGGTTTAGTTTAGTTAAATTTTTTACTTGTTTTCTAAATGGAATTTATGAAATAAAACAGATTTTTTGTACTACGTGGATATTTGAGTTTAACATTTCAAGTAACTACCTACTAACAATTTTAAGAATAACTATTAACCATATTAATAAAGCGGGAAATGTTTCAAAGAGTGTTCCAGCTTATGTCAAAAATGTTTTATGTTTAAAACATTTTATATTTTCTAAATTAAAGGGTTTCTTAAACATAAAAAAGGAATAACCCATTTTTGTATATCTAAACCAACATTTAAGACGTTGTCCTTTCCAAATAGACTTATAAGAATCCTCCCTTTATTGTATTTTAAATGTTGAATGTTTAAAAATTAACTTAAAAGCCAGAAAAAAAAAGAAAAATCATTTAATCAACTTGGGTCCATGTCTTAGATTTATAATATTAACTGAATGTAACATAGAGATATAAGTGCTAACCGAGAATCGAACGTTAGCACTAGCAAGGTGAAGCTTTAACAAATGAGATGTAGTGTATAAAGTTTTTAGATGTCCGTTAAAGTATGTTAATTTTTCGAATACAGCAGTATTATTAGGATAACAGAGTAGATATTTTGTTAAACTGAAAAAACAAAGGAATTTTAATGAGTGGTAGCTAAGCCTAGAATTGGGAAAGTTCTCTAAAAATAGGATGAATCATAGATAGATTAGATATATAGGTACATTGATTTGTTTTTACCCAGCATATACAAGCAAAATGTAAACAAACTGTTTGTCTATTTACAATTTAATTTGATCACCGACTTAATATAATCTTTTCATGATTTGACGACATCATTGGAGTAGTTTCAGGAAAATGGTTAGTTTATACTCCTTGTTGTGTTAGTCCTAGGGTTGCCAACCGTCATCTATTCCAGAGGACAGTCCTCTTTTTGATCTCACTGGCCTCTTTTCTCTCACGTTTTGAAAAAGTCCTTTTTTTACATATCAAACTCAAAATCTAAAAACTATTTGTCTATCGCCACAATGCCTTAAAAAATTGTCAATCTGTGTCTTTCGCTACTCCCACTCATTCGCACAGAAAATAAAATGAAGAAATATTTATGTACAAGAAATATTTGTGGAAACGAGAAACATAATATTTATCTATTTTATGTTTACTTGTGTTTTGGAAAAAAAAAGTTTTGTTGAAAATGGTTTGTTTTATTTTAACAAGTTTTGAATATAAATATTTTTAAGTAAGAAAGACCATCAAATACCGTTTACATAACTTTTTGGTAAATTTTAGACATTTGGGCGAGGTTTCAAAAAATGTTTTGTCTGTGCTTCTTTCTTTCTCTCGTCCTTAATTTTTTATTTTGAAAGTTGGCAACCCTAGTTAGTCCTAACCTTACACTTAACATTAACATCAACCTAAACTTAAGAAAATGACGTTCATGCTTTTCTTACTTATCCTCTGAGTATTCTAGTATGCGCTTATGCTCATAAGAAACATCATTATGTTTTGAGCACAATGATAACATTCATTAGTTCTAGATAAGCATTAAGCATTTCTAGACCAAAAAATAAATAATTATTAGCATTTATAATTAGTCAAGATGAGTTTAAAATTAGGATTAGTGGTAGGATTAAGATCGGAAGCATGAACTAGCATAACCAAATTAAAACTATTAATGCTTACAGCGTAATATTGCATAAATAGGAATAAATGGCATGCGATACCATAGAATATTCTAGATATACACTACAGGGTGTCAAAAATAATGTATCTAAATTCGGTGGTGATTCTACAGATAAAAATGAAACAAAAAGTACTTATGAACCAATGCTCTAAAATGCTTCCCGAAAAAGTTACAGTATAATAAAGTAATTTAATAATCGTAGACAATATTCGTTAATAAACTTTTTTTAACCAATAAATGGCAACCTAGCATTTTTCTGTTTACATCTGGTTTGTATATTTTGGGTACCTTCGTTCGGTATGGTAAGGTTTGTCTATTTATATTATTTGTGCGAGATATATGTATAGTCAAATGTTAAACACCCTCTACACTATGCCCGAAATGTTTCACCGTTCTACAAGATTTCAACGTTCAACAAGATTATTATTTCAACACGCGTTTATAATATGTAATGTGTTAATTTAAAAATTTTCGTGGACCATATATATTTATTGACATCGGATCAATCAATAATTTTCCCAATCAGCTCGAAATATTGATGATGTTACCAGTATTACTAACTCATCCAGCAATAGTACTGTTATATTAACCAATTAAGGCCGCGTAAGCAAACATAACAAATACAATTTTATATAGAAATTCATTATAATAAAAACTAATATTCCTGCAGATTAAGTGAAAAGTTTTGTTCTTAAATATTTACTCTACGTATTATCGCATGTTCAAATATTAATCTTGTGGAATATAATATATCAACATAAAACGAGATGTAATGAACGAAATATCATAGTAAAAACAGATATTTTAGAAACGTCTAGGTTTACTTATTTCACTGAGATTTATTAAAAAAAATCCTTTGCCTCGGGTATAGATACCGACACTTCTTAGAAACTGTTCGAAACGAAATGAAATTGAGCCAGACAAGAGGAAAGACCAAAACGCGACTTTGACCTGTTTCGTTTTTCTTCGAATAGTGTAGAGCGTGTATTACTCTAATATAGGAATATGGTTATATAACACCGATATATGCGTATCGTGTTTAACACCCTATTTTTTAAAGAAAAAACTGTGTTAAGGATCTAAATGCTACCGCTCCTGCACTGAAAATAATATCAATATATATCAAAAAAAGTATTCTAGGTCCATAATCAAACATTTTGACAAATCAAACGTCATTTAAAGCTATAGGAATAAAATTTTGAACATTTTTGAACACTGTTTTAGAAGGTTTAAAATATTATAGATGAAACAAAGTTGTTGAAAAAAGTTTTTTAAATGTGTATTTAAAGACCATAATGATATTCGAATTAGACAGAATACAGAGACGATGTTTTTAAGATGTTTTTTTGAGTGTGTTTGTTAATAAAGCAGCTGCCATTAATGTCATTAGCCAAGAAAATGCAGGACAATTTTTAACTCGTTTGAAAGGTAATGTTGTTATTTGTCGTTCTGTCTAACTCGAAATAAAATACATAAAACATAAGAATTTGTAGTTTATCCCGTAATTTTTCTTACGTAACAAATTGACCAATTGTTTGTGGCCTTTCTTTAGTCATTTGTCAATGTAATTGGGAATTAGGCGACATAAAATAAGACGTTTTTTTCATTGGTCCGCATGCAACTCAAAAATATCAATCAATCTGTCTCAAGACGCTTCTGATAGAGAATACCGGGTGTTTCTCAAAAGTGGCTCACTCCTATTTTTTTTTATTTTTTCATATAAAAAATGAAATTTGGTATCTTAGTATATAACATAGATTACGATTGATTGACGTATTCAATTAGTCTCCTCTTTCACACTACAACTTTTAATTTTTAAATGGTACTATTTGTATTTTTTACTTTATTTTATAGAACGTGCATGACATTCCGAATTGAAAGACATACCATTACCATATGTCAACTTTTGACATTTTCAATTAAAATAAAATAGCAATTTCAATTTTAATCTAGAGTGCCATGGCCATAAATGTAACGACAATTTGACTCGAAATACCAAGTATAATATGGTACCAAATTATTCGTAAAAAAATGTTTTTTCCAAATATGCTAATGAACCACCGTCGTTCCATTTAAATAAATTAAGAACAAAACTTCACATATAATATGTCATTCTATTCAGTCATTTTCTATCATATAAAGTAAAAAAATACCGGTATACCATTTAAAAATCAAAAGTTGTGTCATTTCCGACGAAACAGGAAGTAAAAACCAATCCCGATTTATGTCATATACAAAGTGATACTGACATACCAAATTTCGTTTTCTTATCTAAAAAAATAAAAGAAACACCCGGTATATTAGAATGTTTTGAAAAAGATAAAAATTATCATGAAAAAGATAACTATAAAAAAGTTGAATTTAGTTAGTATAATTGTTATTCCCATTCAGAGCAGCCATTTTGGTATTGTTTATTTTAAATTTTTACAACATTTCTATCAATATCAGAATCAGAATTTGGTTTCATATATTATGTAGATATTTATAATTAAAATACAGTGAATCTAATGAACACAAAAAAAGGCGTACAAAATACTAAAAATAACTTCCAACTCAATAGTATTCTGTAGTATATTAAGTGCCAATTTTTATTTCTGATATAAAAATAGTACGAATACCTACACTTTTTTAAGAATATTTTTTTTTGTATTTCGTGTAATACAGATTTACTATAACCATCAATGTATAAGATATGACTAGTGTTTATTTTTGAAAAGGATTTTTTTAATAGAATTAAATTAGTATTATTCTCAAAACGTTTTTAACAATACAGGGTGATTATTTTTTTTATAGCAGAGCATCAACATTCGATAGAACCAACTTATTTTAAAAATAAAATTTTATGGCTTATTGGAGTTCTGCTACACGGCATTTGACCACCTTGTATAATCGTGTTTATTCAAAAAAAAGTTCGGATATTCGGGTAAAACTTAGCCTAGAATGTTGATTTAAAACTTTCTGTTCAACGGGCATATTTTTAATAAATCCTTTTTCCCCAATACATACGTTACATACACACCGACACGTATATAAGAATAGCAATAATATATATTTTTCTCATAATAATAATACTAATTCAATAGGTGTTTTTGGATTCTATTTATAAATATATGTCATTAATAAAATAGAAATGAAATGTTAACCACTATCATCGCAGAGCGTTGCAAGAGCGTCATGCAGTCTGAAATCAAAAAATCGAAAAGAAATAAGTATTTTCACAATCCTAATATCAGTAAAAATGTCAAATGACTTTCTTGAATGTATTGTTTGGATACTTTTGGGACGCTCTGTATATAAAAACATGCACACGCCGGAATTTTGGAATTTGTAAATTTATATCTTATTATATTTACTTAGTTTATAGATGAATCATACTAAGGTAATATTTATTATAAAATACTTGCTGTGAAAAAAATATGTGTTTTATTGAAGTATTTATAAACCTTATCATCATCATCATCATCATCATTTCCAATTATGGTGTCTAAATATGTTAGGGCTAACATATTTAGATACTCTCTTTGTAGTCGAGTCCATTGTTGTCTAGTGTTGGCTATGCGGGCCCAAGTTATCCCTGTTAATTTCCTAATAGCATGGTCCTATCTCAGGTTTGGTCTGCTTCTAGGCCTCTTAATTCCTCCTTAGGGTACCATGTCTTTTTTATGATCCATCTGTAGTCCGTCCTTCTTTCTAAGTGTCCTGTCCATTGCCACTTGAGGGATTTGATTCTGTGGATGACATCTATTACTTGGATCTTTTGTCGTATTAAACCGCTCTATTCTTTTATGGTCTTTCTTGGTTATTCCCAGCATATTTTGTTCCATTGAGCCTTGTGCGACCTGCAGTTTCCTTATTTAACCGTTTTAAGGGCCAGGTTTCGGATGCATCAATCATGACTGGTAGTGCACATTGGTTAAATGTTTTCTTCTTTAAAATGGAATTTTAGATTTGAATATGATTAAATTTCTTCCATAAGTACTCCATGCTAACTTAATTCTTCTGTTGATTTCAGGTAATAAAGATCCAGAGATGTGCATTAGTTGTTCAAAATATATAAAATATATTCTTCTACTATTTCCAGTGTTGTGTTATTTATTAGAATATTTTTTTCTGTCTACCAGTTCGCTGTACAGGGTGGACCATTTTGGTTGTTTCTATAGGGTATCTAGGAAACCGTGAGAAATATTCAAATTTTGATACTGCAGTCTCGGGTTCATTTTTTGAAAAAATTACAATGGCGCAAAGGGATTGTGGCTATCTTGATCGATTTCGAAGCTACAGGGGGATTCTCAAATTTTGTACTTTTTGAAGATGTTTGATAGTTTGTTTATATTTAAACAACCACGGAAAAATGAATTATACATTCTAAAGGCACTTTTCTGTGTAGAATACAGTGGCGTAGTCAGACTTTTTTCGAAAAAAATATTGTTTGAGATATTAACTATACTTATGTATTTTTTTTAAATAGAACCCCCTGTATATTTTTAAATTTTCCTATTCAGCTTGGCATGGGCTCCTCGAAAATATATAACACTTTATATTTATTTTCACTATTAACCTCAACATTTCAAATTTTTCTTAAAATATTCACTTAGTAGATAGTAGGCCGCGCCGAGTAACAAAGTAAACGGTTGTCATGGTGATCGGAACATACCTTTGATGGATGCGGGACATTTCATTTCAACAGATTGAAGTGTGTGTATTTTAAATAATAAAAAAAAGAGTAAATTTGAACCTTTTGAGAAATATAATATATGTTATAATGTTATACTGAGTCTAACACACATAAGCAAATGGCAGCTGATTTATATTTTGAGCGGTATCCAGAGCGCGAGCAACCAAACCCAGCCATTTCTAAAAGATTAGAAGATAGTTTAATCAATTTTGAATCTTTTCAAAAAACGCTTCCGAAAAATTATCAGAAAGGAGATGAAGAAAATCAATATATTAATGTCCTCGGAGCCGCAACACTAAAAAATTGAAATGCTGTTAGCGGCGGCGCGGCGTGCGGGTGTGGAGACGTACCAACTCTGTCTAGATAATAATGGGCAGCAGTCTGAACATTTAATGTAGTCTTTGTGTTTCTATTTTTTTTATATTAAATGAGAAGCCCGATTGAAGTAACCTCTTGAGTTTATATTAAAATATGTTCTTTTGTTTCTGTCACACTTATTTTTTATTTGCTTCGTATTGTTCGATTTTATTTAATTGCTAATTCATGTATTCGGCTTCGAGGACATTAATATATTGATTTTCGGCATCTTCTTTCTGATAATTTTTCAGTTTTTCGAAAGGTTTTCGAAAAGTTCCAAAATTGATTAAACTATTTTCTAACCTTTTAAAAATGGCTGGGTTTGGTTGATCGCGCTCTGGATACCGCTCAAAATATAAATCAGCTATTTGCTTATGTTTGTTAGACTCAATATAGCATTCTAACATATTATATTTCTCAAAATTTCCAAATTTACTAATTTTTTTATTATTTAAAATACACACACTTCAATCTGTTGAATTACAACCATAATTTTGGAAGTTTACAGCAGTCTTACGCATTGTCGCCATTTTGCATTAACTAACAAAAGCTTTATAACATGAAATGTCTCAACTCGATATATGCTCTAATTAGTAAGTATATAACTCAGTAAAAATCTCATTTTTGTAGAAAAGTGTAGCTACCAGGTTATTGCAGTGACCCCTTCAATTTAGATTAGAATTTAGAATTTAGAATGAGTGGGAGGGGGGTTAATCACTTCGACCTTACAGATCCATTGTGTCCCCCTTTCTTGAATCATAACTCATCATACAGTCCCAGGGCTTTGACAAAAGCCAGTATCTGGGACGGTTTTATAGAGGGTAGTTCTCCATCTCCAATATCAGTCGTACCAAAATTCATGGCACGAATGGTTGTCGTCTCGGCGCACTCAGTGATGAGGTGTACTGGTGTTTCCCCATCTTCCCCACAGAATCTGCATTCGCCGTTTCTTCTTAGTTTCAATCTACTGAGGTGTTCATTGAGGAGACCGTGTCCTGTTAAAACCCCGTGACAATCCGAAGATTGTTCTTACTCAGACCCAGGAAGATCTGTGATTTTTCTTGATCATAAGCCCTCAGAAACTTCTTCGAGTGTCTTAGACCATTGCAAGATTTCCATTCCAGGTTGCGGATGGAATCTTCCAAGTTCTTGAGTTCCGCCTTGAGTTGGTTACCACTTGGAAAGCAGAAGGTTCTGGTCCAGTTAGTGGAGTGTTCGCTCCTTTCCTAGCTAGATTATTTGCTTTTTCATTGCCTTCTATCCCTTGGTGAGCAGGCACCCAGTGTAGGAGGACTTTGTTTTCTTTGCCTAATTTATTCAGCTTCTTCAATTTAGATTATACATTTTATGTGAAAATACAAATTTTCAAAAAAATCTATCGCCGATTCATTCCTAACCGGCTAACCTACCATCGACGATGAACAGGGCCGGCGGAAGGGCCAAAAACAGTAATCTAAACAAATAGTAACGAATATCCAGTTCAATAATTAATTGGTACTGTCAATTTCCACATTAACACATTAGGTATTACCACACCACATAGGGAAGAATATCTGACTAAACATTATAAACACTATACTATATCCTAGATGTATCCTATTATAGTTTACTTAAATTATGCTCAAAAAAAATCCTTAGCACGAAAGCTTTGGGATAGTTTTGATTTCTTCTATTCTATATGTTTTTTTTGAATACTCTATCCGAAACTGGGATTTGCGAATTCATTTTCGTGGAAATGGGATTTGTTCGTGGCATTTTTATAACTCAAAAGCTAACAACTTTTTGTAAATAATCCTTCTTTCTATAATTCTCGTTTTTATAAATTTCTAAACAAACTGTTTTGGGTCAAGAGCCAGCAAATTTAACAGTTTTATACTGACCGCTCAAAACTGCACTTTTTCTACTATCCCCACCCTTTATTTGTTATTAATGGCTGATATGCCCTAAAGTTATATGCGGCAAATATTCATTCGCAAGAAGCTGAAGAGGATCCCGATATCCTTATTATCAAAAAAAAAACTTATAAATTTGCCTCATTAATTAAATTAATTTATTAATAGTAGTGGGAAAGATATCAATCTTTTGGTGGTTTTGATTGTTCCGGATTGAATATGTAGTAATACACTGAAAATGGTAGCAAAATCGTAGAATTTTCTCATTAGAGGAATCACACAAATAAAAATTTCTCACAAAGAAATGCATCTCAAACATTGGCTGATCCTCATTTTGCAGCCGACAAAACTGTCTGATCATAATACTGATTCTGCACTAAATATGTAATTGTTTGTGAAAAAGAAAGGAAAAATTTCTTAAATTCTTAATAATAATAGTGTTTTATTGAAACACTATTATTATTAAGAATTTAAGAAAGAGAAATCACACAAATAAAAATTTCTCACAAAGAAATGCATCTCAAACATTGGCTGATCCTCATTTTGCAGCCGACAAAACTGTCTGATCACAATACTGACTCTGCACTAAATATGTAATTGTTTGTGAAAAAGAAAGGAAAATTTTCTTAAATTCTTAATAATAAAATATAATAAAAAATAATGCAACTGCTTGCAATTAAATACTGTTATGTTTTCAAAGATCACTTATACCAGAACGAGACTAACAACCTAACCTAACCTACCGAGTGCGTCTCAGAAGTTTCTGCCACTATAATTTGTTTATTTTTAACACAGCCCTGGCACTATAGATTAAAATTTAAAATACGATTTTTTTAAGCGAAAATGTCAAAAGTTGACATATGATATGCCATTCTACTCAGAATGTCATTTTCTTTTGGAATAAAGTAAAAATATACCGAGGGTGCTTTTAAAAATTAAACGTTTTAGTCATTTCCGGTTAAACAGGAAGTGACCAAAAACCATTGAATACGTCAATCAAACCTAATTTATGTCATATGTTAACATACCAAAACTCGTTTTTTTATCTAAAAAAATAAAAAATTTATAGGAGTGAGTCACTTTCGAGACCGGTGTAGAAAAAACAACAATCGCAGACTAAGATTGAACGAAGAGAAGAATTTTGAAGTATCTTTAAGTGAAAATGTATTGTTAAAGTAGCATAAATATGCTTAGTTTGTAGATAAAGTATAGGACTGAAGGAAAAAAAGAGTTATAATAACTGTTAAGGAGGGGGGGGCAGATAGGGTACTCGCCCGGTCTCAATATTTTCCTTCCGCCGGCCCTGACGATGAATCTCTCACTCTTCAACACATTTTGTCTTAAATTTTATAGCTTTAAAATTAAAATTCTTATTTTAATCTTTGTTTTGGAGACTTTCCTTGATATTTAAATATTTGCCTATATCTACAATATGATCGAAAATAAACAGCGTCAGCGATGGCTATCATTTTATATGTAAAATTATATGGAGAATGTCATTGACGTTCATTTTCAAGCTACCGATTTGCGACGTTTTTTTTTCTCTATCATACAGTAGTACTGTACTCGTAATCTTCGTTATTTTCGTTAATTATTAATAGCAGTAATTTTATCAAAATCGGTGTCTTGGAGAAAATAGACAATTTTCGAGAAAATATGTATTGAAAAAAGTCGAAAAGTTGTAATTTTTAGCTATTACTACATGTTCTCCAGGTTCCTAATATAGCTATAAACTTCAAATCATATTAAACAAACTTCATTTAATAATGAATAAATATAAAGTTACAGATCAGTTAACAAAAGAATGGAAATTGATTAAAGCTTCTAATGGCAAACCAGAACAAGGAAACCGAAACAAAAAGAAAGGCCTAATTAAAATCAGCAATTTGTATTCATTTTTAAAGGTTAATTAATTTTCGCTCTGTATCTGCTTAACCTGAAAGCGAAAAGTTCATTTCAGTAAAGGCAATTATTTAAAACGAAAAAAAGTTTTTGGCACAAAGGGCCCTTTGTTGTATTTTTTTAAATGTTTGTAATTATTAAAGGGAATAGAACAATATAATATAATCAATACCAGCGAAATCAAACCTTTAAATATTTCATAATAGTAAATTTAGTTGATTTTTTCATAAAACTGGTGACAGGACCAAAACCGCCAGTTTCTATGGTTATACCACGGTTATACCTCGATTAAACTTTATTTTAATTTTGATTTTACCCGGCTTCGTACTAACCTAATAGCAGTAACTTCGTACCGCCTAATAGTGAAGTGAAGTGAAGTGAAGTGAGAGTTTTGGAGTGATCGAGAGCAATCAATTTGACAGTTGTTGTCACATTTGTTCTCTATATTTTTGTTTACAATTCAAATGTTTTCTATATACAGGGTGGTCGGAACTGTATTCCGGAAACTTCGGGAGCATATTCTGCAGATAAAAATAAGTAAAAAAAATCTAAAATATAAATGTATGTGCGAAAATGTTTAGTTTCGGAGATACAGGGTGTAGAAGTTTCATTTTTATTTCGATTTTTTCCAAATAATTTCTGAAGTAACGTCCATATTTGGATAAAAATTGGTATCTAAGAGTTTTTTGACATGAAAAATTTGATTTTCATGTCAATATGACTCCTATTTGTAGAGGGCGCTACCTACATCTGTCTTAACTGTTTTGAAGTGTAATAACTTTTGGTCCGTACCTGTATAAAACTACCGAGTAAAAAAATATACATTTCCGTGATTTTTTACGTAAAAAATGTCTCTTGGTAAAAATCTCTACGAGGAACCATTCTCAAGATATTTAGAATGGAATTAGTCAATACATGTCATTATTGACAAAAAATAAACACGTTCAGTAGAGTTATTTGACTGAAACAATAAATTTGGGAAATTTTTATTTTTTAAAATTAGTCATAAATTTTTCTGCGAAAAAATGATGATAAAAAAAGTTTCTATTGAACTTTTGGCACAAAAACATTCCAAATTTATAATTTCAGTCTAATAACTATTTAGTCAACATGTTTAATTTATGTCAATGAGGACAGGTATTGATAATTTCGATTCCAAATATCTCGAAAACCATTACTCGTAGCGATTTTTACCAAGATACCTTTTTTACATAAAAAAAATGTACCTTCGTATATGTATATTTTTTTACTCAGTAGTTTTATACAGGTACGGACGAAAAGTTATTACTCTTCAAAATAGTTAAAACACATGTAGGTGACGCCCCCTACAAATAGGAGTCATATAAATATAAAAATCAAATTTCTCATGTCAAAAAACTCCCACATACCAATTTTCATCCAAATATTGACGTTACTTCATAAATTATTTGGAAAAAATCGAAATAAAAATGAATCTTCTACACCCTGTATCTCCGAAACTAAGCATTTTAGAACATATATTTATACAAACTTTTTTACTTATTTTTATCTACAAAATATGCTGCCGAAGTTTCCGGAATACAGTTCGAACCACCCTGTATACAGGGTGCTTAATGACATGCTTATATTTAAGGGGACGATTCCTGGACATATTCTAAGAAAAAAACTTCATATGAATGTGTGACCTAAACGGCTTAACTTTTGTGATACAGGGTGATATTTTTTTCTATTTTTCTTTATAATAACTCAGATGTTATTACAGATATCTTTATGAAACTTGGTACACGTTTTCTATGCATGAAAATGCCCTATTTTTATATATATATTTTTTTTATTTATTTCAACCAGTAGCGTCCATACGGATTTTGCATTGAATATTTTTGAAGGAAAAAATGGTACGCCACTGACATCTCTTAGAGTAAAAATTATTTTCAAAATGCTCATTCATTTCTAAACGATTTTCATAGTTTTTGCTTAAAAAAATAAATGTCATTTTACTTCAGGGCCAAATCACTAAAAATCTGAAGCGGTGATTGTTGTGTGGAAATCGTTTCTGCATCGGCTAAGATTAAGAGATACAATAAAAAAAATTACTCCAAAAAAATTCTGTTTTATGCATAGAAAACATGTATAAAATTTCATAAAGATAGGTAATTATAATATCCTCATAGTTATTATGACCAAAGTTTTTTTAGAAAAATGTACCAACCTGTATCTGAAAAGTGAAGATATTTGGGACATACATTTATATGAAGTTTTTTTCTTAAAATAGGTCCAAGAATCACCCCCTTTAATATTATCATGTCATTAAGGAACACCCTGTATATATTTCAATGACTTCCTAGGTTTGAATATACTATTTTTCCATTATTTTCCGTTGCATTTCCATTCTAAAATCTCTATAACACTGATTTGCAGTGGACACCAATTATTACAAATAAGCTGTAATTATGAGTGACGTGTGCTGTCAATTGCGGAAGATGGCGGAATTCTTAATCTAATTTATTTTAAAAAAAAATCTGTATTTTTTTCTATTCCGCCAAAATTTTCCCATATTATGATAGTTATTCCACCATTCCAATCAAAATCCAACAAATCAAAGATCATTAAAGTCAGTCCAGCCACTCTTGAAGTATAAATGGTGTCATTAACCCTACTTTGCTTTATTTATATAGGGTGAGTCTTAAATAAGTGCAAATATTTTCAGGGTTGGTAGATCTCGATAAAAGAAACATATTTTCTCTTTACCGTTTTTCAAATAAGTCCTAAATAATCGAGTTATTTTACTTTCCAAAAAAAAAAAATTTCCAAAAAACCAAAAAGTAATTTTTATGGTGAAATTTTGAGAACCACTGGATCTTTTCTCGATTTTCTTTCTTCTAAATTTAATCTACCACCTATGTTGCCATATTATTAAGAAATTACGTTTTTAACTAAAAAAAAGATCCAAATTTTTTTTCAAAAAATTCCAAATTTTCAATTTTTTTGTGAAAAAATCTCATAATCGAGTTTCTGGGGTCGAAATATACTACCCTTAAAAATATTTGAACTTATTTAAGACTCACCCTATATAGATGTTGTGAATTAAAAGTTAAAAAAAAACGTCTTTATCCATCTTTTATACACCTAATTAGGGCTCTCAGAAAAATGATAAACATGGCTACAAAATTCTGAAATTTCTAAGCAATTCTTTGTAGAATATTTTATGTACTTCTGAAATATATTAGACCTAGTTGGCCTAGATTAAATGCCTTGTTTTATGAAAAAAAACGTTTAGTGATGAGAAAATGCAAGACCAAGACCAAGACTCATCTTGGTCTTGGTCTTGCAGATAAGAAGTGCTCTTGGTCTCGGTCTTGGTCTTGCAGGGTTCGGTCTTGGTATATTGGTCTTCATCTTGCTGCAAGACTCTTGTTTTTACATAACTGAGTTTATGGATAATTACATATTAAAGAAATATATATTACATATTAAAAGTATTTAAATTTAAGTTGTTGCTTTTTAATATTGACCCTGATCTATCAATAATTGTTTTTTTTTTCAAATTCAAAGAGTAATAAAATGCAATAGATAATAATCATTTTCCAGGGCAGAAAAGAATATTTTTGACAATTCTGTACAATTTCAAAAGTTTATAGGATAAGAGTAGGTCACAATAAAATAATAGAGTTTATCAAGATATTTTAATAGATTTAGGGAAAAAATGCCTATGTATACCGAACAAAGCAAAATGTTCAAACAGTACCTAGATAAATACCATACGATCGAAAAAAAACCGTGTCACAGTGGTTTGGAAATGAATATCGCTGTCCGTGTTCATTTTAAAATTATATGGTATCACTTATCACGTCATATCAAAGCCAAATTTCCGGCGTTATTTTTTCAATCGGATCGTGTTTACAAAAAAGAAAAAACCTTTTTATTATTAACAATTTGAGACAAATAGATACTTTATAAATAAAATTGCTTGTTCTAAAATAGTTAATATGCGAGTAAATAAAAAATACATAGAAAAACGCAAAACTGCAATAGTCTTGCATGCCTGATCTTAGTCTTGAGTAAGTCTTGCACTGTCGGTCTTGGTCTTGGTCTTGTAAAATGCAGATCAAGACCAAGATCATTCTCGGTCATCACTATTTAGATTTCTTAATTTATAAGCATTTATCATTAAACTCTAATTGATCAATAAAGTCAAAAATACAAGTAAAATAATTACTTTCATCGATTCTTATGTCTAAATTTATCAATATGCATTGGCTCAAAGATGTTCTGACAAATTCAATAGAAATGTATTCGTTCTCCGACATTTTTCGACCTCCATATTTATCTTTCTCTATCCCTCTCTCTTTATGTTTCTTCGGCGGTCACAAATCTAAAATCTAACCTTAAAACGTCGAAATAAATTCTAAGCACCGCGTATTTCCAATCGGACTGCCACTCGCTACTTTCATTTCCATTCCTTGTTATTTATTTTCCTTTTTCTTTATCACTTGGAATACAGTTTACTGTCTGGTATTAGATATTGAATAACTTTAACAGAACTGTTACTTTATATAGACACGTACTTAAAAAGTTCTAAATCAGTCAGCTCTTGATATCTTTTATAAAAACATATATTTGAACGGCTTTGAAAGAAAAACAACAGGAATTTAAGAAGGATTATACTTTGATTTTATAAAAATACTAGCGTGTACCCCCGACTTCGTTCGCGTCGAATTAATCATTTGTAATGGTGATCATAAAGCAAAGCAAGAATTGCCATTAACATACAAACTGGATAAAATTTTCTCACATTTATGTCAGCATGAGAAAAAACAATATGGCGATATTATTATATAACTTGGTAATATTTGAGGGGTAGTTTTGGGGTTTGGGGTACACTGGAATTTCAAAAAATCCCTTCTTATCGAACCTCTGCACCCTAGAATCAACCTGAATACCAAAATTGAGCTTCTTACGTTGAGTGGTTTGAGCATGATCGTGATTAATCAGTGAGTCAGTCACTTAAGGATTTTATATATTAGTATAGTAGATGAGCCCTTACTATTGTATCCATCTAATGCCAAACACTTAAATAATTACCAAAATCGGTTCTGCAAAAAAAGTTCTGCATTATGCAAAAGCGGGCTGGACAATAATAACTCCTTATAAAAAGAATTTAGTAGTAGTGTTTTGGTTTGAGGGTTTAAGAAAAATGGTTCTCTTAGATAAATATTGAAGATAAAAATGATTTTTATAATTCTTCTATTTGTTGACTAGATATGGGGAATGGGTAGGGGAAGGGGGTATCGTTTGCAGATGATTTTTCATATAGATAAAATTAACATCGAAATCAAATTTATCATGTCAAAAAACTGGGTCGGTCAAGTTTGCCCCCCGTACTAAAGGAAATTCAAAAATAGATATATCATCACTTTGCACACATTTTGCACACCATAAATGATATTTTGCACACTTACCTAAGAGAAACCAGAGCAGTTTTTTTAAATGGGAGGCAAACTTGACCATTCCCCCCCATTTGTTACGAAATTGATTTGTTTCTATGTACATCGATTCGGCTAATTTTGCACAATTTTGCACACCTATTTTTAAATTTTGCACACCCTCCTGACGAAAGTTATAAAGGGTTAAAAATTTGAAAATTCCCCCCCATCTGTGACTAAATTGAATTTTGAAATGAACAAAATTCTTATAGCTTTAGTGTATATATTAATAAATAATATTTTCTTGCCTTTAGCTGTGTATTTTTCTAATTTCGAAAAATCGAAAGTAGGGAAAAAAATAAAAAGTATAGGTGAGAACCAGCCCCTGGACAGCCCTCCTGATGAAGGGTAGGCCCAGAAACCGGTTGAGGGAGTGGAGCTTGGTTCCCCTCTTTACGACAAGCAAAACAATTTTCTGTTTACTTTTTATTTTTTTCCCTACTTTCGATTTTTCGAAATTAGAAAAAATACACAGCTAAAGGCAAGAAAATATTATGTATTATTTTTTTTTATTAAACGAATCTGATAATTTTGCACAATTTTGTACAGCTATTTTCGAATTTTGCACACTCTCCTGACAAAAGTTATAAGGATTTGAATATTTGAAATTTGTCCCATTGTGTGTGAGTTGTCCCATTTAAAAAAAACATAAGTATGAGTCATATTTGAAAATAATAGATCTCAGCGACGTGGAAAACTGTACAGAACCCAGACTTTACCTTTTCGATAAGTTATAGGATAACCGAGATATGAGGGTTGTCGAAAAATACGAAAGTTTCAAATTTACCCGGTATTTCAGGAAGTAAGAGGGCTAAGACAAATCTGTGTGTAGAATCTTTAGTTTCGTAAATGTTCTTCTATATGCAAGCCGAGATGCAAGCTATAAATTATCGATAAGGTGAAATCTAAGTTCCGTGCAGTTTTTCACTGCTGTCGCTGAGATCTATCATTTTCGAAATATATGACTATTGACATATGACTATTTCTTATGTTTTTTTTAAATGGGACATTTCACACACAATGGGACAAATTTCAAATATTCAAATTCATATAACTTTTGTCAGGAGAGTGTGAAAAATTCGAAAATAGCTGTGCAAAATTGTGCAAAATTAGCCGATTCGTTTGATATACACAAAATTCAATTTCGTGACAGATGGGAGGAAATTGCAAATTTTCAACCCCTTATAACTTTCTTCAGGAGGGTGTGCAAAATTGTGCAAAATTAGCCGAATCGATGTACATAGAAATAAATCAATTTCGTAACAAATGGGGGGAACGGTCAAGTTTGCCCCCCGTTTAAAAAACGGCTCTGGTTTCTCTTAGGTAAGTGTGCAAAATATCATTTATGGAGTGCAAAATTGTGCAAAATAGTGGTATATTTATTTTTGAATTTCCTCTAATACGGGGGACAAACTTGACCGACCTCAAAAAACTCCCAGACACTAATTTTCATTCAACTATCAACGCTACGCGCTGGTTCAAAAATTATTCAGGAAAAATTGAAATAAAAATGAAGCTTCTACACTCTGTATTTCCAAAACGAAGCATTTTGAGACATAACTTTATAGAAACTTGTTTTACTTATTTTAATCTGCAGAATATGGTGCCGAAGTTTGCCAAATACAATTCGGACCACCCTGTACAAATATTTGAATGCTTAAATTTTCTAATTTGCAAATTGTTATTTTTTAATAAGGAAATGAGTTATCATTTTCTAGAATATATATCTAGGCTTCACAAAATTCAAATATTTGCCCCTTATTATCTGTAAAACGCTTTTAACTGTGAACGGAACATTTTAGCAATTTAAAACAAGGAGGAGGAGGCTGCGATGAATAATTCTCGGCCTGCAAATCGTTTTTATCTCCGCCTCTAAAACAATAAGCGGCCTATTTGTTATTCAGATGCAGTGCAAAACAACTATGCACAAAAGATTATAACGCATACACTACCATAAAGGATAAAAGTAGGTAGTGCAATATCAAATTACAGACTGCGCAATCTGCCCTATAGTCAGTAGCGGTACAAAAACTTTTGGAAAGCTCATTATAATTATATGCAGCTTTATGCTACCCTTATATACGGTGAGACCACAAATGATAAAAGTAGTAGTATATCTTTTTATTTGCGCCAATGGTTTTCGACATAATTTTGTTCCTGCTTGATACTAATACTTTAGATTATAGCGTTTACTTGATCTGTTTATGCTTCCTGCGTTTCGCTGTATAATTTTTTTGGTCCATCTTTCCTCAGTTCTTTTCGCAAGATTGCGACTCCACTGGACAATTGCCACTCTTCTTCTTCTTGCAGTGTCATACTCTATAGATAGCAGTGATTGCGAACCTATGACGCGTGTCAGTTCTAACAGGCGAACTTATTTTTGGTGACATGCATCGTCAAAGATAGGAAATATCATTAATCAAATTTTAAAGGCTTGGATTATACCGTATGATCGAAAAAAAACGGTGTCCAGTTGGCTGGGAAATGAACATCGATGACATTTCCCGTATAAATTTACATATAAAATGACAGCGATCTTCATTCCATAGCCATCGCTGACGCCGTTTTTTCTCGATCATACGGTATTACCTGACACTTATACCAATTTGAAAGATAACTTGATTTTCTATATTAAGTATCAATGAGATATATTTAAAACAAGTCTCGAAATGTAAATCATTGGTTTGATAATTTGTTTTTAAATTTCAATGGCATTAAACAAGTAATTAACTTTACTTTTTTTTAGTCTTTAATTTTGTGATGTGTGATACGTCACCAAAGTTATATTTCGATTTTTACAAATTTTGACACACCGAGCTCAAAAGGTTCGCCATCACTGATATAGAACATAGGCGACCTCCCGCATGTACTTGTGATGTTTGTTATCAGTGTTTTACAAGTTCCATTGCCATTAGAGGGATTTGCTTCTGCACACCACGTCTCTTTTGGTCTTGGTATTGGTCTTCCAATTAAAAGTAGTCCTGCTTGGTCCTGCCGCAAGGCTCATTCATTCATTTTCTTATTTTTCATTTTTTTTTTATTTTTCAAAATATTATACTGAATGAGCATTTCATATTTCATTTCCTAAAACTTGCAATAGTCGGAAAAAAACTATTTCTATTAAATTAAAACTATAATTTTAAGCAAATAAGTAATTTCTTATCAAATAAACGTGAAAAAATGCAAAACTGCAAGAGACTTGCATGCTTGGAGGTGGTCTTGCAAAAGTCTTGCTTGGTCTTGGTCTTGCAGCAAGACCAAGCTTTTTGAGCTGTTCGGTACAAGTTTGTTCAAAAAACAAACTTGTACCTTGCAAGATCAAGACCAAGACTAGTCTCGCTTATACCACTTTTCCCATCTACTCTTACCTAAGTACTTTTATAAATATTCTCTTCTTTTCACTCTGTTCTCTTGTTAACCCTCTCTGTCATACCAAACACCTCTCTAAAATTTTAAGTTACTTTTTACTTTGAGTTAAGTTCTCTTTCTTCTTCTTTCTTCTTTTTACTTCTTTTTAATTTAACTTGTCGTATTAGTTAATATGTTGTGGATCAAAACTTTCGAGCTGAATTCTATTGAACCACTTCCTAACTTTCGATTGGGCTTAATAAGTGGTATCATATTACAGTACCATAATATGGTACCCCTTCCTCACGTTCAATTGGGTTTAAATTTGGTATACTTGCGTATACTTATCTCCAATACAAGTTATATACCGGGTGCGTCTCAAAAGTTGCTCACCCCTATAACTTTGTTATCTTCTCAGATAAATAAACAAGATTTAGTATATACGCCAATAATTTACAATATACGCCAATTAGCTACCCTTATTCCATTTGAAAAAATTGGGATTAAAAATACGATTTGTATCTTTTAACCGGACAGTTCAAGACACGAAAAACGTTAGACGGTCAAATTTATTTTTTCAAAATTAGTATTTTTAACACAGTCATGGCACTCTAGATTGAAATTTAAAATACGGGATTTTTGAGCGAAAATGTCAGAAGTTCACATATGATATGTCATTCAGAGTGTCATTTTCTATCGAATAAAGTAAAAATATACCGAGGGTGCCATTTAAAAATCAAAAGTTGTAGTAATTTCCGGTGAAGCAGGAAATGACAAAAAGCAATTGAATACGTCAATCATAAAAAGTCTATAAATTGTGTATCGTAAAGATTGATGGAATTTAGTTTTTTGTTCTTTTTACTGTATTTAAATAAAAACTTAAATATACTGAAATTTCCGTATTAGTCCTCGTTTCTAAAAAAGCCTCTTCCTCAAATATTCTGGTAGATTTAAAAATTTGAGATGGGGTAATTCAGCAAACACTTACGGGAACCAACTACGCCTCTGTACAAAGCTCTTTAAAATTCCTGTTCTGTGCCGTTCTTGTTTTTGACCCCGGTCAATTTCAGCCGGGATATACGGATAATTTTTTGTAAATAACGATGGGAGAACCGTTTGAATATTAAATTAGGTACGGTTTACTTCGTCTGTAACGCGATTCGACCTTTTTTCGTTCGAAAAACATCACATTTCAGTCAGATTAATGGTACAAAATGTCTTTCAGCATTAAGTCGTTTTTACGATAATTTAATTTTAATGCCGTGTGGAGAGGAAATAGTTTAACCAATCACCTTGTCAATGACGTGACAAACATGCGCATGCATTCTCTAAAGACGGGCTCAAACGACTCGTGTACTTAAAGGCATGTACACCAATATTTACGTACTTGGCAAGTATATCATTTTGTGAACAACAATAGCAAGCTTGGAGCTTACACCACGCGACGAGTGATTATTAGTTGCAAAACTAAACCATTCACATAACATGGCAAGTATATGCCAATAACAAATAATGTTTGCCAAGTAAATGTCACATTAAAGAGTCATTTGAGCCCAGCTTAAGAAGCGTCTTAATAAGAACTATACCTACCACAGACATTGGAAGAAGGTAAAGAGTACCATGTGAATGTATTAGGTATTGGAGACACAAACCGTTCTTTAAACGCAACTCTAATTTCAATGTAAGCATTCAAAACATCAAAACTAGTGGTAATAATTTTAAAATAGTAGAAAAAGCCTCATCAGAACCTCGAACTATACTTTATACTCAATTATAATTTATACTCAAGTTGACGATCATTCACAATGTCTAAAAAATAAAATTAAAATTGATAGAATATCTGTACTAGTAACAGCTTACAGAAGTCAATTATATTCATAGAGGAAGCTTAATAATTATCTTATAAAACAATAAACTCACCATTTCTAACCAAAATTTCTCTTGATGGATGATAATCAAAAGCTAAAATGACATTGCCTACTTGCAAATTTTAGCAAGCTTAAGCCTCATTCAGAAACTCGCAATTAGTGGTTTCAATTACACTTTATACTTTTTAGTTTACGATCATTTACAATGTTTAAAAAACACAATTAAAATTAATAGAATATTCTAGCAAAAGCTGACATTAGTCAATTTTATCCATAGAGGAACCCTAATATTTAGCTTATAAAACAATCAAATTTTGATTTCTAATCACAATTTTTCTTGATGAAAGATAATCAAAGGCCAAAATGACATTACTCGCAAATTTTGAAGTAAAATTAGTTGAAAAATTAAAAGTTTGATAACTTTTCCTACTAATTGAAAATGTCTACCACTAATTTTGGCGTTCTGAATGCTTACATTGCAATTAAAGGAATAAAATTCTACGCTAATTGAAACCACTAATTTATACCACTAATTGCGAGATTCTGAATGAAGCTTCAGATTAGTTCCCACTTGATATAGGTTTGTAATACATCTTAACGAAACATTATGTACATTTTCCATAATATTAAAGACAATGTGAGTGTAAGAATAATAGTGAAGTAAAGTGAGAGTTTCTTTGTCAATTTTATGCGTATGAGTAATTGATCGAATGATCTGAAATGATCGAGACCAATATATTGATTTGTGTTCATCTTAATTTTTTCATGACTGATTACTTAATAATTTGATATTGTTTTCATTTAAAACTCAATTTTTTATCGGTTTTACTTTTGAAAACCATCCCTTTCTTGCTGATTAACAACTTGTGCACTGTGCACAATCATTGAACAAAATTTGCTATTACCGAAAGTACCGACAAAGCGGGGATATCCCGGTTCCTTAGAGACACGGTAGCGAAATTGTCGGTTCAGGTTCCGGTTCCGGAAACCCTAATTCATATTCCCAATTAGGTTTCAGAACCAGGAAATTCCGGGTTTGAAAGTAAATATATCTTTTTGGCCGTCACAGAACCGGGCCTCGAAATTAATTCCCGAATGCTTTCGGAACTCGGTAGTAATCATGTAGTAATAATTAAAAAGTTATTTTTGTGTTACGTGAGTCCTTTCATACTGTCTAGCGGTCGAAATCAAACTCTCCTAAATAATATTATTGTTCTTGCTTCTTTTCTCTTTTGACGTTTCAATAGTATTTATTAACAATTATTGAAGTTTAAATATGTTATTTCATTATTTAATATAATGTTCAGTATATTAGTTATATTTTACGTTGTGTTCTAATAGATATTTGTATGTATTTTTAATTTAATATTTTTAGTTTTTTTTCTCAAATTTAGTTTGGTTGGTTTATGTTGTTTGGTGTGAATTTTAAGTTATCTATATCTTTATCTCATGACGATTATTTAATAATTTGATATTATTTTCACCAAAAATCTCATTTTTATTGATTTTACTTTAGAAAACGATCCCTTGCTTTCTGATGGTTAAACTGCTCCATCATTGAACAAAAATTGGTTAGTACCGAAAGTACCAAAAACGGGAAATCCCGGCACCTAAGAGGTGCGGTATTGAAATTCACGGTTCCAAAAACAGCCCCGGTTCCAGAAACTCTAATTTGCATATCGTGCAATTGTTTCACTATTTTCCGTTGAATTTTTATTCTATAATGTCTAGTACTTCATTGATTTGCCGTGGATAATTATTGTTACAAATAAGCTACATCTTATATAATTAAACTTTTAGTTACGTAATCGAGGGCGCGATTTTTAAATTCATTGTTGCCAACCATGAACATATTCGGTCGCGTTACGACGGAATTTAAATTTCGCTCTGGCGATTCAGGAGGTAGGTAACTCTGCTGTAAAAAATGTCAAGTTGTCACAATTATTTATTTAATTCCTGGCAATGTCATTCGTTTTGGCACTTTAGTTTTGTATTACAAATTTTTGGTTTAAATAAATAGTGATCTGAGACTTGCTTGAAAAGCTTGAAAATGTTTACTAGCAGACCTTGCAGTCGAACATTGTTCTTTTTAGAACCTCTTTTAGTGCAAAGTGTACAACATAGCCGTAATAAAACTCATCGCAACTATATCAGAATATTTTGAAAGGGAAAGCGGTAGTAATGGCCCTTTATGTCCTTTAAGTACTGTTAAGAAGGTGAGTTTTGTTGATGTAAATAATAACTGTTTATATATTTATAATTAATGTATTTTTGTTTCCTAAAATATTTTCATTAAAAGAAAATATATAAAAGTGGGCAACGCTGTGCCGGTCAAGCTTAATCACACGACGGCGTTTATTTTGGTGTGAACTGCATAAGCGGGCATGACAAGAGCTGTCGAATGCGGAGTTCCAGACCTAATTTATTTAAAAATTAATTTCCTGTGTAATTTTTTTCCGTGTGGATTATTTTCCTATTTTAATGTTATTTTACTATTCGAAGCAGAGATGATTATAACCATATCATAGACCATTAAAATCGGTGCAGCCGTTCTAAAGTTATACATAGTATAACTAACCCAACATTGTTTTATTTATTTAGATGTAATGACACATTACTATTCCCTCTTATAATTTTACATCAAAATTATTATAATTAGAAGATATTTTAACGACAACGCGGACTTGATGCCGCAGGCTTACATCGCGCCAGAGGTATAAAAGGTGGCTTAAATCGTATGGAAAAGATGATAGAGCACGCCTAACCGCTTAGAATTAAATTCTGCAGCATATTAAAGTCGTTTTATGGACGGGAATGCGGAAATATGCCTCTTTCTGTTTAATTAATGCCGCATAAGAACCGACGAACTAACTCTAGACGCTAATCGAGTTTGAACGACCAGAAACATACTCGTACACAAATACGAGCCATTCGCTAAAACTCGCTTCAAGCATACATATTTTTTTATTATAGTCGAGTTTGCACTATGCACTATGATGCCTAGTCTGCACTAGGCATCATAACTGACGAGAGCTGATAATATACAAACAGTAATTTCATTTTTTAGTAACTGTCTCACCAGATGCACTGTCTAAATCGATAAATTTGTTTCCATACATATTATTTGGAATACACAGGGTGAGTCTTAAATAAGTGTAAATATTTTCAGGGCTGGTAGATTTTGATAAAAGAAACATATTTTCTCTTTGCCGTTTTTCAAATAAGTCCAAAATAACCGAGTTATTTTAGTTCGAAAATTACCAAAAAAAAAATTCAAAAAACTCCAAATTTTCAGTTTCTTTTTCGTCAAAAAAAACCTCATAATCGTGTGTCTGGGGTCGAAATATACTACCTCTAAAAATATTTTTTGTAGTTATTTAAGACTCACCCTGACAGACATGTATAAAAGATTTATACATATTATCCCAACATACAGAGTGTTTCAAAAAACATGTGCCATCTCTCGTGGGGTGATTTGTCACGTAAAAATAAGATTTATTTCGTATATTAACATAGGTCCGATTCTGCTATGTTTCGTAGCTACAGAGTGTTAAAGTCTTAATACTTTTTTAATTTATTATAATTTTCTTCCAAGAACTTTTAGCACTTCGAATGAAATATTGAGGGTAAAAGTTACTATAAATTTTAATATTTTAAAGCTAAAAAAGTGTCGACATATTAACCAGGGACGTGCATATGTGTTATCACTGGAATATTTTTCTGAAAAAAAGCGTGTTCGCCATTGACTTTTTTTCACTTGTTAGCGAAATAGTATAAGCAATTTAATGCCAATTAAAAGTTGCTTCTTGATATTTTGTTGATTTCGACCTCCTTAATGAGATAAACGCAATTTTATTAATTTGCCTTGATCCAAGTCTAATAACAACCTTTAAAAAGTTTTAATATCATTAAGTAGCGAAAGTTTTAAAAAAGTACTTATTGATTCCTCATCACAAAATATGAAAAAAAGTTTCTATAAACATGGGTATGGAAGTGGATAGTTTTAGAGTTACAGGATGTTAAAACTTTCTAAAATTAGTTTTTTTGTAATTATCTTAAATCCCATTTTTTTATTTAAAATTGCTGTAGGTTAGACTAATAATAATAATACATTAATTAAAATAATTAATTTATTAATTTTATTTATTGCGGATTAATAAAATTGCGTTTATCTCATCAAGGAGACCGAATTCAACAAAATATCAAGAGGTAATTTTAATTGACGTTACGGCCTACACAATTTGGATATGAAATAGAAAAGTCAGTAGCGCATACAGTGGTGGCCAAAAGTATGAAAACTTTTTACTTTTTAAAATATCACAGAAAATATTGCTATGCTTAAACTCTCAGGAATATAAATGAACAGCCTATCAGCAAATAAAAGTATTCCAAAAATTACACAGCGAAAAAAATCTGTTTAGCAGTTTTTGTAGGAGAACAATAGATTTCTTGTAGCCAAAAGTATGGAAACCATAAATAAATACATTAAAATTATTTAGTTTAAGCTGATAAACGGTACGATTTGCTTCAGATAAATATAAACATCATATCTAAATATTTCTCTACGGATTTAAAAAATAAAATAGTTGAATTATACAAGAGCGGTTATAAACAAATTGAAATAAGTAAAAATTTAAACATTTTAAAAGGCACCGTTTCGAAAATAATTCGTAAATTTAATAAAACAGGGAACGTTTCAACAGCTTTTAAGTCAGGAAGACCAAGAAAGTTGTGCAACAGGACAATGAAAGTAATGAAGATAATATCAATGGGAGATCCAAGAAAAACATCCACAGACATTTCTCAAGAAATGGGTGAAAGGGGAATATCGGTGTCTGCACGCACGGTGAGAAGAAGGTTGGATGACATGGGACTTTTTGGAAGAGTTGCGGTGAAGAAACCACTAATATCAAAGAAAAATAGGATGGCCCGCTTTAAATTTGCTCAAGATCATCTCACCTGGTCTTATCAGAAATGGAATACTGTACTGTTTAGCGACGAAAGCAAGTTTCAACTGTTTGGTAGTGACGGCAGACGTTATGTCCGAAGACCAAAAGGTACACGGTACAGCCATAAGTACCAGATGCCCACAGTAAAACATGGGGGTGGGAGTGTAATGATATGGGGGTGTTTTTCTCGCTCAGGTGTTGGTCCTCTTGTTAAAATTGATGGGATAATGGACCGTTTTTGTACAAGTTATTACGACAAGTAAGACATATTGGAGAATAATATGCTGCCTCATGCTGATGAAGAAATGCCACTCAGATGGTTGTTCCAGCAAGACAATGATCCCAAGCACAACTCTCGGTTTGTTCAAAATTGGTTAAATGAACATAATGTTCCACTAATGGATTGGCCCTCACAGTCTCCGGATCTTAACCTCATAGAAAATTTATTGGACCATTTGGATAGCAAAATTCGAAGCCATTCCAAATAAAGATGAATTATGGGAAGTGCTAAAAACTGAATGGGCGGCCATTTCCAGTAAAGATTGTACGAGATTGATCGATTCGATGCCACGAAGATGCAGAGAAGTAATTAATTCAAAGGGATATTCCACTAAATATTAGTAATTTTTATATTATCTTGAATTTTAATAAACATTCTTCTTAAGTTTCCATACTTTTGACCAAGAAAATATTCCTAATTTTTTATATATTTTTTGATAGCTGTAATTTTTTATTTAAATGTATTAGGTTTTGTAGGAAATTATTTGTAGGTCACGATTATATAAGTCGTTTTATTTCATATTTTAATTTCTCAGCATAAATGACAAATTAAAAAAGTTTCCATACTTTTGGCCACCACTGTATGTTTTTCTTGAAAAATATTCCAGTGATAACCCATATGTACGTCTCTGATGAATTTTTATCTATACTATCAGTTTTTTAGCATTAAAATATGTAACACTTATAGTAACTTTTACCCTAAAAATTTCATTGGAATCACTAAAAGTACTTGGAAGAAAATTATAATAAATCGAAAGATTATTAAGATTCATTTGGCTACAAAACTTCAGTATATACCTGGTATATACCCAGTATATACCCGGTATATACTGGTATATCCCTGGTATTATGCCCGGTAGTCGCTAGTTATGATATGCAATCGTCGAGGAATCTCCTTGTAAAGTAGGGTATACATACATATACCTGAATTGCACCGTCGCGTCGCGGTCGGTGTTGTCAACTGTCATGTTTCTGATAAAATTTATTGTCTTCTGTGCATTTTGTGACTAACTGGTGATTCTCTGACATTTTAGATGATTTTTTAATGTCGAATTTAACAACAAATTGTCAAAATTTGTTAAGGTACCTCTAATTAATAAACTAAGTACACCGGGTGCAATGGTATGTACCCGAATTCACTATACCCTGTATTTACCCATTGGGTACCAAACCCGGTGTAAGACATTGGGTATATACCCAAATTTCAATATACCGGATGTTTGCCCATCGCTGTTGTATTAGTTCACCACCATATTAGCAGTTAGCATCATCAGCAGATGTTTAAAGCTAAACCTGCTAAACTATTAGTAATAATCATATAATATACGATCTTTGTTAATAATATATATACATAAGTGACAGCCTAGCAATTTTTTCTTTACATTTAGTTTTTATATCTTGCGTATCTTCGTTTTGTATAGTAATATTTGTATATTTACATTATTTGTCTGAGATTAGGAATAGATCAAAATCACTCCAGTGAGAGAATAGCCAAAAAACTTACATTGCAAAAGATACGGCAAAACGTTAAGGACAGTTTATTCATGAAATAACCCAGTTAAATTCGATGTGAAGTAGGTAAAGAAGATACCGACGGAGAGAATCGAAAACGTGGCGTAAAATTGAACGACGATGTGACGGAATTCGAGATCGGTTAGACGAAAAAAAAAACGCTCTGTAGAAAACCCATTGTCGACTTTTTCACAGTTTCTTGTCGTATTTAAAAACTAAACGGTTCTAGTTGAAAGATATGTCTTGATAATATCTTTCATTGTTGTTTTATCGACATACAGGGACGGTCCACAGATATATTTTTTCAATAATAAGGGACCGTCCTCTGCCGGAAACGCTGCGACCTGCGAGGTCTATTAATTGTCTTTTCTCTATATCTGCACCCATTCTCCTATCCCTCTATCCTACTTATGCAGGTCCTTGACAGGATGGGAGCATAGTTTTTCCGGTTCTAGCCTTGCTTTCCCAAATAAAAAGTGTCGCTTGCAATCCAGAGCTTCGCAGTGACATATTATGTACTCGCTGTTTCAGGATCTTTGTCGCACAATCTGCCGCAAAAACTTCCTTGGTACGGGTTGAGCTTGTTCAGGTAACACTTGACAGCCATATGTCCTATCAAAAGACCTGTTGTCACTTCACACATTCCTGCTGAGCATTACTAGTTCCTTTGTAGTTTTAGAGCTAGATTCTTAGACAAAGGCCTTGCTATGCCTGTGTCCCTACCTGTTTCCAGTCGACATTTTGTTTTCCTCTGATCCAGAGTTTTAGTGCACTACGGGCCATACATTTGGACATTCCCAGTCCTAGCTCTGGACTGGGAATCCAAATCAAATCATCGACTATAAAAGATAGGATGCCGATAATCCTTGCCTAGCTAGTTCATCGGCTTTTTCGTTGCCTTGGATGCCGCTGAGATCCACCACCCAGAATAATTTAATTCTGTTCCTTCGTGCCAGAGCTCCCAGTTCATCCAGGCATTTCCAGAGTCTCGAAGATACAAAGCCTCGATCATAAGTACCCCAGTGCCGCCTAACTGTCTGAACATATATTAATGAGCTGAACACTTATTGATAAGGAAAAGGATAAGCTTGCCATTGGTCTTTCTTCAAATACTACAATTCAATTCTACAATCCTACAAATCTGTCCACATTCCTCGATCCATTTTTAAGAAGATCCGTTTTTTTTAGTTGGCGAGTCGTCAACTCAAGGGAGGAGGACCATGGTCAGGTCCTCACAATAGAATTGACATCAAATTAAAGGATGCAATAGAGAAAGAGATATATGTCTTCTATTATAGATCCAATAACTACACCGGTATCGGGTCTAAGGAGAGACCAAGTTAAAGACATGGAGAAAATAGAGACAGATCCTTCAGCCTCCACCTCAAGGGTACCTAAGCCCTAAGGGTACCTAAGGGTAAAAAGCTCCTCGACTTTGACGCTTTCTGTGCCCTCTCGCCACTCTGTTTCCTAAATCCCAACCGTGGACGGGTGTATACACCAAGTACTTGCAAGTTTATGAACGCGTTCGTTCTCCTTAATGTACCTATAGCCCGGAATTCAAAGCGGAGATATGTCTTATCTACTTGTTGTACGTAGGTTAATTTTTCTTACGTTTTTAACTAATTTAGAGGATTGGGGCTTGGATATGGTAGAACAATAAATAATATAGATATTATAAACGTTCTAGAATATCAATCTAATAATTTATGATAATTCGATGATAATATCGTTCAAGTATTAAAATTATTTATAATCCTAAATGTTACTCTCCAAGAAACGCTACTGATTATAGTTGAGAACACCTATTTTCAGTCAAAATAACTTTTTTTCGTTTGTAGTAACTCATTCTGTAACTAAATATTAACAATTTAGATAGGCAGATCGAAAACGGCAGAAGATTACTGTTATAGTTTCGTGAGTCATCGTACAATTGAAATAAAATTAAATAGATTCTTATAGTTATGCTTATAGTTGCAAAGAACTTCAACTGCACTACATATTGCATACTTTTAAAGAAAATGGACGGACATGGATTTTTTTATTAGCTTATATTAATATTGATAAATGTCTGAGATTACTAAATAATGTTCTGTCCTGATTATTCTACTTTCTTTGCAACTGTATTTATATCTCGAGCTTTATGTTTAAAATTTAACGATTCTTTACAGCTGTCGGGTGCTTATCATCCAAAAATCAGTGCTCGGCAACCATAATGCTGCACTACAATTAAGCTCTTTAATTCAAAAATAACAGGATAAAGCGACCATATCTGTCTGGCCCTTTTAACGAATGAAAAACTAATTACAGACTTTTTTTAATGGCCAGTAGGGACGTTTAAAATATCGATATTCTAAAAATCCGATGTTTTCAATAATTACATATACGTCGATATTTTTGACTTAAATATATCGATACGTCGATACGTAAGAGTCTATTACCAAAGATTACACACACACCTATTACGCTGTACTGTTCGGGTTGCTTTCAGGGGTCGGGTAAAGCGGGTGTGTGGCAGAAGAAAATATATATTATATTTCAGAAATCTGCCTAAGGCTTAGCCCGATCCTGTCGTGTTAAGCCACACCCAAAATTCCAAACACACGTGCTTTGACTAAGGCTTGATTAAGGTTTGCAGTGGTTCAGCATTTGCCATAAAATAGCGAACAATTTGTTACAAAACCATATAAACTATATATCACTGTAATCACAAAACTTCAATCTATTTCCGTATTGTAACGGAATTTTTAATTATGTCTTTATTTTCGAGAAAATTTAGTTCAAATACAAAGAATAGTTTGTTGATGTTTGACCTTCAAAATCTTAAAAATAAAGAAGTTGTCTAAAAATGTGTTACAATACGGATATAGTATAATACTTTATCTTTAATTCTCTTCTTCATTTGTGTAAAAATGCCTAACCAGTTTTACATGAAACGTTAAATGCCGAACGCTTATTTTGCTACTTTTTCGGACTGGTGAAATGGACTCTTAATTTTAAGTATTTGTTTATAGAGATATCGGAGGATATTTTTTGATTACAGACAATATTTTAGAACATTTTTGGATTTATATCGATATCTTTTTTTGAAATGGACATCACTATTTGAGAATTTTAATCAAGAAAACCACGTACTGGAAACAACATGTATGACCCAATTTTTCATCGACACAGATCGAGATTTGTCTGCACTTGACAGCTCTTCGTTTTCTGTTTTTTAGTCGTTCCTAAAACTCCAATATAAGTAATATCGCTAAATTTATTAAGTCTTTTAATTTTTTATAAATGGCATAATATATGGGGCCGTTTTTTTTATTATATATTACTTCAATAAAAGACGCCTACAATGAAAGTCTCGTAAAGGAAATAAAAAAAGATCGAAAACGATTTCTTTGGCTTAATATCTTTGTATTGGTTTGTTGGGAAATTAAAAAAATATACCTGAGAACTTTCGTTACTATCTTGCTTTCTGTTTTCTGGGCTATGTATAATCAAGCCATATAATTGCATTATATCCTTCACACTATTAAAATAAATATATAAAATCGATGCAAACCATAAATAATTACAGCAATTCATCTCAGGCTGGCTACATTGTATAGATTATTTCCTTTTTTGTACATTCTCTGTTTAGTGTTCCATATATCTAAATACTTCTACGTCTCCGAGATATTTCTTTACGACAAGAACTAATTCATTAACAAGGCGTGTAATAGAAATTTTTCTACTTAATTTAACAGGCTAATTGGTTGCGAGATAGAGTTCAGTTATTTAGACCGTTTCATCTGAGGCACGGAAATTCAATTTACGTTTATTATAAACACTTTTCCTCTAATTGTAAGATGAAATAGTGAATCTACCGGAGCACATCACGAAGTTTTTTTAAAATTTTATCAAAAGAGAAAGAAATTTAATAAAAAATATTTTTAGTGATGGCATTAATTAATGAACTATTTAGAAAAATTAAAACTATTCATATACAGGGTCCGGCAATAGTGCGTCGGGCATCTGTAGCTCCCATAATAAAAAACCTGGGAATTTTGTTTAAGTGCAAACCTAAATTATGTACTAGGATGCATTTCAGGAAAATACTTGAACTTCTAATAACAATTATTTTACATTTTAGAAAGATGGCGTAGAATTTTAAACACCCTGTATGATTTAAGATTACAAAATGTATAGCCAAGTAAGTAATTTTTTAAGAAATGTTGAAAAATACATATATTTTATTTATCAAAAAACTCAAAATTTCACTCATTTTATTTATCTATTAATACCTATGAAACTATCGAAATATATTTACTCATATCTTAGGATTATGTAAAATGATCTGAAAAGAAGCAAAATAAAATGCAATAATATACAGGATGTTCCATTTATAAACAACTAATAAGATGACAGATAACCCTAAAAATTGAGCGAGAATAAACTATGAACCTGCAATCTGAATCAATAATCAATGTTGTTCTCTATAGTTCTCTATGTTGTTCCTCTAGGACATCTAAACTCGTCGCTCTGTCGGTTCTTTTATAAAATTCTCTTATCGAAATACTGGCTTCACGTAGCTCTGTAATTCGACACCTTTCATAGTCACTGAATTGGTATACCTGGCAAATTCCACGAACATTAGGCATTTCAAATAATTTACAAAAATGTTTGCTACCAAGCTAGATACATATTACAATTCAAATATGGCCGTATACTGTTCATAACTAAATGCTCCTTTATCACTAAACACACTTGCAGCCACCAGAAAAACGTAACAGATACACGTGAAAATCACTTGTACGTGGTAAAATACCTCAATGTATAAAAAAAATCGAATAAAGATATATGGATGTTTACCTTATTTGGCCAGTCAGTACAATATACTGGTAATAATAATGTTGCGAGAAAAAATAGATCAGAATCAATTCATTTATGGAACATCAGAATAACATACTTATTAATTGGAATGAATATCCCCTTTATCTTAAAAGACATCGATAGTGATGTCCTCAATTCGTCAATCTCATTTGTGTCATTAAAATGGTGCGTTAAATCGGTACTTACTAGCAAATGTCTGAATACAAATTACGACTTGCACTTAAAACCGTCATCTAAATACCAGTAAAGCCGTTTTGCGAGCTCGTAATTCTAGAATTCTCTTTTCTTTGTAGGTCGTATACTGAAATCATTGCAAATTATAACTTTCTAGTCGTATTTAATCTCAAAAATATACATCTGATTCAAAAGTAAAAAACTAATGTCGGATATATAGTACATGTTGATAAAAATTTCTTCCATTTTCAGTTAACGATCATTTTGTCTGATTATTTTACAATATCGATATTTCGATGATACCATCTTTAATAGCACAGACTAGAAAATTTAAAAACTTGTACTTAAATGCATTGTTTCGCTCTCTGAAAATTTGCCACGCCTCACACCTACATACAAAGCAATTATCGAACCAACCACCAATTATGGATACTATTACAATCTGTCTAATCCGTGCTATTCTATGACAATAGGATAGGAAATTTTGAACATAATATGTTAAATCAGAAAAATTAGGGGTCTACACTTTTGAAATAAATTCAGAATAACAAAAAAAATTTCACCACAATTGATATCCTCATTATGATTTTGGAAATAAATTAGATTAGATCACTTGGGGTGGCCATGGGCCTGTTTCACTGTGACCTTTTCAGATCTATTGGTGATCTCTAGGTGACAGTGTGAATATATATGGCGTGTGTGGCAATAGATTTTATACCGTTGTCTTGGAATAACGGCAAGAGAGTTTCCAAACGTTCACCTATTCATCAACTCGTAGTGTCTAACGTCGCTAAATTCGGTGACCTATCGTGAACGAGCGTATCAACGTAGCTGGGCAGTCGTGGAATGTAGAATGCTTGAGAGGGATCAGTTTGAGAGGTTAATCACCGCCACCTTAAAGATTTAATGTTTTTCTCCCTTTCTTGAGTTATAACGAGTCATAACTCATCATCTCCGATATCAGTCGTACCAAAGTTTATGACACGAATATTTATCGTCTCAGCGCATTCAGTGATGAGGTGTTCTGGTGTTTCCCTATTTTTCCTACAGAATCTGCATTCGCCGTTGCTTCTTAGCTTCAATCTACTGAGGTGTTCCTTGAAGAGACATTGTCCTGTTAAACCCCGTGACAATCCGAAGATTGTTCTTACTTAAACAAAGGAAAATCTTTGATTTTTCTCGGTCGTAAGTTCTGAGAAATTTCTTCATGTATCTTACACCGTTGGAAGATTCCCATTCCAGGTTACGGATGGATTCTTCCAGGTTCTTGAAACCATTAATTTGGTTTCCACTTGGAAAGTTAATGGAGCGTTCGCTCCTTTTCAATCTAGATCGTTTGTCCTTTGCAATCTAGACATTGCCTTTTATTACTTAATCAGCTGGCACCCAGGAGAGAAGGATTTTATTTTTTTTGTCTAATTTCTTCTCTAGGCATTCTTTGACCAACTTCGAATTGATTGTTACTGAGTTGATTGTTTTTAGTGCTGCTTGACTATCGGATAAGATAGCTATTTCCTGGGTCCGATAGTGGATAGTGGATAGTGGCTGTGTAGTTTTGGGCCCAAATACTCCTATCCCTGTTCCTGCTTTTGTTTGGGCGGTATCAGTATACCACGTTATGGTAAATGGTATATGGTCTTTTACCTGCTGAGCAAAGGTTTCTCTCTTCCAATAATTGTTTTTATTGTTCAATACTACAGTGAAGTGTTTTTCAAAGTTGTACATTCTTGATATGTCCACTGGGAGTTGGAGGAGTAGAATTTTTCTTTTGAGGTTGTTCGAAGCCTCTGAGCTGACAATTCTTCCAGTACTTAGCTGAGTCTTTAAGATAGCTATTTCTACCTGCAGCCCCCCTTTTTAACGAAATGGAGACTGAACCCTCCACATAAGTGTTTGTCGATGGCTTATCATTTCCTAACCCAAAAAAACGCATATTTGGCAAGATGTGGCACTGACTCCATGTGTGTCTTCTGTCGTTTCTTCTTGTGAGTGACAAAATTTGAGTATGGCTCTATAAGTCAATCTTCAGTCATCAGTTTCAATTGCTTGCTCAATCTTCAGTGATCAACTTCAATCCTTTGTTAGTAGACCCACTACAGTCTTCACAGTCTTTTTTCTTGCCTATCAGGTCTGCCGTAATTTTTACTAAATGTTCTATGAACTTTTTTGCCTGTCTCTGTTCTAGTAAATTTTTCCACCATTTTAAAACCCAAAAAATAAAATGTATTTTAATTTTTGGGCTTCCTACCGTTTTATGTCATTCTTCTAACTGATTTTTCAGCGCCGCAAAATGATCTGGACCTATGAGTAGCATTGATGAGCCTTGGTTGGATCTAAATACGATTTTTTTTTTAAACATATCAGTTCCTTTTAGCATATAGCAGAGTTAAATATACGGGGTTCTGATAACTATGATGATTTTCATGGCATGGTCCGTCCACATCTAAAGACATGGATGGCTACACAACGAATTCTCTGTAATTAAAATACTAAAAAAGTTAATCTCATGCTGTATTGTTAAACTAACAATTATAAAGCTGTTAAATAAATTAAAACGTGACTGTCTGACTGAAATTTTCTCCCAGAAAAGCACACAAAACACGAGCGTGAAAATAAGATGGGCAGTAAAAGGCAAAATTAACTTTCTATAAGGAAACGAACGCTAGCTACTACCAATAAAGAATGAAAATTGAGATGCATTATTCAAAATATGTGCCAGTAAGACGTATTAACTAGGTAAATGACGACAGTGGTAGAAATTTTTCATAAATCGGGACAAAAAATAATATTATTTTATTTTAAGAAAATTGGAACTAATCGTCTATAAACTTTCATTAATCTTTAGAGAAAAAAATCGATTCGAAAAAAAAGACCAGCTTCTACTTTTTCTCACTAACCAACCAGAGATCCATGTAGAATTTGGAAAATAAAATAAGGATGGATAGGTCATACCCCGAAAAAGCCAAACGTCCAACACAAACTTGCCAACGATCAATACTAGAGAGCACCATAACATCGGATCCTCATGAAACAAGGCAAAATTAACTGCCAAAAATAGAACCCAATGGCGAATTTTAACGATGCCCTTTGCTCTGCAGAGGTTTAATAGGATTTGTTATTATTACTATACATAGACACTGTTCTGAAATACAAAATTGTTCCAACCTGTTCCAACCAACCAGACATACTACAACCCAAGTATATGAGAGAGATCGCCTTGTGTGGAGCATGGTACCGTACAAAAAAGTATGATTAGTGATAGACAACATTAAATTAAATAAAAAAGTCATAACATTAGACAAGAAATTTTAATTTATTGGTGGTTATCTTATACAGGGCGTCCCAGAAATAAATGCAAGTATTTTAACTGGTAGTATATTTCGGTCTCAGAAACATATATATGAGGTATTTTTTGCAAAAAAAAAATTTTGAAAATTTGAAATTTTTTCAAAAAATTTAGGAAATTTGTTTAGATTTAAGTAAAAAAACATAATTTCTGGATAATATGGCAACATAGGTAGTAGCTTAAATTTACATGAAAGAATCCAGAAAAGATCCAATGGTTCTCAAAATTTTAGCTAAAAATCATTTTTTTGGAAATTTTCAAAGTAAAATAACTCGATTATTTTGGACTTATTTGAAAAACGGCAAAGAGAAAAAATTGTTCTTTTGACCAAATCTACCACCCCTCAAAATACATGCACTTATTTCTGGGACACCCTGTATAAAAGGTACACTTCTTAGCTAATTTTCTTGGTAATTTTTCTCCTGTGTTAATATCTCTTGATGAACGCGTTTGCCGATGCTCATTACTTACATCTCCGCTGTTATCAGGAAAAAAGTCCAGGTGTGAATGTAGAAAATGAATCTTCAGACTTATTGCAACTAAGATCTAAGATTGCAACCCATTTTTTGATTCCATGACAGCATATTTTTAACCAGAGTAATCCAAGAAATCAGTGACCATCAAGTGAAAATCATTAAAGGTAGTTCTCAACGAAATGAGAAGTAAAAAACCTTATTTTGCTTTATTTTGTGAATTACAATGATATGTAGTTAAAAAATAACTTTATTTTCAGTTTTAGCACACCTAAAAATAGTAATATTTTATTAATTTTATTTATGATACATTTTAAGCTTGATTTTAATGCATCCGTTGTCCGACGATACGTTGATACGATATTAATGTTATTCGTAGAATTTAAAGACTTTGATTGGTTAGAAAATAACGCAGTTTTTAAATTTATTGCATTTTCATGCCTCCGTTTATCGGATATACGTTGGTGTTATTTTATATTTTCGTTTCCATAACGATTTTGCTATTTTACTTATATTTTTATTAAGGTTATATTAAATTTATCAAAAAAGTGTCAAAACGTCCGTTGTCGTATGAACGGATCCGTTGACGGGCTGAAGTAAAATATTTACGGATGAAAAGTGGCGCGAAAACGCTATGACCAATCAGAGCACCGTCGGACCAACGTATCAACGTATAACCCTGACGTTGCCGTTCGTTTTAACACTTTAGTTTTGTATTACGAGTTTTTGGTTTAAATAAATAGTGTTGTGATACGTTAAGATTAAGAATGTTTACTAGCATACCTTGCAGTCGAACATTATTCTTTTTAGAACCTCTTTTAGTGCAAAGTGGTACAAGATAGTTAGATAGGCTTACTCGCCGTAAAGAACTCATCGCAACTTTATTAGAATATTTTGAACGGAAAAGCGATAGTAATGGCCCTTTATGTCCCTTAAATGCTGTTAAGGAGGTGAGTCTTATTGATGTAAATAATAACTGTTTATTTATTTGTAATTAATTTATTTTTGTTCCCTAAAATATTTTGATTAAAAGGAAATATGTAAAAGTGGGCAGCATTGTGCGGGTCAAGCTTAATCACGTGACTAAAACTTTATTTGATATGAACTATACGTAGAGGTAAACTTTGGATTTTTGTCTCGATTTTTCTAATATTCGACCGCTGTATGGATAAGATGCGTACGATAGAGCGCATCTGAAAGATTTTCACCCAAACCAAGGCTGAAGAACAGCGTTTTGACACACAAAATAGCAGAAGAGCACGTTCGAATGTAGGCAATTCGGAAAAAACGACAGATACCTAGACGGCCGATTGCAGCCAGCTTTCACGTACGAATGGATGAAGTTTTTCAGAACGGCGATAATTTGATTTTGTTTACGATCGGCCGAGAAACGTGTACTTTAAAAGTGAAAAGTGCGTGTCGAGTTTTACGAGTGCTTTTTATCTGTTGTTTTTTTTGTAATATTTGTTTTCTGGAACTCGACCTATATTTGTACGAGTGCATGCATATATTAATTATAAATAATAGTCGAAAGTAATTCTAAGTCTAAATGTTTTTAGTTATTATGTACATGGTAATTCTAACGTACGAGAATATTAATACAACTAGCGTGTAAGTACCCGCGACTTCGTTCACGTCGAATTAATCATTTGTAATGGTGATGATAAAGCAAAGCAAGAATTTCCATTAACATACAAACTGGATAAAATTTTCTCACATTTATGTCAGAAGAGAAAAAACAATATGGCGATATTATTATGTAACTTAGTAATATTTGAGGGGTAGTTTCATCTCCTTGGAACTTGACTTTCGAAAAATCCGTTTGCCACAAATAACCTTTTTACGTCAAGCAGTTTAAGCATAATAATTAAGAATCGTGGTTAATCAATTACCCAACTTTTTGGAACACCCTGTATGATTTTTTAAAAAAATTCAAAATATGTAAAAAAACAAAATAAATTATGCGTGTCCAAGCGTTTTCCCGAAAGACTAACCGTTTTTTAAATAACAAATATTGTAATATTTGAGGGGCGTTTTCACCCTCTTGGAATTTGAGATTCGACAAACCCCTCCTTATCGAATATCTACACTCCACAGTCAATCCGTTTGCCAAAAATCAACTTTAAACGTCAAGCAGTTTAAGCACAATCGTGATTACTCAATGGTCATATTTTATGAAACACCCTGTATAAATTTTTAAAAAATCTTAAAATATGTAAAACAATAAAATAAAATATACGTGTTTAAGAGTTTTTCCGAAAAACTCACCGGTTTTTAAAAAAAAAATATACTAATATTTGAGGGGTGGTTTCACCCCCTTAGAATTCGAGTTTCGAAAAATCCCTTATTATCGAACCTCTACACCCTAAAGTCAATCTGTTTTCCAAAAATCAGCTTTTTACGTCAAGAGCTTTAAGCAGGATCGTGATAAATCAACCTGATAACAATAAATAACATTGGAATCGGAATTTCGATAAATCCCTTCTTATCGAACCTGTACACCCTAGAATCAACCTGTATGCCAAAATTGAGCTTCTTACGTTGAGTGGTATGAGCAGGGTCGTGATTAATCAAAAAGGATTTTATATATTAGTATAGATACGAAATGATCAGAAAAAAAAACGGCGTGAAATTATATGGGGAATTGTTATCGATGTTCATTTCCAAGTCAACTGGACGCCGTTTTTTCAATCATACGGTAGAAATATCAATATAAAATATTAATAAAAATAATAATAATACTAAAATAGTTAGCTCTATAATACACAAAACAAGAAATAGGCAAATACGTCTCGCAGAAACAAATAATGGCATGGGATCAAAATGGATGCAGAAAGGGTTAAGAGTATAGATGGAGAACCTAGTGATAGACACAATCATTACAAGACGCGCCAAAATAAAGGCATTCGATTCCATGCTCCACTCTTGGCTACTACGAATGCTGAAAATATATAAAATCGACAAACAAATTACAAATCTTTTAAAAAAACTCATCAAGACTTAAAGTGCAGTTTTATAAGTTTACATTTGGATGGCAATCTAAAATTGAATAATCATATTAACATTTTAACTTCCAATATCAGAAAGCTGTTTTATTTGTTCACTCAATTAAGATTATATATGAATTTTGAAACCTTAAAAAAGATATATTTTGCATTTGGCCAGAGTTTACTACAATATGGCATTACAGCGTGGGGCTCTGCTTATAAAACACTACTAAAGAAAATCGAAACAGCACAAAAAATTCTTTTAAAAATAGCTCTATTTAAACCATATCACTTTTCCACTAAGGAAACCTTTGCAAGTTTTCAAGTACTGGATATACGTCAACTATACGTGAGAAGTGTAATAATATACATGCATAAATACAAAAAATCGACAAGTAATAATAATTGTAACAATATATTTACTAGAGCCTATTCAAGACAAGATTCAAGCATACCGTTTATGAAATTTAAATTAACACAACATTGTTTACTTTCTATTGGTCCAAAACTATATAACCTTTTACCTGTGGATATAAGAAATGCCACAATGATGCGGTTTAAATCTTTAATAAAAAAATGGATAATATCAAACCATTCCTATCGCAATATTATCTAAATACTAAAAAAAACTATTCTATTAGTGACTCTCTGGTATCCGTGCCTTGTAGTGTAATATGTAATATGTAAGTAACTCTTTTTATTTCTTATTTTTGATTATACATATAGTGAACTTATTATGTAACGGCTAGAGTTTAGTTTACGCAACAAATTTTCTTTTTTTATTAATTATTGTTATTCCCACGCACAAGCTCTCAAGCTTATGTGGAATAATTTTGAAAATTGTTTATAGCTTATTATAATAATTGTACATGTTTATAAATAAATAAATAAAATAAAAATAAGTCAAAGTTAAAAATGAGGTTTGCATCACAGAGAGTCGCCCTATAAAGTGGGGAATATTCGAAGGAGATAGCCTTAGACCACTGTGGTTCTGTCTCGCCCTTAAACCCCTTAGTAGCATGCTTAACAGTAGCCAACACGGATACAAAATAAATCCAAACACCACAATCACGAACCTTTTCTATATGGACGACCTTAAACTTTATGCTAGAGGACCTGACCAACTTGGCAGCTAGTGAGAAACGGTAGCAGCTTTTAGTGGGGCAGTCCACATGGAACTGGGAATTGATAAATGTGCAGCAATTGAACAGGAATACAAATATCTGGGAATTGAACAAGCATTTAACATCAAAGAAGCATCAAACGAAGAACGGGTTAAAGATTTTTCCGCAGATTAAATATAGTACTGACAGCCTGTTTAAAATCAAAAAACTGTTTGCAAGGGGGATATGAGTGCAGGACAACACCTGCACTCATATTTACACGTGGTATTCTATCGTGGTCTACCACTGAGCTAAAGCATCTGGATGAAAAAGTCAGGACAAGACTTACTAAATACAGAATCAAGTCAAAAATCTGTCCTGGAAAGGTTATATTTACCAAGAAGTGATGGAGAAAATCCCTCTTATAAATCTTGAACTTGCGCACCTACAACAAAAAGGAAGCCCCATCAAATATTTTCGTTGCCAAACTCTCTACTACCATATGAACCATTATCAATGCAGACAAAAATTTGAGTGCATTAAATTTATCGCAACAACTAGTAGAAACATACAAAGCAAAGAGACTAAAATCTGGCTGGATGCAAAAACACTCAATGGGAGGTTCTCTGCGAGTACCGAACATCAGGATGTATGCAAGATTGTGTCAATCCGTGCTTCAGGTAGGTACCAAGGAGCCTTGGCGATGATACAATATCAAGTAATACTAACAAGGACATATAGAAAATACACGCTAAAAGAAGACGTACTTCCTACAACGACATATCGGTTAAGTTGTCCTGCCCAGGAAAGTATACAACGCATCAGACTTCACACCACTAGCACCAATCACATACCTTAGCAAACACGATGACATGTGGAAAACTTTACTTCAAGCACTATGTTTTAAAAACAAACTGCTACACCTGACTACAATAAAAATTTAAGAAGTCATACAAGAAACATCAGAAGAAGCATATTAACAGTTGGTCCCTGACGACTTAACTTGTTAACGACTTATTTACAACAACAAAATTGAATATTTAAACTTCCCTTTGTTTAAAATCCCAAAGGGCGTACAAGATAAGTGATCTATGTCTTCAGATGGCGATGTAACATACCATCAGGAACATTATTGTAGACCCGACTATTTAATTTGTTTAAGAACTTATATTCGAAAAAAAAAACAGTTAAAATATCATCTAGCCATCATCTATTGAATAATTTTGTAGATTTCAGTATTTTTCCGAAATGCTACTAAGATAATCAACTACAAAATTACAATAATTGTTGACTAGTTATTCAACAATCCGATAAAAGATTATTAAGCTCAAATACCATTTCTATTTCTAATTAACTAAAACTAATAATATCCCCTTATTAACCTAAAACCAACAGTATAACAGTAAGAGTCGACTCGAAATGCATCGGAAGTCATTAAACTGAACAATTAAGCTGGTTTCTTTGACAAAAAGAAAACGGAACAAAAAATTTAGATCTGCTTATTATAATTTTACATTTCGCGAGTCATATAATTGGCCATACTACTTTTGCCTAACGGTAGTTCGAGTACCCACTTCAACTCGGATTTCGTGATCTTATAAGTATATAAAAATAGAGAATAACCTTTTATCGGAAATGTCTTATGGAGAGAAAAGATCAAATAAAAGACATTTTATTGAACGAGATTGGGAAAAGAAAAAAATAAGACACTCAAGTCGATCGGTTTAACTTGGAGTAATTTGGAACAAGAAATAAAAGCAAAAATGGAGCAAATATCAAAGAAAAGAAATTTTCAGTAGGTATATTATTTTGTCCTTCTCATATATATTTTCATCGCAAGCAGCCTTTTCAACTTATTAATAACTATTTCATACAGTAACAATAAAAAAGAAGAGGAAATAAACTGAATATTACCAGTAGTGTTGCGAACTACACAGCAGTTGCCGTGTTCATTTCGGAGACATAAAGTAATTTTAGGCAAATAATAATTTGCCTAGATATTACAAACCATTTATATTTTGCTATCTGCCTATATATGATAACTGGCGTTATCCATAACAAGACAGAGCTTTCTGGAAGTAATGTTATCATTTCGGATAAGTAATCTTCAAAAACATCAGCCGTCATTTGTTCATGATAATCCTTGGTGGATTTAAATTGCAGTAGTTCATTCTGTACGAATCCATTATCCCACCAATATGCGTTATAATTCACCTGCGTCTTTTCGCGGAAGGGACTTTCAAATCAGTCGACAATCCTTCTAAAATCGCTTTACAAGAACTCCCAATGCTATTGTCTTGCAAGATTTTCTTAATAGAATGGCCTTCGTTAACCATGTTTCGTCTAGATAGAAGATAGATTTTCCTTTCCTGCGATATTTACGAATGTCCCTTAGATATTGCCTTCTCCAGGCAATATAAATCATAGCCTATATAATCCAACTCCCGTAATATTTTAACGTTTTTTAACTAGACTTCTCACAGTAGCCGAAGCATTTTGATGAAGAGAAAACAGTTAGTCTGGCATGGATATGTCCAACGAGTGAAAAAACGCGACTGCGAGAAGAAACATTGGTGTGGATTCCGAATTTTAAAGGAACAGAAGACGGCCGTTTTGAGCTATTTACAAAAAGGCCCATTCGTGCGTTCATCTTTAAAAGGTGCCTCATAAAATCAACTTTCCGTTGAAGAAAGCCTCGAATCTCCGTTTTTCTTGCCAGATCTATGCACTTATGTTCTTCTCGTCTAGCTTTGCGACAAACTCACCATCGTCAACTTCTTTCAAATATCATCTAATATATGGATCTGAGATATGAACATTGAGAGAAAGAAACACAAAAAGGTTAAAGCAACAGAAATGGATGCGTTGTGAAGATCAGCTAAAAAATCGAAACTAGAAAAAATAAGAAAGATGAGAGTTGATATCAGGAGATTTGATGTCAAATGGGAATAGAATAAGACACTATCATGACGGATATTGAGAGAAAACAGTTAATCTGACATGGATATATCCAACGAATGGAAAAAACACGACTGCGAAAAGAAACAATGGTGTGGATTCCGAATTTTAAAAGGAAAAGAAGGCGACCGTTTTGAACTATTTACAAGAAGATCCATTCGTTCGTTCCTCTTAAAAAAGCGCCTCATAAAATCAACTTTCCGTTCAAGAAAGCCTGGAATCTACGTTTTTCTTGCCAAATTTATGCACTTCTGTTCTTCTTGTCTACCTTTGCGACAAACTCACCATCGTCAACTTCTTTCAAACATTGTCTAATATATGGATCTGGGATATGAACATTGATAGAAAGAAATAAGAAAAGGTTAAAGCAAAAGAAATGAATGCGTTGTGAAGATCAGCTAAAATATCGAAACTAGAAAAAATAAGAAGAAAGATGAGAGTTGCTATCAGGAGATTTGATGTCAAATGGGAATAGAAGACACTATCATGAAGAATATTGATAACAGTTAATCTGGCATGGATATGTCCAACGAATGGAAAAAAACACGTCTGCAAAAAGAAACAATGGTGTAGATTCCGAATTTTAAAAGGAAAAGAGCAAGACATATTCGAAAACGAATTGGATAGAAGGAATCCGTTTTGGATTATTTAAACAAGACCCATTCGTCACTGTTTAATAGCCTCTAATAAAATCAAGATTGCGTTGAAGAAAGCCTCCAATCCGCGTTTTTCTTGCCATATTTATGCACTTCTCTTCTTCTCGTCCACCTTGGCGACAAGCGACAAACTCATCATCGTCAACTTCTTTCAAAAATCATCTAATATATAGATCTGGGACATGAATATTGACAGAAAGAAACAAGAAATGGTTAAAGCAATAGGAATGTATGCGTTGAGAAGATCACCTAATATATCAAGACTGCAAAAATTAATAAATAAGGAGATTCAATATCAAATAGGAATTGAAAGCATTGTTGTAAAGAAAGCAGTTGGATATGTCCAAGAAATAGAAAAACACGAAAAGAAAAAAAACACGACTGCCAAAATAAATAATGGAATGGATACCGAATTTGAAAAGGAAAAGAGGACGACCGCAAACGAACTGAATAAGAATCTGTTATGAGTTATTTACAAAATACCCATTCGTTCCTCTTGCAAAAGCCAGTGATCAAAAGTCATCTAATATGTGGATCTGGGGCATGAAGATTGGTAGAAAGAAATAAGAAAATGTTGCTAGAATATTGAGACTACAATAAATAATAAATGGAAAGATTCGATGTCAAATGGGAATAGATGGCACTGTTGTAAAAAATATTAGAAAAAAGCAGTTAATCTGGTATGGATATGACTAACGAATAGAAAAAAAACACTGCCAAAACGAACAATCGAGTGTATTCTGAATTTTAAAAGGAAAAGGGGAGGATCGGTAAAGAATTGAATAAAAATCCTTAAAGCTATGAGTGACAGAAATCTACAAGCAGAGCAGTGCCAGTGGAAAAATCAAAAACAGTGGAATCTAGACATCGGACAACATCAACGCAGGTTTTAAACCGATGTGGCCGTGATGAATTAAAGCTTAATGACACTTATTAGGGCATGTTCTTTTTCTATCATTCGTCCCTCTTAAAAAAGCCTCTAATAAAATCAACTTTCCGTTGAAGAAAGCCTCGAATCTCCGTTTTTCTCGCCATATCTGTGCACTTCTCTTCTTCTCGTCCACCTTGACGACAAACTCACCATCGTCGACATCTTTCCGACGAAAAATATAGGCCAGTGTGCGGCCGAAACGGGGGCCCACCACGCTCAAGCCGTGGCTCCACAGCAGCCGCGGCACCAGTTGGAATCGCGGACTGCCACAGGCAGCCCAAGAGGAAGCAGCAGGCGAGCAGAAAGTGAAGAAGGTGACAAGTCGCGAGTTCCATCCTCCTGCGATCCGTCGAAAGATCGGAGATAGATCAGTGCGAATCGGGATATTATCGATCGAAGAATCGATTATCGGGACTAACGAAGAGGACGGAAAGGGTATTTTGTGAAGAAAATGAGGGTTGGTGGAAAAATTATCAATTCAGGAGGAAGTATGATGGGGGTGGTGTTCCTGATAATTCTTGGATACAGTATAAAAGGTAATGTAGATGTTTTTACCCTGTATTATTTTTTTTTCAAAACAGTTTGTTCAAAATATTTATAGAGAAAAAATCCAGAAAGTAGCAGTTAAATGTATTAACTCTAAATCTTTTTTTTTCATTTCAACTAATTTTTCTTTATTTTTAATAAACTGCTGAAATTAATTTTTTCCATAAATTTATATGCTTGTTTTTTTTTTCTTTCGATTTAATAAAAATATACTCGTATTTAAAGAATATGCCAAGAAGTAACACAAATTTCTGTGTGCCAAAAAATACACTCAGATGCAAAAAAAAACGCAACGGAGGTTTTTTCGTCAAGTTTGAAGTGTTATATATTTTTTACTTTTAGTCCTATTATAATGACTTTTTTAGCAAGCACTGTATATAAATCAACTTGAATTCATAAACTCAGTTTTTTTATCAATTTAGTATTTGGCTTATTATACAAGGTTAATTGAAGGGTTGTTTTTTTACCTTTACTTTAAAACACCCTGTGCAATAGTTTCGTTATTTAACTGTGATTAACTATGTCTCCTGAGCATTTTCCTTTTTTATTCATGTCAATACATACCCTGGTTAATTTTTAAGAGCATAATAAACTTGCCACCAATAATTTGCAAAATTTTCAACTATCATAATTTTATAATGTTATTTTTTAATATAACGAGGTGGCTTTGGTAATTATTGTCGTAATGTCATATCGATCTCTATATTAAAATTTAAAAAACGTTAAAAAGTAGAGATATTGCTGTATTAGTAAAACTAACAAAACTAAGGATATTAAAAAAATAACATAAATGTAAAACAAAAAAAAATACTCTAATACTTAGTATTGCCTCCCCCGGCTGCTATAACTGTCTGTAGACATCGGTTCATACTGTTAATGAGGGTGCAAATATATTGTGTTTTGTTTTCCCATTCTTCTTCAAGGACCAAGCGAATATTCATAATTTCGGTCATCTTCAACGAGATCAATGACTTTTGCAGAATCTTCGACACTTAGAACCATATTTAATCGTACACAACAATAATCACCAAAGCCACCTCGTTATTATGATGAATAACAACAAAAAGTAACGATAATTAAAAAAATTGCAAAATGTTTGTGGCAAGTTCATTTTTCAAAAGTTCAAGTAAAAAAACAACATATTCAGGAAACATGGTTCTGACCGAAAAATAATGTTTTTGGAGAATTAATGATTTGTAATGGTGATAAAGCAAAGCAAGAATTTCCATTAACATACAAACTGGATAAAATTTTCTCTCATTTATGTCAGCATGAGAAAAAACAATATGGCGATATTATTATATAACTTGGTAATATTTGAGGGGTAGTTTCATCTCGTTGGAATTTGACTTTCGAAAAATCCGTTTGCCAAAAATAAGCTTTTTACGTCAAGCAGTTTAAGCAGAATCGTGGTTAAGAAATTACCCAACTTTTTGGAACACCCTCTATGATTTTTTAAAAAATTTCAAAATATGTAAAAAAAACAAATAAATTATGCTTATCCAAGCGTTTTCCCGAAAGACTAACCGTTTTTTAAATAACAAATATTGTAATATTCGAGGGGCGTTTTCATCCTCTTGGAATTTGAGATTCGAGAAACCCCTCCTTATCGAACCTCTACACCCCACAGTCAATCCGTTTGCCAAAAATCAGCTTTAAACGTCAAGCAGTTTTTAAGCAGAATTGTGATTGCTCAATGGTCATATTTTATGAAACACCCTGTATAAATTTATAAAAAATCTTAAAATATGTAAAACAACAAAATAAAATATACGTGTTTAAGAGTTCTTCCGAAAAACTCACCGGTTTTTAAATAAAAAATATTTTAATATTTGAGGGATAGTTTCACCCCCTTATAATTGTAGTTTTGAAAAATCCCTTCTTATCGAACCTCTACACCGTAAAGTCAAACTGTTTTCAAAAATCAGCTTTTTACGTCAAGCGCTTTAAGCAGGATCGTGATTAATCAATGACCAGATTTTTCGAAACACCCTGTATACATTTTTAAAAAATCTTAAAATATGTAAAAAAACAAAATAAAATATACCTGTTTAAGCGTTTTTTCGGAAACTTGACCGTTTTTTAAATAAAAAATTTTGTAATATTTGAGGGGTGGTTTCACCCTCTTGGAATTGGAATTTCGAAATATCCCTTCTTATCGAACCTCTACACCCTAGAATCAACCTGTATGCCAAAATTGAGCTTCTTAAGTTCAGTAGTTTGAGCAGGATCGTGATTAATCAGTATGTCAGTCACTTAAGGATTTTATATATTAGTATAGATTATTATTATATTTTTTTAGAGTCATTGCTTTTTGCTGTTTTAAAATGTCAAAGAAGCACAAAAATTATTTAGTTCAATGTTACAGAAAGGGTGATACAAGTTATTGGAAAGGGTGATGCTATATTATTAGCAATTAATTAAAAGCAAAAATATGACGTCAATAAAAATTAATAGTAACCATCTATCAAAGTGTGAATAAGAAATTATATTACCATAGAAATGCGTTTTGATTTTGAGGGCTTTTTTTCTAAAATAGAAAAGCATGAAAATACCAAAACAAGATCAACCATTTTAGAACAAGAATTTTTTTTTATAAAAAATGTATTTTTCTCAAAATAATAATTAAAAAAAAAGTTTATTATCTTGTATAGACGCTCCGAGAACATACTTAATATATGTTTTGTCATAATCAAAGCGATTGACTTACCCTCTTTTAGATTTAAATCAAAAAATGTATTTTTAGTCTAAAAGAAAATAGAAATGGATGGACATGATTTGAGCAACCGCTAACAATGTGAAAACAAACCTTCTATTGATTTTTGCATTCACAAACACTCACGTGCATATAAATTTTGTATTTCTAACATTATTCTAATCCGTGTACCTGTTAGTTATATTTACCAAGACATTACAGATAGGCATTATATCGCTTTTATTTACATTTAAATTACCGTCGGACATAAATTCTACATGACTGGCATATACAGGATGTCTCAAATATATGCACACTTAACAGGAGTTTTAAAAATTCATAAAAATACTGGCCAGTATAAATAGAGTTGTTAAAGTACTGTAATGTTGTTAAAGTACCGTATGATCAGAAAACGGCATAGTAGTATCTTTTAAGACAACAATCTATAATAATTTTGTCGGTTTTCATTTTTTTTTCTTTATATATTAATGTTTGTTAAGTTCTTTTGTCAATTATTAATGTATAATATTTGGAGGTCGACCAGGCAAAAATGATCATCAACTTCAGTTGTAATAGCCACCATGACGTCGTTTTTTTGTCATATATTATATCCAGTCCACTACCAGCAAGTTGTAATAAGAACACTTGAGCAACATTAAGAATACCTACATAATGTTAAAGAACCTTTTTGTTAATTTAACCTGTGTTGTCTGTGGCTGATAAATCTATTGTTAATAACATACAGTAATTACCGTATGATTCTAATAAATACCGAAAAAAAAACGATGTCAGCGATGGCTATGAAATGAAAATCGCTGTCATTTTATATGTAAAATTATATGGAGAACGTCAATGATAGTCATTTCCAAGCCAACTGGACGCCGTTTTTTTTTTTCGATCATATGGTATTAATAATTAAGTCATTTGAAATAGTATTTGGAATCTGTGAGTCGTAAACCCTGTAGTATTTTACAAAAAAATATTTATTTTTAAAATTTTATATTGCGGTAACGATATATACTAAAGTTTTGTAGTAAAGTGTATTTTATCATTCATATCTAGGACACCCTGTATCTTCAGTGTCAGCAGTAGCAACCACGGCAGCTGGTCTGCGTCCTCATACCGTTTTCCGTAAAAATCAACGAACTGTATAAGAGAATTTTTATTTTCTCTTGTAAATATTTCGCCTTGTTTCAAAAAAAAACAACGTCCGTTGCCGAAAGGCAAATTCCGTTAATAAAATGGCCATGAGGGACGTCCAAAAATATCGATATTTATTAATATCAATATTCAAATAAAAATCAATATGTAAATAGCCAATACTGATATTTCTACTCGTCTTTCTATTACATATCTAGAATATATTTCAATTTCTCTATCAAAATATAAATATGGTAGACCATTTTAGCTAATTGACAATACTCCCGGCAGATTCACTTTTAAAACTACTAATATTCTAGTTCAAACATTCTGAAATACTCACTCACATTTAAAATGTTTTAGATCGTCATTTACAAATCCAATCTGATGGTGTCTTTTATAGATCGTATAGTATATCGATATTTTTCCTAAATTGCCCATCCCTAGTAACCTGTGATAAATGATAAACGTCGAAAAATGTGTCTCACGGCCCACAAAAAACGCCAGAGCTACAACAGTTACGAAAGCAGTCGTGAAATTACCGTAAAAAATGTCATTTAATCTCATAATGGGCTCCGGACATCGTAAAAGAAGCGGCATTTTATAAGAAGCTTGTTTTAAAGTAATTATTATGAACGTCATTTTATTGTAAAATTAAGGTAGCGGTTCAGAAATGTTTAATGGAAAACTTTACGTTGAAGAATAAAAAATAAATATAACATTTGTCAACAGGGTGTTAAAAGTCCCAGTATAGGTTTAGCCACAATAAAAATCGTTAAAATACGTAAAGAGATTCGTAATTGGAATATCACATAAGCTTGTAAATGCATTTCAAATATTTTCGACAAATGCTTACAATTTTTCTGAGACCCAAGAGCCAAAAACAGGTAATTTTTAGCTAAATTCCCAAAAAATCGTTCAAAATCAAGTGTTCAAAAAATAATTTCCAAAATTTTATAACGATATCTACTAAAGCTGTGAGAGCCCTGGAAATGTGAAGAATAGGATATTTTTCGACTTTTTTCAAAAAAAAATCAAAATTGGTGACTTTGGAAGTTATCGATTTTGATAAAATTACTGACATTACATAATAAAATTTAAAATTGTCTATGTCGACTGCATATACCATTTTGACTTTACAAGGGTTCAAAAAATGTTCTTATCTAATCTGAACATTTCATAATTTAAACGTTTATACAGGGTGTCCCAGAAATAAGTGCAAGTATTTTAACTGGTAGTATAGTTCAACCCCAGAAACACGCCTAGGAGTTTTTTTCGCCAAAAAAAAATTTTAAAAATTCGAAATTTTTTGAAAGATTTTTTGAATTTTTTTTAGTTTTTAGTTAAAAAACATTTCTTGATAATATGGCAACATAGGCATTATATTATATTTACAAGAAAGAAAATCCAGAAAAAATCCAGTGGTTCTCAAAATTTTAGCAAAAAATCATCTTTTTTGGAAATTTTGAAAGTAAAATAACTCCGTTATTTTGGACTTATTTGAAAAACGATAAAGAGAAAATATGTTTCTTTTATCGAGGTCTACCAGCCATTAAAATTCTTGCACTTATTTCTAGGATACCCTGTATATTCGAAAAAAAACATATATCTCTTTTAGAAATTCTGATTTTTTTAAAAATTCTACAGGTTGAGTCTTGAATAAGTGCAAATATTCTTGGGATGGTATTTTGATCCCAGAAATACGTCTGATGTTTTTTTTCGCAAAAAAAAAATTTGGAAAATTTTAAATTTTTTGAAATTTTTTTTTGGCTTTTTTTTATTTTTACTTAAAAAACATAATATCTTCATAATATGACAACATAGGTAGCAGATTAAATTTACAAGAAAGAAAAGATCCAGTGGTTCTCAAAATTTAAGTAAAAAATATATATTTTTTTAATGTTCGAAGTGAAATATCCCGATTATTTTGGACTTGGAAAAACGGTAAGGAGAAAATATGTTTCTTTTATCGAGATCTACCGGCCCTGGAAATATTTGCGCTTTTTTAAAGCTCACTCTGTATAGCCAACAGTCAATAGCATAGCTATATTTTAAAGAGTTCTGAAAAAGTGGAAAAGATAGCCAAAAATGTGATAAAAATTGGCTATTTTGGTCACCAATTTTGATAAAATTAACGTTATCAACTAAAGAAAAAACGTAGATTACGAAAATATAAGCCATTTTGACCTTACGAGTACCATGCTAGATGCAGGAAGATTTCTTCTTCCGGTGCCGTGCCTGACTTCAGGCGTTGGCGACCTCCATGAATTTTTCATTGAAGACTCGTAGGTCTCTATCTTTTGCTGCATGAAACAGCCTCTTAGGAAAAAATTAACCAACCCAACAAGTTGACTAACCAACTATAAAACCAAAGTTATAAGAATTCTAAAGATACATCTCAAATTTTCAATAATCTATAACCATGTCTAGAATTTTTCTGATGATGCTCCTAAACAGAGCTATAAGAAGTCAATTTCAAAAAGATTTAGATCTTAATTTGTAAAGAATTTCTAAAATCAAATGATTTAAATTTTATGTCAATTTCAAAATAAAGTTTGAATGATTTAAGTATTATTTCTTCTGCTTAAATCATGGTCTTTCAAGTCAAGTAGTTTCAAAAACTCTGTCAAAGTCAATTTCTATATTTAGCACAAAAAGTCAGAATATGTTGATAATACAAGTACTTTAAGAAATACCGATAGCTCGTACTGATTAAGTTATATATAAATTTATACGCCAAACTCGTTCCACTACGCGCATATTTCCTGAAAACTGTTAAAAAATAAAAAAACGTACTTCTTATAGTTGGTAACTCATCTGACGTATATAAATAAAATATAACTGTACTGAAAGCAATGAAATTAAAGCAGGTTTATTATAATTTATAATTATACACAACCTATTAAAGTGATATATTCATTTTTTTTGGTTTAATTGAATAAAATATATTGCGTGAAATTTTTTCGATGAAAGTGAAGAATATAAATTTAAAATGTTTGATTGCATACAACTATTTGTAGTCTGGGTTATTTCCTTATTTATTTGTTTAACACAATATAATTGTATGTTTATCTATGTATCTCGTGACTCGGGATATAGTAGGTATCCCGAAAATAATCAAGCTGAGACCGACTCTAACCAGACGAAACGACTATTATACCTACATTTTTAATCTACTTAAATTTCATTGATACCGTTCTCAACACAAACGGCTGTCGTAATTGTATAAGAATGAAAAAGGCAACTTGAATGGATTTTGAGGTTGTTGTTCAGACATCTGTCCCAGTATAAAAAAATAGGATCAAATATACAGTAAGTTCACACGTGTAGAAGGAAGCTATACCTAATTCCTATAAATCAAAAGTGAAGAGAAAAGGGTTATTGAGAAACAAATCGATATAACAAATATATTGACACTGTCTATCCGAAAATATCGATATTTTTTCTCGGAAATTATATCATTAAATAAAAGAAAAAAAACGGTACAGTTATAGCTATTATATCAATAAATTGGCAGCAAATTTGATGTAATAAATAAAGCGGGAGTTCTCTAAAACAGCTATTTTCTGCGATATTTGCACACTGATGAGGCTTTTCGAAAGGCAAAAAATGGTTTAATTGATTTTATCCAAACTTGCGGATCATTCAGTATAAAATCTATTGTCTCATTCATATCGGATGCTACGTTAAGAGACTAAGGAGGCATCCATTAATTATGTAAGGCGTTTTTAACGATATTTTGTTCCCAATTTCCCCTTGGTGAGATGTCGTGACATTCATCTCCCCTAATCTATCATTCAAAATTTTAATTTTTAGTATAAATCCGCGGTGAAGCTTCCTTGACGCGGGTGTTGCGTCGCATCCCTTCAAAATATTGTAATACGTTTTTATTTTAAAAAGTCACTGAGATCTCCTGTCATAATATTTTATGTATATTTTATTTTTGTCACTTAGTAATTAAAGACTTTAATAAAAAAAATAGTTATTTTTTATACATGACGATAAAATGGTATTTATTTTTGCTATTTTACTGTCGACCAAAAACATTAATTCACGAGCGATGAAATCGCGAGTGAATTAATTTCGGGAGACGATAATGCAATTTTATCGTCGTGTATAAAACAATATTTTTTTCCATAGCGAGTTACGTTTTAAAAAATATTCAGAAATTATTATTTCAAGGAATTTATTACGAGTAGAAAAAAATATTGTGCTGGGTTGGCGTTGGTTTCTATGTAATTTGACAAATAAATAAAGCTGACTCTTTAGTTGTCAGTTTTGAGCAGGGCCGTTCCTAGCGAGCGTGCAGTGCGTGCACGCACGTAGGCGGAACATTTTGGGGGCGCACAATCAAAGGGTCAATCAGTACTTTGTAACAAAAAACCGATACGCTTTCTTGCCAATAAACAAATACTTAAACCATCATAGGATAAAGTTTGCTTAGCGTCTTTTTTGCGTTGGCCGCACCGAATAAACAAGTCTAGGGCAGTCTGTCGGCAGCACATTGATCTCATCTATTTATTTTTCATTTTATTGATTTTATGGAAAGCACTGTTCATTAAAATGTTGTATCCTATCTTATAGGGCTTGTTTCTCTCTATAATTTTCTGTCTCACAATGTATCGTTTGTGTCGGGGAAGGGATCATAGTTTCATAGTTGTCGATTTTCAAAAGAAATCAGTACATGTATATTATTTCGTATATTTTTTATTTTATTGATTTTATGGAAAGCACTATTCATTAAAATGTTGTATCCTATGTTATAGGGCCTTGTTTCTCTATACAATTTCCTTTTTCACAATGTACTGTTTGTGTCGGGGAAGGAATCATAGTTTCATAGTTGTCGATTTTCGAAAGAAATCAGTACATGTATATTATTTCGTATATTTTGTATTTTACTGATACTATGGAAAGCACTGTTCATTAAAATGTTGTATCCTATGTTATAGGGCTTGTTTCTCTCTACAATTTCCCGTCTCACAATGTTCTGTTTGTGTCTGGGAAGGGATCATAGTTTCATAGTTGTCGATTTTCGAAAGAAATCAGTACATGTATATTATTTCGTATTTTTTCATTTTATTGATTTTATGGAAACCACTGTTCATTAAAATGTTGTTGTTATAGGGCTTGTTTCGCTCTACAATTTCCTGTCTCACAATGTACCGTTTGTGTCTGGGAAGGGTTCATAGTTTCATAGTTGTCGATTTTCCAAAGAAATCAGTACATGTATATTATTTCGCATATTTTTCATTTTATTGATTTTATGGAAAGCACTGTTCATGAAAATGTTGATCCTATGTTATAGTGCTTGTTTCTCTCTACAATTTCCTGTCTCACAATGTACTGTTTGTGTCGGGGAAGGGATCATAGTTTCATAGTTGTCGATTTTCAAAAGAAATCAGTACATGTATATTATTTCGTATATTTTTTATTTTATTGATTTTATGGAAAGCACTATTCATTAAAATGTTGTATCCTATGTTATAGGGCCTTGTTTCTCTATACAATTTCCTTTTTCACAATGTACTGTTTGTGTCGGGGAAGGAATCATAGTTTCATAGTTGTCGATTTTCGAAAGAAATCAGTACATGTATATTATTTCGTATATTTTGTATTTTACTGATACTATGGAAAGCACTGTTCATTAAAATGTTGTATCCTATGTTATAGGGCTTGTTTCTCTCTACAATTTCCCGTCTCACAATGTTCTGTTTGTGTCTGGGAAGGGATCATAGTTTCATAGTTGTCGATTTTCGAAAGAAATCAGTACATGTATATTATTTCGTATTTTTTCATTTTATTGATTTTATGGAAACCACTGTTCATTAAAATGTTGTATCCTATGTTATAGGGCTTGTTTCGCTCTACAATTTCCTGTCTCACAATGTACCGTTTGTGTCTGGGAAGGGTTCATAGTTTCATAGTTGTCGATTTTCCAAAGAAATCAGTACATGTATATTATTTCGCATATTTTTCATTTTATTGATTTTATGGAAAGCACTGTTCATGAAAATGTTGATCCTATGTTATAGTGCTTGTTTCTCTCTACAATTTCCTGTCTCACAATGTACTGTTTGTGTCGGGGAAGGGATCATAGTTTCATAGTTGTCGATTTTCGAAATAAATCAGTATATGTATATTATTTCGTATATTTTTCATTTTATTGATTTTATGGAAAGCACTGTTCATGAAAATGTTGATCCTATGTTATAGGGCTTGTTTCTCGCTACAATTTCCTGTCTCACTACTGTTTGTGTCGGGGAAGGGATCATAGTTTCATAGTTGTCGATTTTCGAAAGAAATCAGTACATGTATATTATTTCGTATATTTTTCATTTTATTGATACTATGGAAAGCACTGTTTATTAAAATGTTGTATCCTATGTTATAGGGCTTGTTTCCCTCTACAATTTCCTGTCTCACAATGTACCGTTTGTGTCCGGGAAGTCCATAGTTTCATAGTTGTCGATTTTCGAAAGAAATCAGTACATGTGTATTATTTCCGAATTTTAGTTTATTGTTTTTATATATTTCATATAAAATGGGTCAGTTTTTTTCTTTAGGGTACTATTTTTGTTACTAAATATTTGTGGTTTTGTTCGTTTTATTTATTTAATAAATGTTTTTATACTTTAATTAGAATATTTTTTTTACATTTCCAATTACATATTGCTCGTTTGTCGCAGAATATAAATTCTTTAAATTTTTGAGATTAAGATTAAAATATATACCTAATTGATTTAATACCGTACGATCGAATAAAAACGGCGTCAACGATGGCTATAAAATGAAGATCGCTGTCATTTTATATGTAAAATTATATGGGAAATGTCATCGATCGTCATTTCTAAGCCAACTGGACGCCGTTTCTTTTCGATCATACGGTATAAAAAGGGCGCACCAAAAAATGCTGCACGTAGGCGCCTGATACCCCAGGAACGGGCCTGGTTTTGAGTCAATATTTTTTAATTCTCTTTCGTGTCGATTGCTGATTCAATTGGAGCCAGAAATGGCTCAAAATGAAATAAGTAAATTACCAACAGATATACAGGCTGAGGCTACAAACGCCATATCGAATCTACTTCCATTTAAATCTCGAATAACTTATGAAAAGGAATACAACAATTTTCAAAAATGGAAGCAACTAAAAAACGTGCGAGAAGGAAGATCAAGTGAAAACATACTTTTAGCATATTTTTTCTGAAAAATCAAAGAAAATGCAGCCGTCCAATTTATGGTCGTACTATTCAATGCTAAAAAGTACAATACTGGTCAATGAAAATATTGATATTTCAAGGTTATGGATAAGTTAGTAAGTTTATAAGTTTCAAAGTTAAGGATATACACTTTAAATTTCCGTAGTAGTATAGTAACTTTATTGTGCTGGTAAAATGTTAATTGCAGTTACTTATTATATCCCTTTGTATTGACGCTACGCTACGCCGCTGATATAAAGGCGGATTTATTTAAAAACACATACAATTTGCTTTATTATTTTTCTTAAGACTGTTAAAGACTAGCATTTGAGATTGTTTAAATCGTAATCTAAAATCACAGTGATAAAGTTAAATAATACTTAAATGGGAAGTACTGAAATTAATAGGGAACATTCATTCTAATTCAGTAAATCACTAAGACTCGTACACAGTTTCAAGAGTGACTATTTGTATTAACCAAAGACATTATAAGGATAGACCAAACATCTCATTCATAAATACTCGTTGGTAGTGTATCAAACATTCCAATGTGTCAAACAAGGACAGAAGAGACAGAGAAGTCTAAAATTTCCAACCCCGGCAACTAGGCGCATTTGGGATTGTTCTAATGGCCAGTGGCGTATCGTTTTTTGGAACGAATTTAATTAGTAAAATAAAAGTAAAGTAATTAGTAAAATTTTTACTCCATATTAATATACCACATTAACACTTTTTCGTCAGATGAGTTTTGTTATAAGGTCTAATATAATAATACAATTAATATCCCACATATACTTATGTTGAAACGTTAGTAGTTTTCGAAAATCACTCCAACGTCGATTTTCAATTTAAACTTTCAGTTACTTCTATATAAACTTTCAGTTACTTTTGAATACTTACAGGGTGACTTCAGGCGTAAGTAGATACTTACAGCCGCATTGAAATCATGCAACAAAGTTGCTATAGAGTTGCATATTGTCTCGTCTACATCAGTATTTATTATTATTTTTGCTCTCATAAATAACGCTGTAGCCATAGCTAAGGTGGGTAACTACCTGAATAAAATTAATAAAAAGATTTTATTTTGTTTTATTGTATATCGATACTCAAAAGTCAAACGTAACAATATATCATACGATTGAAAAGCAATGTAAAAAATAATAAAATATATAAATAAAGACACATTTTAATATACATTACAAGGGGTGAAAAAAGAAATTGACGTCTTCTATTCCAACCAAAATTATCGTTAACGGTCAAATTTTCAGCGGTTACTCTGACATTGTCTTTTTTATTATACGATATTTTGAAACCTATCGTAACGTAAGTAGGCTATCTTAAAGTAAGAATACACTGAACAATTCTGGGCAAGCTGACTTTAAGTAATTTAAGAAAAACTACATCCATTTTTAAATTAAAACTGAACAGCTAACAATGCAAAACCAGTCAAATCCCAACATACCTTAAATTGTCAACCTACGATTTTATTATTGTCAAATGTAATTGGTTATGCTGTCTACAATACTACTTTATAGTACCTACGCTTAGTGTTCCTGAAATGTATATTTGTAATTTAAAAATGGTTCGAACGAGGCAAGAAGGTGCGTACTCACTAGAGCATTTTGGTCCGAACGAACCAAGCGAGCCGAGCACACATGAACGAACTCAATAAGGAAAAGATCGCGATGTTCAGAGTGCTTGTTGCGTTCGCTGTGTTCCCACGTTCAGTTGTATTTAATTTTTAGTCGCGTTTTGAATCTCTAGGTTACCGTTAACAAATTAGCATCATTAGTGTACCCGAAAATGCAATTGTTCAGTCGCTGGAAATATTTAAAAATTTGACACATGCCAAAATTTTCCATTTAAATAAAAAACAAGCTGTAAAGGCTGTTTTTTTTAAATAAAAATTTGACATTTTTCACGTGATTGCTTCTTTACAGCTAGGTTAAAAATCATGTGACAGTTGCCAAATCTTGCCATTAAAAAAAACAAGCTTTATTGTTATATTCGTTATAATTTGTGTAAATGTACCTTTTCCCGTTCCAATAGATTTTTTTCCTTTCGCCTTCTCCCTTCTGAAATTTCTGAAAACTGAAGCACATCCCATGATCTCATCTATCTGCCTCCACGCATCAAACTTCTTAACTTTATTACAGTATAATCTATCCTTTTGATTCCAAAGCACTGGATATTGTTCATAAATATCTATTAACTGACGGAACTTTTCTCTATTCCACTCCATTCCGTTTGAGCAAAGAAAAATCAAAACAATGAAAATTTTTAGCCGCGAATTATCAACGTATTATTACAACACCATGAATACAACGAACCTCCGTACCCACTGAACAACGCATCCCCTTTGAGCAAAATGCATGTACCGACAAGCCGGCGAAAATGTTTGGCGCGCTCGGTTCGGTGAAATTTTGCTTCGAACAAGTATTCACTTGCCGAATTCGGCTCTGCGCGCTCGGCTCGTTTGGTTCGTTCGGAGCAAAATGCTCTAGTGAGTACGCACCTTAGCGCATACCTTAGCGTTTAAAAAATATAATTTGACATTAACAAAACTATAGGTACGATGACAACTTTAGGTACGTTATTGGCATTTGCCTGGTTTGGCATTGTTACCTGTGCAGTTTTAATTTAGAAATAGACGCAGTTTTAGCATAGGCAGACCTTTAAAACCCTCCGGACAACTTCGCTGTAAAATTGACAAGGGAACCAATATTTGGACAGATCAAAAAAAAAAAAAAACGTGCATGAGATTTCCTATGTTTCCAACGACCATGCACTAGAGATGAGCAAAAAATCGCAAACTGTGATTCAGTCGCAATGATTTTAAAATCGCAATCGTAACCTGCGATTGGCTCTCATAGGAAACTGCGATTGCGATTTCTTCTACTTACGAGTTTCAATTTAGGCAACCAGTACCAACTATAGCTGCGATTTGGCTGCGATTGTGATTTTGTAAACTGAGACCGTGATTTCTATCTGCGAGTTTTAATTTTTAGGTTGCGATTTGTGATATTGTTGCGAATGTAATTTTGTGGTCTATTGAAGCATTTTGTAGTAAACTGCGATTGAATTTGATATAATTTATTTATAGATATCTCTCTGATATAATTTATTTATAGAGAAGGTATTATTTTCTAGGGCCATGATCAATAATATACCCGGTGTTTTTTAAGAGTGGTTCACCCCTATAACTATTTTATTTTTTCTGATAAAAAAATGAGATCAACTAAACAACTGATTATTATTAACTCTTTTGAACTGTTAAGCTATACCGGGTGCGTCTCAAAAGTGGCTCACCCTTATAACTTTTTTATTTTTTTACATAAAAAACGAGATTTGGTATGTTAGTATATGACATAAATTAGGATTGACTGAGTATTCAATTGTTTTTGGTCACTTCCTGTTTCACCGGAAATGACTACAACTTTTGATTTTTAAATGGCATTCTCGGTTTTTTTTTGCTTTATTCGATAGCCAAATGACACTTTGAATAGAATGATATATCATATGTCAACTTTTGACCTGTTCGCATACGGTTTATTCGAAATTATAACTTGCGGTTCGTAACGAAAATTTGACTCGAAATACCAAGTGTGTGGTATCAAATTATTCGTAAAAAAATGCTTTTTCCGAATATGCTAATGAGCCACCCTTGTTCCATTTGAAAAAATTGAGATATTATTAAAAATAGGATTTGAGCATTTTCTAACCGGCAAGGGCCAGGACAAGACACTAAAAACATTAGACGATCAAATCTATTTTTCCTTGATTAAGAATTAGAGTTTTTAACATAGCCATTACCCTCTAGATTGAATTTTAAAATACGATATTTTATTAAGCGAGAATGTCAAAAGTTGACATATGATATGTCATTCTATTCTTAATGTCATTTTCTATCGAATAAAGTAAAAAAATACCGAGAGTGCCATTTAAAAATCAAAAGTTGTACTCATTTCCGGTGAAAGAGGAAGTGATCGAAAACACTTGAATACGTCAATCAATCCTTATTTATGCCATATACTAACATACCAAATACCGTTTTTTTTATCTGAAAAAATAAAAAAGTTATAGGGGTGAGCCACTTTTGAGACGCACCCGGTAGATACATACACACAGACAATTTTATACCTTGTACAATATTTTAATATTAAAATCGCAATCGCAGGTTACAGTCGCTGCGATTTAAAAATTGCAATCGCAGTTTCGGTTGCTATTGGAGAATCGCAGTTTTGCTCATCTCTACCATGCACCACCCGGTATATCCTCTTTGCTATTAAACGACGTAATTGTAGTTTTTTTATTTGGTAATGATTTTATTAATACTTAATTGCATAATAATTATATTCATTATTTTTACAATAATTATAAATGTTTAATTAATTCTTGGAACTTTGACATATTTCCAATTCACTTACAATACTTATCAAATTAAGAGAAATAGAATAAAGTTATTTCATTATAAGAGGTTGTGTAACATTTTTTTTTCCTTCAAAACAAAGTTTTAATTTCCATAACTTTTGACATAAACTTCCTACAACAATACAAATCAAACCAACAAAGATAAATTAAAAGAAAAAAATGTTACTTAACAGCCATTAGCATCATAAAAACTAGCTCGCACAACTCATCATTCAATTCTCTTGATAGGGGCAATCGTCTTGTCTAAAGTTATTAACGTTTTTGACACCGATAATAATAATTATTAATTTATTACCGCACGCTTACAGTCATGTTATTAAATTTATTAAGAGTGAATTGGAATTATTATTGATGGAAGAATTTATTGACATATTTTGATATTATAATTACAAATTCCATTAGACAGAATTTTATCAATTTTAAGCTAGAAATATTTAGATTAAGCTTTAAAATAGGTCAGTTTTGTGAGCTTCAGTCAATAATATCATATTAAGTAATATTAATTTATTTTACAATATAATTGAAGTACATTATTGATGACATGAAAATCTGGATGATTTTTTTTCTAAGAGGTTGCTATTACACTATCAAATTTCTTTGTCAAAAATTTTATTTTGTCAAAGAATTTGACAGTGTAATATGTGTGATTTTATAAAATATTGCATATCAACACTGTCAAATTATTATTAAAATACTCGTATATTGTATAACGGGTCTTTGTCAAAGAAATTTGATAGTGTAATAGCGGCCTACGGCCAATAATATCCCACTACAAATTTCTTGCGTAAAATTTAAATTCCAGTTAGTCGGCCCTGCGCCGAATATATCCATGATTGGCAACAATGAATTTAAAAATCGCGCCCTCGATTATGTAACTAAAACTTTAATTGATATCAATTATATATCTTTTGCTATGCTCTCCTTATGCTGTGCTCTCCTGACCAAAGTGCGGGCCGTCTAGCTGCCGGTAGACTACTGCGGTTCTCTACTGCGCATCACATCTGAACAGGGTATCCAATTTTCGTGTGTTTTATGGGATTTATCGTTTATGAGTAGAGATACAATGATGCCATTTTCACATTACTTTGCTACTTTTTTTATGAAACTAAATATGCTACACATACCTATGTTTGTCCTAGCTTCCTAGGTTCCTGAAACACGGCGAATTTGTGATGCGCAGTAGTGAACGGGTGTTGAATACAGATAGGATCCGCAGTAGTCCGCACTCAGTTTAGGGGAGCATAACAAAAGATATATTAAAGAACCAGTTTTCTTAAAATTCTCTCCCGAAAACGTAACTAGCTCTTAAACAATAAGTATAACAGCGAAATCGTTATGGAAATGAAAATATAAAATGATCATCACAAGCAAATCGTACTTCCGATGAACGCGCACGAAAATGTAATAAATTTAAAAACTGCTTAATTTTCGCACCAAACTAAATCTTTAAATTCAACCAATAAAATTAATTTCGGATATCGGATGCTTGAAACTCAAGCTTTAAAATGTTATATACAAAATTAGTTCAATGCTAATAGGGAAAGGGTAATAATAGTTACAGAAAAATGCGATACTTTAACAACAGTAAAAAATATGACGTTACTCAAAATTAATAATAAATTAAAACTAATAATAACTAATCTAAATTTTATTACCATAGCTTTCTGCCTTTGATTTTCGGACTTAGGAAAAAATTCAACCATATTTTCATGTTTTTTTTAATTTTCTATATTCTATATAAAACTATTTTCATTATTGTCATCATGTATGATATTATTCGATATACCTATGGGGGGCATCCCTATTATAGGTATTTTATTTATGTTAGAGTTTCGAGACTTAATTTTTTCTCACATTACAACGAATTGAATAAACGTTTTGATCGATTTTTTACCGAATCAAGCTATATGCGTCCAGTCTCAAGGTAGTTATAACGGTTTTTGTTAAATTGTTTTTGCGGGTCATTGGTTCACGTGGTGGTACCATGGCAGAACGAATGAATGGTTCCTGGCTATATAATTTGCACAGTTTATTGCTGGAAATATAGGTGAATTCGTTGCTAGCACTCAACTGACAACATAATGATTTACTATTTAGGTATCAGACGCTATCTTACAAGCATTGGCGTTGTTTGTTTCAATAAACAATTCTAAATATTTATATATCATTTTTATCTAATTTCTTTTGATCCCACTTTGTTATTTCAAGTAAACATCACTCAATAGATCCTCGGGTCAAACAAATATTATTTTTTTCTCTTAATTAAGTACAAGTATTTAACTTTATGGTAACTATAATACTATACCATAAAGTTATTTTGCAAAAAAAATGCTTGACATTTGAACTTTTTCTGGACCACCTCCTACGTTACCCACATTTTGCATATTTGTGTGCTTCTAAATTCTCAATAATTTTAATTTTCTACACAATAAATTACGAAAATTAAATATAATTATATTAGTGATATTATTAATAATTCTAGATAAATGCACTGTAATTATTTTTTAACACAAACTAATATCAATATACAGGTTGTTAACTGGACAGTTACTTATAGGGGAACAGAATGGCAACACTGCCTATTGAGTCGCATGCACTTATAGGGTTTTCTGCCGACTCGTCCCGTCGCGTCGTCTATCGACGAGCGGGCCGAAGTAGCCATATTTCAACCATAAAGCTCTTGCCGCGAGTAATAAACAAATTAACAACATGTGTACTATAATTTCGTTTTCATTCTTTGATAGGTTGTTATTGATAGAATTTTAATTAACGTAAAATTTTTTGCTGTTTTAAAATGTTAAAGAAGCACAAAATTTATTTAGTTCAATGCTCCGGAAAAGGTGATAAATATCGTAAAATGGTGATACTTTAACAACAGCAAAAAGTATGACGTTAATCAAAATTAATAATAATCTATCAAAGAATGAAATTGAAATGCTGTTACCATAGAAACGCCTTTCAGAAAAAAATCAGTATATAAAACAGTATTTTCATGTTTTTTTTTTAATTTTCATTAAAATGATACAGAAATTTGGAAAAGTATAAACGGGATTATCCATTTTAGAATAAGGAAGCCTTTTATAAAAAATGCATCTTTCTTAAAATATCAATAATAAAAAAGGTTTTCTTCTTGTAAAAATCATAGGTAAAGACATTTCGAGAACATTATAGTAAGTGTACCAAATTTGCAAAATACAACAAAAGCAGTTTAACCCGCAGTTTAAAGATTTTTCAAAATTCTTAATTCCGAAAAGTATACCATTTACTTTTCGGAATAAAATATTGTATATTAACATTGAATCAAGAACTAATAAAGTCTTACTTAAAATAATATTATCTAATTTCAAGCTGTGATAAAATAGATAACATCTTGAATAAAAAACTTTTGAAATTATATGATTATTAGTCGATGCGCTTGGGGGAGGATATGTAACGCCACTGTTGAAACTAGGTCAGAGGCGGCAGAACTTTTTAGATGGATGGCCGCCAGTTTGGTGCTTAAACTACAAAACTGTTTGTTTAGTACCGGTACCGCTATGTTTACAATTTGCTCGACTTGTTAGTGTGTTAAATCGCCTTTAACGACAAATTAAAAAGAACAACACTCCAAAGCTTCCTTTTGTTTAAACAGTTTGAGTCAATAAAATAAGAAACTTACCTATATATATATATATTGAAAAATAGGTTGGTAAGTTATATTTGCAGTTTTTTATATTTGTTTCAGCCCTTGCAATAGATGTAAATAAGAAGGGAGGCAGTTCAACATGTTGTGCTCTTCGACTCCTGGTCTTATCCATAAGAGAGTCCACTCTAGAGAATTCTGGCCTACTATGAAATTTTGAAAAAACCTTGAAAACCGGGTAAATAATTATTAATAACTCTTGTCAATTTTAAATTTCTCATCTACTCCTTCAAATATGTGTGCAAAAAAAGCCAAATCGTTCCCAGAAAGTTATGACAATGAAACAAATTTTAACCAGGAAAAGTTAAAGAAACTGTAGGAAGAGCAAGAAGCTGTAGAAATCTTCTTGTAGGCAGTGACCAGTAATGTCTTTAGTTTGGTCCACCCAGCGCGTGAATCCCTAAGTGGCCAAAAAGGAACTGCAATAGGAGGAGAAATAGTCAAGAATATCAGATATGCCGACGATACCGTAATTATAGCAGAAAATCTCGTAAGAATTGGGGGCTATCTATTAATCTAAATAAAACTAAATATATGGTTGCGAGTAAGGTAGATGTCGGCGAGACCTCATTATTGTTGAATGGGGAAACGTTGGAGAGAGTGGCGAAGTTTAAGTACCTAGGCTGTTGGATTAACCAACATATCGATCCTTCATGCGAAATCAGATGTCGTATAGAACAAGCAAGAAATACATTTCAGAAGTTTAAGTCGCTGCTCTCAAGTAGTTCACTAAACATCAAAATACGAGAGAAGTTTACAAAGTGTTATGTGTGGTCGATTATTTTGTATGGATGTGAGACGTGGACTCTTAATAAAGAAACGATAAATAAAATCGAAGCATTTGAAATGTGGACATATAGAAGAATGCTTAGAATATCTTGGACCACCAGAACCAGAAATGAAGAAGTTCTTCGAAGAACGGACAACGACAGACTACTTCTGAATATTATCAAGCGACGAAAACTTGAATACCTTGGCCATATAACCAGAGGGCCTCGATATGAATTTCTCCGACTAATCCTTAACGGAAAGATCGAAGGAAAGAAGTGGATTGGGCGCAAGAGGCTTTCGTGATTGAGGAACTTGCGGCAATGGACAGGCTTGAGCGCGGATGAATTACTCCATGTAGCGCAAGATCGAGAGCGATACAGAGATAGTATTAACATAGCAGTCGTCAACGTTCACTAAGAACATGACACTTGAAGAAGAAGACCAAGCGCGTCGAGCACCTTCCTCCTGGTCGTTTGCCATTAATCTTCCCTTCGATGATGATTTTTTTCCAGTCCATCTGTTCTTCTCGAAATGTGCTCATATATCTCCTAAGGTATGACTGATTTGTTTTTGTTGAAAGTCTTGTAAATTAGATTAGATTAGATTAGATTCCTAGAGGTGGCTATCGGCTTGATCCAGTGCGACCTTCTCAGAACTATTGTGGTCTCCTTCTGATCCTTAGGTTACATTCTCCAGTCCTATCCTTTTCACAAAGTCTAGCAACTTGCGGACTGAACCCTCCATGTAGCTCTCTGATAATGGCCTATCATTGCTTGTTACTGAGAATCGCACTTTTGCCAGGCTGTTGCACCTGTCGACATAAAATGTTTTTTGTCGTTTCCTCTTCAGATTGGCAGACCTTACACATAGCTTCTTCCGTCAATCCCATTAGCTTTAGATGCCTATTCAGCTTACAATTTAGTAGACCCACTACAGCTTTGACTGTCTTTCTGTCTTTACTTATCAGGTCTACCGTGAATTTTGGCGAATGTTCTACTATAAACTTTTTCGCCTGTCTCTGCCCTGGTGAGTAAGGTCCGACCGAACCTATATTTTTAGTCTCGGCCGAGACGGAGCCAAAGAGAAAAAGAAATTCTCGGCCGAAAACGAGACCGAGACCGAGACACGATGCAATATTTATTCAATAGTTTATTATATTAAAAAACATCTGATAATAACGTAATTAAAATGATAATTTCAAGCAGAAACGGTTTTATTGGCTAATATAAAATTACTTTTTTTGTCTATATTATAGGCTAAAAAGGAATTTTTCAGAATTGCATGATATTAAATTATGCAATGTTTCATCATATTCTTTCTAAATAGTTAGTGTTTGCTAGAGAGACTTGTTGGTGGTGGAGACTAGAAATGTATAAGCTACTGGTTTCAGAACTCGGTATGGGGGTGGATAATTACACAAAAAATTACTTATTATTAGGATATACGAATAATTCATATAAAAGCACAATTCTGTTAAATTTATAAAACTTACATTAATAAGACACTAACATCCCACATTTCGTTCATTGTTTATAGAAATACGACGGCGATTTTTCAGTCGTCCGGGAAATTCTTTCCTTCGTGATTCGATCAAATCATATATATGGTTCAGATATGATCCATTATTTTTTTTTCGACTTCGGACGAGTATTTCATTCATCCACGCATTGATAGGACACTCAAAAGTAAGCTAATTTAAACATCGTGCAGTCTCGGCCTTTTTATGCCGAGAACCAGACCGAGATCTCGGTCGGACCTTACTGGTGAGTTTCTCCACCATTCTCGAGATTTGTTTCGACTTCGGACGAGTATTTCATTCATCCACGCATTGATAGGTGGAGCTATACACTCAAAAATAAGCTAATTTAACGATCGTGAGCAGTCTCGGCCTTTTTATGCCGAGAACGGCTTTTTAGGTCGGAGTTTTTTAGGTCCGACCTTACTGGTGAGTTTCTCCGCCATTCTCGAGATTTGTTGGCCACCCATCGTTCCGTGGCCATTCACGTAACTGCTCACCTATGAAAGCATTGATGAGACTTGCAAGTCTTGTGGTAACTTTCAACTGCCTTAGAAATGAGACATTGCGTTAGTCCGATGATATGTGAAATTCCCAGTATTGTTCTGTTGGTTCACATTTCTAAAGCGTTTATTGTCTTCCAATTTTTAGGGTCCAGGACTAAGATGCCTAAGTATAGCGATATTAATCACTGTGTTCAGTAATTTTACTTTGTTGCGATTGGTTATTGCAGACTTTGCAGAGTCGTTCCATATTCGAGTTAGTTTTATTATCAAATTATGAACTATCACTAGTCTGCGTTTGATATCTTCGTCGCACTCTCCCTATAGTATTCCAATTTAATGCAAATAACTTTGAAGAAAGAAACTAAATATTGGTCTAATGGAAATTTTTATTTTTCAATATACATAGTGTCAAAATTATAGTGTACAAATCAAAAATACATTGTTATTTTTAAAAACATTGGTAAACCGTTTGTCTTAAATTTGGTATTCTTACACACATTTTATTGCCAAGGCAAATAACGTTAGTGTAAAAATCCGGAACAGTTCTGAAAGAGTACTTTCCATTACGGTATATGGTAGTACTGGTGGTAACTAACAAATGACATGAAAAGATATAACTTTTTTACGTAATAAAGGTACCTACGTGTTTAGTTCGAAACGTTAAACGGTTTTCAAGATATTTGAATTTAAAAGTTACGATGCGTTGATTTTAGTTTTAGCGAAATCATGAATTGTTAAGAAATTTTTGGAGGTAATTAGTAGGAATTTGAATGGAATGTATTAAAACAATTAACAATGATACAACAATCAATAATCAATGGACGTTTGTTAATTAAAATGTTGTTACATACAAGATATGTTCTAAAAAAATTACAAGATGTTTCAAATGAGGCTGTAAGGGCTGATCGGGCTAGTCGGCACAAAATCCAAGATCAAGACTAAGACCAAGACCCACGACCAAGACCCATGATCAAGACCAGTATCGTTCATCACTTAAAACGAGAGAGGCGTGTAAAGGAAACGCATAAGAGAAATAGAAGTAAAAGTAGATAACATTTTAATAATTTTAAAAAGTCAGTAATGTCGACATTACATCTGGTTGTAAATGAAAATACTATTTATTCAAAAATTTATGATTAGAGAAAAACAATTTCTAAACAACAAATATTAACTCACATTTTCTAGATTTTTAGGTCAAAACTATCATTTTCATATTCTTAGTTGTTTATTTATATCGTGCTGCTACATAAAATAGAAAATATCTCACTTATATCGCCTACTTCCTGTACATTTAAATCTTGATAGTCCTAATTTATTTGTTTTTTGTTGTTTGTAAAGTATCTTAGCTGTTTATTAGATTTAATCCTATTAATTTCCTATACATCTCTTCCTGTATAGTAAAATAGCCGAGAAAAAACAACTTGTTCTAATCTACTTAAACAGCGAACCCCATAAATATGTACTTAGTCTAAATAAAATCACAGAAAATATCTAAATTCAGACAGGTGGTGGTAATACATTAAATATACTGAGAGATAATTATGTTATTATTATTCAACAATCCCAAAAGTATTATGCTCTTTGTCGAGTGCCGAATATGATGTTCAGAAACCAGTTTTTTTTAACTATGAATGAATGGCAAATAATATTACTCTTAATCAATACAATGATCTGACAAAAGCTATAATAAATACATTAATAATGAATGTGTTGAGGTAATTGTTTAGTTTTTTTTCAGACAGTATATTTTGCTACTGAATGCCAAAGACGAGTTTTTTGTGAAGGGTGTCGCTCACTATGAGGTATATTGATTAGATTATTTTATTAAATATTATACAAGGTGTTTTAAACGTGGGGATATTCCCCACGTAGAAATAAGCTTTACTTGTTATATCAGCATTTATAGGTCCGATTCTGTTTTGTATCGTAGCTACAGGGTGTTAAAGTCTGAATATTTTTTCGATTTATTATATTTTCCTTTCAAGTACTTTTAGCGATTTGTATGAAATTTTGAGAGTTATAGTAACTTTTACTATAAATGCCACATATTTTAACGCTAAAAAAGTGTCCACATATTTACCAGGGACGTGCATATGGGTTGTCATAGAAATATATATAAAAAAGCATGTACGCCAATGACTTTTTTCTCTTGTAAGCGAAATAGTGTAAACCGTTTAATGCCGATTGAAAGATATATCTTGATATTTTGTGGATTTCGATCTCCTCGGTGAGATAAACGCAATTTTACTAATTTGTCTTCATCCAAATCTAATAGCAACCTTTAATAAATGTCATCTCATTAACTTGCGAAAATTTTAAATAATGAAAAGAAGAAAAATAAAGAATGGAAAGAATCAAAATGATTCCTCATCGAAAAATATGAAAAAAAGTTCTGATAAACATGGATATGGAAATGCATAGTTTTAAAGTTACAGGATGTTAAAACTTCTTAAAATTAGGTCTTTTGTAATTATGTAAAATGCCATATTATTATTTACTTGAATTTGCTCTAGGTTAAATTAATAGTAATTATAAGTAACAGTAATAATATTTCAAAATAAATTAGATAAAATAAATAATTTATTAATTTTAGTTTTATTGATTGTGATTATAAAATTGGGTTTATCTCATCAAGGAGATCGAAATCGATAAAATATTAAGATATAACTTTTAGTCGGCATTAAACAGCCTACAAAATTATATGGCTATCAAAAGAAAAAAAGTCAGTAGCGCACATATTTTGTTAATCGAAACATATTCCAGTGACAACCCATATGCACGTCATTGGTAAATATGTGGATACATTTTTTGCATTAAAATATGTAGCACTTATAGTAACTTTTAACCTCAAAATTTCATTCGAACCACTAAAAGCACTTGGAAGAAAATTATAATAAATCGAAAATAAAATGAAGATTTTAACCCCCTGTAGCTACGAAACAAAGCAAAATCAGACCTATGTTGATATGGAAAATAAATATTATTTTTCCCATGAGAGATGGCACATATTTTTTGAAACACCCTGTTTTAGTTTTTTTAACTCCTTTCAAAATTACAAAAATCAACTTTTTGATCGTTAATAAAACTACACAGGAGACGATCAATTTTAATAAACTATCAAATATAAACACTTATATTACTCCAGACCTATTCATAATAAAAAAAAAGTCATCTTGAAAGCCAGTGAGAATAAAATACCATATAATAAACGCGATTTAAGCACATCGATGGCTAACCGCAACCGTTTAATCGACTGCCCAGACTATTTGCGACCATAATGGACGATCATTTCCCTTAGCAACCTTAACATCAAACCAGCTCTTTTATATGCGATCGTTAAAATAAAAAGAAGAAGAAGCAGGAACGCCTCCTTAAATCCCATCTGCGATAAACAGCCCGCGCATGTCATATTCGGACTTTTTTAATAGGCAAACAGCACGAACTTTGCATTTCCGAAGCAGCTGACCGCCTATTATTTGATTAAGAGAAAGGATATTGCATTGGAAAAGAGAATACTATTATATATTAATATAAAATTTTTGTCAGTAGCCGTTATCACCCCTATTTAACTTCTTCGGTAAAAATCGGCATCAAAATTGGTAACATCCAGATTCGCCAGTTTTCATGGCCAAATATAGAAAACGTCAAAAATGGGCTATATATCCTTTAACCGCTAACGTGCATAAATGGAACATAACCGCTAACGTGCGGTCGGGCATACCGCTATGCTCTTTTATATACCCTGCTGGCAAGAGAAACCTTGGGTCGGCGTTTACATGTATAGGAGTGAATCGCTATGGCAATCTAGTAAGTCTTCTAGTAACTATTTATTACATATTCACTTATTTTGAAGCTAGATTCCATCCGCTTGGAAAAATACTAAATACTTGCCTTCTGTCTTTATTCAGTACATCTGATTTTACTAAGCGTATTGACTGTACTCTTCGTGCACACGAAAATTGTCACCCAAGACCAGAAATGCCCACCCTTAGTATATGATAGTATAAACAAAAGCATGTTAAAACAGAATCATATGTTGCTAGACTGGCAAAGACAGATGGGCGCATAGAATAACAGTGTGGAGGCCTAGACAAACTAAAAGAAGTGTCGGACGTCCACAGAAGCGTTGGGTGGACGACATTAGCGAAATGGAAGGTAACCGGTGGTTAAAAAGGGCACAAAACGGGGAGACATGGAAAAGGATAGGAAAGACCTATATCCAGGAGTGGATAAATCCGGGTTGAGGAAGAAGAAACAAAAGCAACTCTTTTTATTAGTAGAATTTATTAAAAAATTATTTAAAGGAAAAGGAATGAATGCAAAATGCATTAAAATAAATACTAATACCATTGTGGCAAGCGACAGTCTAGTGTCTTGCGTTATGATGATCTTCTAAGTCGGAGAGAGAAAAATGCGAAGTGTTTATTACATACGCTTGGAAAAATATTTTCTTTCTTCGGTAGATCTTATTGTACTGGGCGTACTGACTGTCCCCATGATTCGTACACATGAAAATCATTTGGGCCTTGGAAGGTCCAATAGGCCTTTTATTTTGTGTCTCTATCTATCAACCGGTCATTTGTATTATTCTCTGTCTTATCCATTAAAATCCAATACACAGGAATTGCATGACCAGCTCAGTATATTGGCAAGAGTTTCTATCTAAGGTCTGTCAATACCTTGTCTACAACCTAACCTAACCTAACCAAAGCTTCTATTATTGCCTTAGGACATATCGAGTCGAAAGCCTTCTCAAAGTCTATAAAGGCTATGGCTAGTAGAAGTTCGTATTCTTTTGTTCGGCCGATTCAGCTTAAGTTTTTCTAGTCTATAGTACCACATATGTTATATCTTTTGCATCGTTGATTATCAATCTTCGTTTGGAAACAAAGATTGATAATCAAATTTCATGCAAATGTTTGAAAAAATAGCCTGATAGAATCTTCTTCATCCATCTCTTCTATTTCAGGGTATCCCTTAACTCGTAGTCGAACTCATTAAGTTTTTGGTTTATAAGAGAACATATAATTCAAAAGCTGCTCATAATAGGTAACTACCAACTTGAGAAAATATATCAATGTTAATAACAGGAATTTTATCAATACATCAACTCCATTTTCGACAATGCCTTTACAAAAATCGCTAATTTTCAAGCATAAGTATGGAAACAGGTCGAAAAATTGTTTTTTTTGGCCCTTTTTGCACTTTTACAAAGCTCTCCAAAAAAATAGTAAACATACTGAAAATTCATAAATTTTAGCATCGTATAAAATTTTATCTTTTTTAAGTATATCTATAGATTTTGTCACTTAAATACTCAGGTTTTATTTTCAGAATGTTCATTTTTTAAAACACTGCTTTTGAATGACTTTTTGAGATGGTTAAATATTTTAAAACGTATTCCTAGGACGAAAATAATCTACATTTTTGTAATTTACGTCTTTTGGTTACTCAAAAATAGCGATTTTAGAAAAAAAATTCTGAATTTTTAAAATTTCAAAATTTACAGCCTAATATGTATAGTTTTACAAGTAAATTGATTTTTAAAACACATTAAAAAGATAATTTGATGATCAAACAACAGTGAAGTAAATTGCACCGTATTTATTAATCAAACCTACTGACATGCGATTTAAGACCGACAAATGAAGAACTGATTATAATACCACATGCATACCATTCCTATATTTTCTTTAATTTATCCGACATATCCTCATTAAGGCACTACCGCCTCACGGCGCATTCAGTTGGAATTTCGCTTTATTTATATAACCCACAGGTATTTCGCTCTGTTTAAATAAACAGCGCGATTATAGTGGTGTAAAGATGGCCGTCACAGTTCGCCTACCACCGTGGGTTCGTTAAACCATACATACATCGGGATGGACCCATCGAAAATCGGAAAATCATCGTCGTCATCAACAGTGGTAGCCAACTTAGATTAAATAAGAAAAAATACAGCATACTTGTAAATATCCGCAAAATAAATTATTGCTTGTTTATCAGATCTCTAGATTACATTCTCCAGTCGTATTCTTTTCGAAAGTCTAACTACTAAAATTGAACCTTCTCATCGGCAAAAGTCTTCCACCCCCCAGATAAATTTATTTCTTTGCATAGCATATTGCTGTGGCTATGTGTACAAATACCTTAATATGTGTCTACAAAAAATAGGTCATAAAAGCAACGAAAGAAAGCCTTATTGATGGAATGTGTATGGTTTTGCTATTTGCGGTTAAATTTTGTTTCTCAGTTCGAGTTCAATCTTGTAGTAAGTAGTAAGTGTTATGAAAGGCGACAAAAATGCCAGGGCACGAAATTTCGGCCTTCGATACGGTCCGAATTATCGCTTTCCATGAAGAAGGTCTCAGCAGGCATCAAATTGATGATCGTTTAAATTTAGTGCGAAGTACTGTAAGCCGAATTATACAATGGTATATGGACACCGGAAATGTAAAATCTCGTCCTAGGTGGGGCCGTACAAGGGTAACGACTGCACGACAGGATAACTACTTGGCTCAATTTGCCAGAAGAAATCGGTCAGTCCCAATTCGAGAGCTACGATCTCAGTTTCAACGAACTTGCCACCGAGTGATATCAAGCGAAATCATTTCCAGGCGATTTTCAATGCTGGATTGCGGCATAGACGTCCACTGCGAGTACCTCTATTAACTTTACACCATAGGCAAAAGAGGCTACAGTGAGCTAGAGAACACCAGAACTGGTTATTACCTCAGTGGAGAAACGTAATTTTCACTGACGAAACCAGGATAGGTTTGATCAGTGATGACTATCGTCAGCGAGTGTGGAGGGAGGCATGGAGGCAGCATCTCTTGAATACAACCCTTGCTGTTGGTCCTTATGAAGGAGGAACTGAGATGTTCTGGGGTGGCATCATGTACAATAGGCGAACGGACCTCATTCATATTCCTGAGGTAATAAGGCTCATTTGTATGTGGGAACTGTAATCAGACCAATAATTTATCCACTGCGAGAAAAAATCGGCATAATCTTATTTTCATGGATGATAACGCTCGTCCTCACAGAGCTAGGATGGTCCAGGAAGCATTAAATGAAGGGGAGATAACTCGTCTGGACTAGCCTCCACTCTCCCCCGACATGAATCCTAATGAACATGTTTGGTATTACATCACGAGAGCCGTATTTCGCAGAAATAACCCACCAAGAAATAGTCAGGAGTTGATCAAGAGAACTTACAGATCCGGCAGAACTTACCTCAAGAAACAATAAACAACCTTATAGTGGGGATGCCCGGATGCCCCGACGACTTGATGCACTCATAACAAATCGAGGAGGCAATACTTTATATTAGTAACCTTAATTTTGTCAGAATTTATTATTTGTTTATTTATTTTCTCTTTTTTATCAAACATTTTTCTCTATGGAATTTGCATTTTTTTGTATTTTGGCAAAATATATTATTAAACTTGGTAAAAGCTTTCCCTTTTTTGTGTGATTTTTTTACATAACTTTAGCATCTATTGATTTCCACGAAAAATTAGTTTAGTCCCACAGAATCTGCATTCGCCTTTTTTTCTTAGCTTTAATCTACTGAGGTGTTTATTGAGGAGAGAGTATCCTATTAAAAACCCCGTAACAATCCGAAGATTTTTCTTACTTAAATCAAGGAAAATCTTTTAATTTTCTTAGTTGTAGGTCCCTAGAAACTTCTTCGAGTGTTTCAGACCGTTGCAAGATTCCCATTCCAGGTTACGGATGGAGTCTTCCAAGTTCTTGAGTTCCGCTTTTAGCTGGTTTCCACTTGGGAAGCAGAACGGTTCTGCTCCAGTTAGTGGAGTGATAGCTCCTTTTCGCTTGGTGGGCTGGCAGCCAGAGTAGGAAGACTTTGCTAGACTGAATTTGTTCAGTTTCTCAATGCATTCTTTGACCAACTTCGAATTCATCAGATATCATATGAGATAGCTATTTTTGGCTCCTATAGTTCCTATCTAAGATAAGTTTTTCTGATAAGATTTCTTCTTTCCCTATAGAGCACCTGCTCTATAGGGTGCCTAGAGCAGATTGCCATTGGTTCGGAGTATTTAGTTCCCTGTTCCTGTATTGATTTTGGAATCATCAGTATAGCAAGTTATGGTATGGTCTTTTAACTGCTGAGCAAAAGTTTCTCTCTTCCACACATTTCTTTTTATTGCCCAATAATACTACATTAAGGTGTTTCTCAAAGTTGTAGATTGAGAAATGAACCTTCTGTATAGCTCAAAGAACACATTTGCCAAGCTGTTCTATTATAGAGATGGGTGTAGGTCCGGCATTTTGAAGGAGTCAGGTCCGAATGTACATCCAGCTCGGAAACCTACGTCCAGGTTCCAGTTCTGTCGGATCTGTGTTATTCCAACCTAACTGCCAGGTAGCGCAAAACCATATGATTTTGTAATCATGACGAGGCCAGACAATTTCATGTTTTCAATTGCTCCATCTACTAACCAAGTGGCACCGGCCAATCTGCTGTCAAGGAATAAGAAACTAATCTAGATTATATAATTATTGCTATCGTTTGAAAGGATAGGTTAGGTCAGGTTAAGTACTACCGGAGAGAGCTCCATCTTCTTCTGACTGACAGAATCTGCACATGACAGATGATGCCAATCCCATCAGCTACACACATACAGTGCTCTGTTAGTAAAGTCACTACAATTTTGTTCTAGTTCACGACTATAATAATGCTCTTTTATATAGCAGTATACTTTTGAAAAGAATGTTTTTGTTCGACATTTAATGCATCTCTTTCTACTTACTACTATTTATAACTGTCTCCGTTTGAAAAATAGCCATTTAACCCCTGTGTCCTATCCTTGTGAACGCCACTGGTGATCGCGGCAACGATAACAATCAAGACGGTTTCACCAATGAAAGAGAGCATCGGCTTGGTGACCCGACCTTGACGGTCACAGAATACCGGTAAAATTGCATAATTAAATGGAGAGATGTGTGCGTTTTTATAGGGTGTCCCAATAAAATTGTATTATATTTGGGCATATAAATTAAAGAACATAATTATTCAGGATCAGTTTTGGGGTATCTCTGACTAGTTAGGTACACTGAAAAAATTAATTTGTGAATTTAATAACAATATTGAGGATTATTTCTTGCCACAGATTATTGTAGTCAATTTATTGTTAAGTTTGTAAAATCGCTGTATGGCTAATTTGTGGCATGTATGTAAATATGTTATAATTGTACCTTTATACTTTATATTCACCAATATTCTTTGTGAATTTATTTGAAAAATGTGTATCTCATAGTAAATTTAACTTATTCATTGTAAATTTATCTTTTAAAATCTCCATCTTGTATTATTACTATAGAATAACAACAGTTTAAAACATTTTATTACAGTGAATTTACAATAAATTACTTTTGTAAATTTACAAACGTTAGTAAATATTAATAAATTTAATAAAACAGGTGTTTATAATTATAATATTTATTATAATGATTAATAAAAAGTCACAACACAGAAGTTATGTATGTAAAATAATCTTTGCTATCTCTTCTTGTCTAGAAGAACCTTACGGGAATTCTGCACCCAACCAAAATAGGAAAAAAAATTGCCATTAGATACAAAATAAAAAAACAAGCAAGAAAAAGGTATCTAATCAAAAGAATCAACACCAACTTAGAGACTATGGATGTATAGAGTCCTCTATTTCGGTCCTCTATTAAATTTGTCCTCTGAAACACAGTCTGAAAGAATAAATAATACGTAGAGATATGTTGAATATAGGGAGATCATGGAACAATTATGTTTACAAAAAAAATTACTAAAATTAAATTGCAAATAATTATAATAAATGGAGATTGTTTGTTCTAAGGGAGCTGGCTTTATATTGACAGAAACTACATATAAACATAATTAGTATAATATATTTACCCCTAAATTATAAAAACACTAACCATCCACGCACTGAGAATCCTACCTTTTCAATAAACTGCTTAGATTAAAATGATCTTCGTCTTTCCTCTAACTACGTTTTCAATCGATTACTTAATACGCATCAGCCCCACAAGAAGTCACGTGACGTGGCGTCATTTTTTACTAAATATATTACGGTAAATTCGCACAAATTTTGTGAATATGTCTAGAGACATACAATTTTACTACAAGATTGTATTTCCCATTTAAATTTAATTTTTAAACTGACAAAAGTTATTGTGTAAATAATATTAGTTAGTTATAAGCATTTAATATTAATAAACTGTTTTGCAAAATTACATTTTTTTGTAAAATATTCTATATCTTATTTTTATAAGTTTCTTGTTAAAAATACTTTAATCCTATAAACAAAGCTCTAATGTATCATTTTTTTGTAAAATTACTTATATTTTTTCAGTGTCGGTTATTATTGGGTGCTACAAATTCGAGGTACGAGCATTGCTATCTCGGTAACCGTAATAGATACGAACATGGTTTAAATTGGGGCATGGGGCAAAGTTGCGTATTGGGATGTTCACCAAGATGCCATCAAAAAAGTTTTAAAAATGTCAAAGATTGCTCAGTTTTTTGGAAAAAAAACGGATTTTATTAAAAATCAAATTTATTTTTTCCTGTCGTTACTTTTTAGAAAATCACAAAGCTAATTGCACATTTTCATAGCCACTTTATTAGGGCTATCTGATAGTATTTTTAGATTTTAAAATTACTTGATAACTTGTGAGATACATAGGCCAACTTAATTTTTTTTTAAATACGGACCTGCATTTTTTATTTCAGGTTTTGAAAGAACTCGGTCTCCTGAATACAATTATATGCCACCTTTTATACTTTTTTTTTCGTTTTGGGTACCTTAACAGCAACAAAACTATTTAATTACTATTTAAAATAATTTCAAGTCCGACTCTGGTTTCTTAAATTATTTAATCTGATTACATTCATCGTAACAATATTGATCAGCGCTAATTAACACTGAATAAGGAAAATCGAACCAATTGGAAGATTCAAATAAATAATATCCAAGTCAGAAATTTAAAGATATTATTTTAACTTTTTTTATTGTGAATTTGAAATCTCAGTGTATACGATCTAATAATATGCATAATATTAATCGTAGTTATTATAAATAAATCAACTTCTACAAACTAGTTTCTAATGGTCTACGTGTTTAAAAGGGTTACCACCCTCCCTATTGCACAAATTTATTTTTCTTTCAATTTTATTTATAGCTCTTTGACTTTCTTCTTATACTTCCGAATGCATTTTGTACTCTTTATTGTAAATGTTAAGATGAATTGAATTGATACTTTCACAAATGAGGTCAAGTAATGTAGCCCTTTGGCAATAGGTCCAGGACCTCATTGGACTCAGTACCATTTCCAATCCATCTTCCGGGAAAATGATTTGATTGTTTATATTATATTTATATTAACTATTTTATTGCATTTGATTTTCCGTATTCAATGTTTTACCCCACATCATTGTTAAGTTTGAAAGCTTATCAATATTGGAACGATGAACAGACTAAATATTTTAAATATTTCAGAGCCGGACTTGAAATTAGTTTAAATAAATTGTGTTTAAATGTCAAACCAAAAAAAAAAATAAGTGTGGCATATATCTTTCAAAATCTGAAATAAAAAATGCAGGTCCGTATTTAAAAAAATTAAGTTGGCCTCTCTATCTCTCAAATTATCAGCTCATTTGAAAATCTAAAAATACTATCAGATAGCCCTAATAAAGTGGCTATGAGAATGCGCAATTAGTTTTTTGATTTTCTAAAAAGTAACGACAGGAAAAAATAAAATTGATTTTCCAAAAAATCCGCTTTTTTTCCAAAAAACTCAGCAAACCTTGAAATTTTTAATACTTTTTTGACGGCATCTTCGTGAACATCCCAAGGCAGAACTTTGCCCCAATTTAACCACCTTCGCATCTATTACGGTTTCCGAGATACTATTGCTCGTACCTCGAATTTGTAGCACCCTGTATAGGTATCAGTATAAAACACTTAACGATAAACAATCAGAAAGCATGAAACGCTGGCACTAAAAACGAAACCAAACAATTCATAGTTTATTTCAAAAAACCCTGCAGCACTAAAGTAAGGTTTTCTGGCTTCCAAAACATCAACAAGTAACATAAATTTCTTTAGAGAAAAATTACTATTTAAAGTATTTTCGTCTTTTATCAGCATAATAGAAAATTTCTTGCTTGTTTTAATAATTCTGTTTAAATTCTGATTAATTTTTATGCAGGGGTATGTAACCAATAATACCAATATCTAAAAAACAAAATATCAGATATACTTTTCTTCAATAACAATTTAAATCGACATACAAAATACTGAAGAGTTCTAAACAACACTAGAGTGGCGTAACGTCGATTATTTCTGTAAGTATCTGCAGCAGTCCCCAAGGTATATGCCACGGAAAATATCAAAAACCAAACTATCAACAAGACTTGTTGTCCAAATACCATATTAAACGTATCCAGCATTTTCAAAATTCTCGAAAATATTTTAAAATCAATCGATTGTTCGGAGAAATGAGTCTTATTATCAGCAATTTCTTTAAATTCTTCTTCTAAATTTACAGCAATTTCATCAGTTAACGATTTAAGTATTTCTAGTAGGTACAATGCCAGAAACATGTGAAACATTGTTAAAAAGTCGTTTACGAAATCTCCTAACATAAATGTCAAACAATATCGGCTTAAACATTTAAACTGGCTGATTACGAAACACAAATACACCAGAATATACTTTAGTCGTAATTGTATTGTTTCAAACTGATTGAATTCGCTAAAAAGAATATTTTACAATTTTTTTTAGCTAAATAAAATTTAAGGTGATTATTTTATACCTGACTATAGTTTCTAGTTGCTTCCTTTTTTTTCTAAGTGAAAAACTCATTAAAAATGCCCTAAGAACTAACAAATGTAAGGCAATGAAATAGAACGAATTTCTGTACCACGGCTCAGTAAAAGAATCATTTGTATATATGCTATACCAAGAGAATGATGATAGGAAAACGTTTGGTAGGGTAATGAGTATGTCTATAAGCATTCTCAAGCATTTTGGTTTAATTTTATCTAAAAGTTTTTGAATTTTTAGTATAATAAAAACTTCCACGACCATTTTGTGTCTCTGGATTAGTATACCGTTTATAGAACATGAACGCACTTAGCTGAATGACTATACTTTGAGGATGAATAAATACTAAATAATATTACGGAGTTGTTAGTTAATATTAAAATAGGTTCAATATTTGATACTATCTATTCCAAACTACTTTAGAAATATGTATTGTATTGTTATTTATTTATCATTTCTAAGTAACACTGCTATTCTTTTAATGTTTTTATGACATAAATAAAACATTATTAGTAAAAGGTAGTAAATATTACAAAAAAGAAAATACTTTGTTTATAATTTGGAGTTTGGGTTTAAATCCCTTGAAAAACCGTTAAATTCATTAAATTTATTTTGATAACATCACTTAAGTTCTATAGACAAACAAATGTAAAAGTACTGTGTAAGAGTTCATAAAAGGACTAATTATTCTTTGTCAAATAGATAGATACGTAAAAAGTATAGTTCTCTTGAAATTGTAAACCAGATTCAAGATCAACTTTCGTTTAGCTGAAATCTGTTATATAAAAAATTACTTTATATATGCGTTCTAGAAGGCGTTAGGAGTACAAATATACAAAAATTTTCCTGCGGAAATGCGTCATTTTCATTTTTCGGACTTTACTATAGCCGAAATCTGTTACATCAAAACTAGTCTTCGGGGTGTGTTTTAGGCATTTTTCTAAACATAAAAACACAAAAAAGTGTCTGCGGAAATTTTTTATTTTTATTTTACATAAAATAATTCTTTGACTTTAGAATAGCCGAAATCATGTACTTGAAAAATGAACTTATATTTGTTTTATACGAGCCTTAACGAGCAAAGAATTACAAAAAAATTCCTGCGGAAATGTGTCAATGTCATTTGGTGCACTTTGTTTTTCATACATTCTTCAGTTTAGAAGCTTACGGGACCCGGGAGCGAATAGGGGTGCTGGTGGGGTAAAACATTTTTCGGAGGAATAACAATTCTTGTAGAATAGATAATATAGGTTCTTGTAAACTATAAGTACCTCGGAATGTTGCACTTATTCTTGTTTTTTATTAAAGCTTTACGTAAATAGGGCTGATTCAAAACAAAAATTATTGACTCATGCAGTTTTCTTTTATATTTTAATAATTAACTGTGATTTTGCAAAAATATTAGATTGGTTAGCATTTGGGTTGCTTTGGTTAGCTTTTCTTTGTGGAGGGTGTTAAGCTATGGTTTTTATATTTTAATAATTAACTGTGATTTTGCAAAAATATTATTAGATTGGTTAGGATTTGGGTTGCTTTGGTTAGCTTTTCTTTGTGGAGGGTGTTAAGCTGTGGTTTTTATATTTTAATAATTAACTGTGATTTTGTAAAAATATTATTAGATAGGTTAGCATTTTAGACACTTTTAAATGATTTTTTTGGGTTCAAAAGTGCTTCATCAAAAGATTTTTTTCTTTTAAACTGTTCTATAAACATAGGACTTTCTGCCAAAAAAAACTAAATTCGTGGGTGCTTATACTTTACAAGACCCGATAATATAATAAGGAACAAATGGAAAATAAAAAATATTTTCTGAGTTTGTAAACGCTTCTAAAAGGCAAAAATATATTTATTTTTTATATAACTGATTTCAGCTATTCTAAAGTCTAATACATTTCCTTAGAAAATGAAAACAGCTTATTTCCGCAGGAAAATTTTTGTGTTTGTATGTTCAGAAAAATATTAAAAATAAAACGCAAAATATATTTTTTTATAGCAGATTTCAGTTATTCTAAAGTGCAAAATTTGGAAATTACGCATTCCGCAGAATTTTTTTTTTTAACAGACACGTCTATTAAAAACCGTTGACGTTCTGTTAAAATCGAATGTGTTATGTTACGTTTTTTGTTTATTCCCTATATATAATTTTACATATAAAATGACAGCGATCTTCATTTCATAGCCACCGCTGACGCCGTTTTTTTTTCGAGCATATTGTACTTACTTTTACTACTAGATCTTCCTAGGAGTAATATTTCTGTTAGTTTCACGATTCACGACACCATCAGCCCCGGTGCAGTCTAAATAAATCCGCAGGATAAGACAACCGCAGCGGTGGGCAATTTGATTGGGGCCTCCTCGTTTTATCCGACACGAAAATCTCGTTTCCGCGAGTGTACAAAACGCCGACATATCCTATCGTGCCCCCTAAACGATATGCCGGAACAGAAACACACACGAAGCAGTGTTGCCACACAAGCAGAGTAGCACGACGAGATCAAAAGAGTCTAACCTTTGTTAGTCGTGAAAGAACAACAGTCCTAGAATTTTTTCTTCGCATGAATTTTTTTTCCATAATTAATTCTTCTGATCTGATCTGATCAGTTAAGGGCGGGGGGTAATCCATAAGAAGCCATGAGACTTAGGATTCATATAGAGGACAGTCCTCTTTTTGATCTTACTGCCCTCTTTTCTCTCACGCAAAGTCTGAAGTCACTGAAAAAGTCCTCTTTTTTACATACCAAACTCAAAATCTAAAAAATATTCGTCTATCGCCACAGTGTTTTAAAAAATTGTTAATCTGAGTCTTTCGCTACTCCCGCTCGTTTGTACGGAATTGAAAATGAAGAAATACGCACGAAAAACGTACTTGCGGAAACGCTGTTTTGTTGGAAAAAAAAAGTTTTGTTGAAAATGGTTTGTTTTATTTTAACGTAATTTTAAGAAAGTAAGAAAGACCATCAATCTCATACCCTTAGCATAACTTTTTGGTAAATACTAGACATTTGAGCGAGGTTTCAAAACATGTTTCGCCTGTGCCTCTTTTTAACACTCTCGTTAGACCCCATTGGACGTATTGCAAATTCTTCCCGGCAACGCACATGATTTAAGCTACTAGCCAACTGCAGTTGCATTGTTATATCATTTATCTCCATTTTGTGAAAATGTAGCAGTTCGAAGACTGTCGCTTGTTACTTCCTATAACTGGGGTTCTCATTCATTCATTTTGTATTTTGTCCATTTGGTCTTTGTGGACTTCAATAAATGCTCTCCAGCGGGTTCCGTTGTTTGAAATTGATTTGACATATCGTCGTGATTGGTTGACTGTTTCGATCTCCTTTTAATTGTCCTTTGTACCACGTGTGTCTTGGACGTCCAGTTGCTACTGCCTTGTGGGTTCCACTCATTAGCTCAGTCAGCGATTTTGTAGCCGCTTCGCCTTAATGTGTGACCAATCCACCTCTATTTCCTCAGTTTGATCTCATTATACTCCTGCCTCTGGTTGGTTAAACTCCATAAATCCTCGTTTCTGGCAATGTTTGGCCAGAATAATACTACAATTTTTCGCAGATAGCGATTTATGTATAACTGTAGTTTGTAAAGACGGTGTAATTAAAAACTATGTATTAATACGATACTCACTTGACATCTGAAATATTATTATTCGCTTGTTTTCTTGAACTGTTTGAATCAATTTTTGCTTTTGATCAAATCGGTGTGAGAAGCTGTGAAGCTATAAAATGTTTTTTTTTTCAAGAGAATTGAATATCCGGGAAAGTTGAGTTATTGAATGTTATTGCAACCAACAACGCCCTAATTACTCCCTCCTTTACGCGTTAACATTTTTCGGCAATTTTATTATTTTTCTGATTGTGCCTATCCATTCGAGATGTTGGCGATCAGCAAAGCGATTCGAACAAACGATAATTTAACTCGAAAAACCAAATGTGTGGTATCAAATTATTCGTAAAAAATGCTTTTTCCAAATATGCTCATGAGCCACCGTCATTCCATTTAAAAAATCTGGGGGCATAAATCTTTGGGCATCATTTAATCTGTCAGGCACCTTAATCGGTCAGGAAAGTTTACGAAAAACATTAGGCTATCAAATCTATTTTTCCAAGGCCCCCCTTGATTAAAAATTGGTGTTTTTAACTAATACAGCAATGACATCCTAGATTCAAATTTAAAATACGATTTTTTTAATCAAAAATGTCAAAAGTTTACATGTTATACGTCACTCTATTCAGAGGATCATTTTCTATGGAATAAAGTTCTTACTTACATAACCAAATCTCCTTTTTTATCTAAAAAGTAAGAAACTTATAGGGGTGAGCCACCTTTGAGAAACAACCCGTATAATAAGGATGGTTTGTCATTCTCTTCTTTGAGGTGGTAGATGGCTGGACGCTCTATTTAAATATTTAGTCATTTTATTTATGTAAATAAAACGATTGCACCGGCTATAATGAATCGAACCCGGTATTCTCGGGTCAAAAGCACTTGCCCAACCAAAATCGAAAAGGGGGATGGTTGGAGAATTGGCACCGCCGCATTCTGCCATTAACTCGCTAATTCCTCGGTGTTCTTATCACTAAAAAATCTACACGCCATAATTCAAGATCGGACTGGTGCACGGTGGATTATTTAAATTCTTGCCAGGTGCCGATACGGCCGCCGCGCCATTCAGTTTATCTGCCTCTATCTGGCTCGTTTCTTTGCATCAGAGCAGGAAAAATATCTCTTCTGCGGCCTACGGGCTCCAGGAGAGGTTGTCAACCAGGATAACCCGAAGATCACACGTAATAATGGCCTATAAACGTTATATAAATAAATGTAATATACGTGGCATGACTTGGTAAAGATATCCATGCGTATTCGGCGATAAAATTTAGGTTCGGAGTTAAGGTTGATTCTCACTATACCTTCCGTTTCCATTCCATATCCGTTCCGTATTTTTATTGTACAATACGTAAGCTTCCGTTCCGTATCAGTTCAATACTTTTTATTGTCCAATATACATATATCATTACGAAAGTTTTATTTAAAAAATTTGTATCTTTTGAAAAAGCTAATAGATTTAATTATGAAGTGAAAGAATAAATAAATGTCAGGCAAAATTTTAACAGAGCTAGTACAAATGTAAGAACACGACAACACTGTTTCCGATACGCTTCAGTCCGTCCCCAAAAAAATGTAGGGGAAGAATGAAGGAAAGGATATGGAACGGAAGGGAAGCAGAACGGATAGTGTGCATTGTCCTATTCATTTACATGATATAATATTTTATGTAAACGGAAGGGAAACGGAAGGGAGCTGATATGGAAAGTATAGTGAGAATCAACCTTTATCTGAAAAAATGATATTATTGACTTTGTTGAAGATGGTCGAAAATATGAATATTCGCTTGGTTCTTGAGGAAGAATGGGAAAACATAACACAATATATTTTCAGCTTCATTAACAGCATGAACCGATATCTACATACAGTTATAGTAGCCGGGGGAGGCAATACAAAGTATTAGAGTATATTTTTACAAGATTTTTGTTTTTTGTACACTTAGTTATTACAGATATTTTTTTAATATCCGTAGTTGTGTTATGGCGCATTCTCACGACTCGTGTACTTGACAAGTATTTTTTATTGACCTACAGGGTCTGGCGGGAGTGCAGCGTAGTTCCTATAATAAATAACTTAGAAATTCTCTATAGATGCCCGACGCACCGTGTATACTCTGTATACCAATTACAAATGTTTGTCAAGTACACGAGTCGTGAGAATGCGCCTTTAGAGTTACTAATATCTAATAATCAAGCCTGTATATCGTAACTTTTTAACGTTTTTTAAATTTTAGTACAGATAGAGTTCTAATCTGTGTTGATATGACATTACGACAATAGTCACCAAAACCACCTCGTGATATTAAAAAATAACATCATTAATGATAGATGAAAAAATTGTAAATTGTTAGTGGCAAGTTCATTTCGCTCTTAAAAATTAACCAAGACATTCAAAAAATTTATGAAAATAGAGCTAAAAGTAAAAAAAAATATAACACTTTAAACATGACGAAAAAATTCTCCGTTGCGTTTTTTTTTGCATCTGAGTATAGAAAAAATTTTCTTTATATATACATTAGTTACTAAGTGAATACAGGCGTTCACGCCCTGCTACTTATCTCTTCTGCCTATGACGGTGTTTTTTCTGCCGAATTCGCGGCCAACTTCGCGGAAGCCGTTCGTTTGTTTTACAACATCCGCCGGCCGCCTATAATTCCATGCACCATCATCGGGGCTGGCTAGCTCGCGGCACGCGTTGTCTTCGGCAGAAGTTGGCCTCCTCCGCGTTCTTATTAAAATATTATGCATGAGAAGAGCGTTCGCCGTGGCGAGAAACCGTTCAACGTTTAGTTTTAATAGATTTTATGTGGAAATTAACTAGAAAGGATCGCGGGAGAAGAATCCTGCACGGTTTTTGCTTTCGTTTACTTTAGTTGTTTTTATTGTTGAGAGGTCGCGGTGGTGTTAGTGTGCACGTTACGTTGCATCAACGGTATAACGTTTAATTTTTGTAACTATACTTCGATACACTGATAGAAAATTCCAAAAATGAAAACATTTTATACCTAATATTTTATTTGTTAGCATTAAGGAATAGATATACCGGGTGGTCCGAACTGTATTCCGGAAACTTACAGGCAGCGTATTCTGCAGATAAAAATAAGTAAAAAAGTTCGTCTAAATGTATATCTTAAAATGCTTAGTTTCGGAGATACAGAGTGTAGAAGTTTCATTTTTATTTCAATTTTTTCCAAATAATTTTTGAAGTAATGTCAATACTTGGATGAAAATTGTTGTCTGAGAGTTTTTTGACATGAAAAATTTGATTTTTATGTCAATATGACTCCTACTTGAAATGGCGCCACCTACATATTTTTAAGCGTTTTAAAGAGTAATAACTTTCCTTCCGTATTTGTATAAAACTACTGAGTAAAAAAATATACATTTACGACGTTTTTTTCGTAAAAAAGGTCTCTTGGTAAAATAGCTACGAGTAATGGTTCTCGACATATTTGGAATTGATATTATCAATCAATACCTCTCATCATTGACATAAATTAAACATGTTAACTCAATAGTTATTAGACCGAAATCATAAATTTGAAATGATTTCGTGTCAAAAGTTCAACAGAAACTGTTTTACTATCATTTTTTCGGAGAAAAGTTTATAATTAATTTTAAAAAATATCCCAAATTTGTCATTTCAGTCAAATAACTATCTACTCAACACTTTCAACATATATGTTTATTTTTTTGCCAATAATGACATGTATTGACTACTTCCATTCTAAATATAATAATAAGTTAATTGTAACGATTTTTACCAAGAAACATTTTTGATCTACAGAATATGCTGCCGTAGTTTCCGGAATACAGTTCGGACCACCCTGTATATTTATTAGAGGCGATTTAGACTCTTAGATATTTGCGCAAATTGGCTTGTGTAAGCCAAATTGTTCAAAAATGTGGCTTGAGTCAAATCTGCCTCGGATTGAGTTTTAACTGAGCGTTACTTCGATTTTAGATACTTTTGAAATTTGTTGGTTGAGATTTAAAAGGGCGTCTAGGCTCTCAGATAATTAGCTTGTGCAAGCCAAATTCTTCTTTTTCTTCTTCTTCTTCTTGTAATAGGACGAGGTCCTGTCAATTCTGTCAATTATTAGCCTCTTGTGATATTGATGTCGCATACCAAATCTGGAGGCCATCCAACTGGGCGTCTTGTCTCTGGCTTTTGTGTTTTATCCCACTTGGTAAATTGGATCTGGACACATCCGGTCTACGTGGTCTCTCCAACAGCGGCGCCTTGTCGTGTATTTATTTTGCCATATTACACGTTCGTTTCCATCACGTCCTGATATTCTTGAGGCTTTTTAACCTGATTGTCCACTTCAATCGTTAGACTTCTGCTGCTCGATGTTTCTACCTATGTTATTTATAATACGCTGATTTACTACTAGTTTGCATCGTATTGTATCTTTGGATATTGCCATAGATTGTGTTTTTTCGCATGAAATTTGCATGTTAAGACTCTGAAGATTTATAGAGTTAAATTTATAGAGGAGGCACTGTAGGTTGTCTTCATTTTCAGCAATCAGCATAGCATCATCTGCGTAACAGAGGTAACTGTTGTTCATCTTATATCCTGCATTAACCTCGTACACTTTCAATTATTTGGTCCATTATTATGTTAAAGAGACATGGGCTAACGCCATTTTAATATACAGGATGTCTCAGAAACAAGTGCAAGTATTTTAAGGGGTAGTAGATCTCGATAAAAGAAACATATTTTCTCTTTATCGTTTTTCAAATAAGTCCAAAATAACGGAGTTATTTTACTTTGAAAATTTCCAAAAAAATGATTTTTTGCTAAAATTTTGAGAACCACTGGATCTTTTCTGGATTTTCTTTCTTGTAAATTTAATCTAATACCTATGTTGCCATATTATCAAAAAATTATGTTTTTTAACTTAAAACTAAAAAAAATTCCAAAAAATTTTTTTTGGCGAAAAAAACCTCATAGACGTTTTTCTGGGGTTGAACTATACCACCAGTTAAAATACTTGCACTTATTTCTGGGACACCCTGTATATATATATATATATTATTTATTATTTTAGTATATATATATTTTATAAGCAGACAGTAGTATCGACATCGAATGACTAGTGAGAAAGAAAATCTAGGTACTAGTGGGGTTGCAGAACCCTTCCGACTGCACTCTAAAATAGAATTAATACACTTTGTTAATTGTCAATTTCGGAATTTATTCATTCCTTCCTCAGGACACTGAAATGGAAATACATGTAAATGACTGGTCAGCGATGCTTCACGGTGGAGTTTTCAATGCATCCCACAAGCCAATTTTTTGTTAATGTAGTTTTTTATGAAGGTCTCTTGTACCACGTTGTGAGTAAGTTTTTTCTTCTTGACTTTTATAGCAATTGTATAACATGTATTTCCATTTCAGTGTCCTGAGGAAGGAATGAATAAATTCCGAAAGCTTGACAATTAACAAAGTGTATTAATTCTATATTAAACCCTTCCGACTGCAACCCCACTAGTTCCTAGATTTTCTATATTTTTTATATATACTACCGTATGATCGAATAAAAACGGCGTCAACGATGGCTATGAAATGAAGATCGCTTTCATTTTATATGTAAAATTATATGGGAAATGTCATCGATCGTCATTTCCAAGCCAACTGGACGCCGTTTTTTTTTCGATCATACGGTATTTTTTATATATTATTTATTATTTTAGTATTATATTTTTTATTTTAGTTTCTATCTAAGTCCCTGTCTGATACCAGATAAGACTTTGAGTGCCACATTCTGTTCGTATATTTGTTTTATTATTTACATTGAGCTGCTTTACTAAGTTTGTGTGGTACTTGTTGACACCTTTTAGGTTTAATCGATAAACCACATCTTTAAGTTTAACTCTGTTGAATTCTATGGATTTCTCTATGAGTTGACGGTAATATGAATATTGCATTTACCGTTGATCTATTTCGGCGGAAACATTGCTGCTCTTTGGAGATTCCTACCTTAGGAGTTATTTTATTTGCTAGTATTTTTGTTAATAGTTTTAGTACACTACTGAGTAACGTTATACCTCTATAATTCTTCGGGTCGGATTTTGAGACTTTTTTATATATAGGTATAGTTATGCTGGTTTTCCATTCTTCAGGTATTAATCCAGTTCGTTCTACTTTTTTCCTATAGCTGTATTAGTGCTTTTTCGATTTCTGGACCTCCTAATTTTTATTTGTAATTTTTTTGGAATATTATCTATACCTAGGTATTTTTTGTTCTTCAATTTCTTTATGGCTGTTTGTAATTCTTCTAGTGTAATGTTTTCCTCTTGATCGTAATATGGAGATGGTGGGTTCTCGATTTGGAACTCATCATTATTTTCGCTGTTAGTATACAAATTTTCAAAGTTTGTTGCCCATGTTTCCTGACTTATAGCGTTAATCACTACTTCCTCGTTGACTGTTTTTTTTTTCTCTTTGCAATCCAAATTGTATGACTAAATCGTCAACTGTAAACCGAAATCGTTAATTTGTGCAGTTCAAAAGTTTGACTTGAATAAAATCAGTGGCGTGAACATAACGTAGGCAAAAAGGCGTTGCCTTCCCAGACAAAATCATAAAATCTTTTTTTAAACCATTACATTATAACTCTTTAATAATCCAACAAATATCAGTAATAAGCATTTTTAACTTATTTTTATTCTAGACATTAACTTACATAAATATATTAAAATAATTTCGGCCACTTCGTTATCGTGCAAGTGTCCCATATAAAATTTACCATAACGGCGCTTCATATGATTTACGCGCAGACTGTTTGGTTTCTTAATATTGTCTCTAATGGGATATTAAAGGATGTGCCTTTGTGAATCTTCCACGAACTATGCAGACCGCAATGACTGGAAGCTCAGTACGTGAGAATAAGGAAGTTACGGGTGATTTAGTTTTGTCGGTACCGACCGGAGTCCGCCGCTATCCCGCGCAGCGGTGCCCAATGAAGGGTCCAGGGGAAAAACCAGATAAGCGTCAATTTCTTAATTTTAGGATTTTACAATTTTATAGTAGGTCTAACTGGTCCCTACGAAAGGTATAAACTCTGCAGGGTAATAAGTTGTTAAATCCTATGATATATATACCTAGTAAAATATAGATTACAGGGGAGGAACCTGATAAGTGATAACCACCAGCCGTCCAGTGCTCTCCTGTAAAATTAGTAAAATGGCGCTTATCATATTTAACCCTGGATACTTCAAATCTGAAAAAAAAATCCAAAATTTTGAGAAAAAAAAATAACAATATATAATAATTAATTAATTATGCTATTTTTATTTTATTATTATACCAATTTTTGCCTACCCTGATCTGATTAGCACTACTACAGGCCACTGAGTGAAATCTGTCTCGTATTGATTTTTCACTGAGCGTTACCAAAGTTTTAGATAATTTTGACATTTGTTGACATTGTTGAAGTTTGTTTCTCGTAGGACTTTTAGGTTATTTAAATAAAAACTCTTGGACAAATGGCACAAACCAACTGGATGTGTAATGCCGGATCCAGACCAAGCACACAAAACAACGACAAGACAGAAACATTCACGTTTTACGACAAAATTGTGACAAATCCAATTCTGTCTCATTTTTGTTTTGTTTGAGACTTTTCAATGACCCGTCTCGAGTCGGTAAAGATCAAAGTGTCTATGTTTTGTTCGTATATTTTACGACAAGTTGTCGGTGAAGTGTGGATGGCGTGTGCTGCCAACAGTAGGAGACCAGTGAAATCACACATGGTTAATAAAACTCATTCGCAACAAATAATCTTTTCACTTTGTTGTACTTTTGTCCTTGCAGTGTGGACAATTTGACTCAAGTTTGTCTTGTCAGAATTCCCCATTTTTTGTCGAAGGTTTGTCTTCTTTTTGTCCCAAAATCGTGTTTACTTTTTGTCGCCTTGGTCTGGACCCGGCATAAAAAAAAATTTGTACAAAATTTGCGCAAACTTTGTACAACTGGTGTACAAATTTGTGCAAAATGGCTTGTGCAAGCCAGTTTGCGCAAATTATCTAAGAGCCTAAATCCCTCTTTAGGTTACATGATATTTAGATTGTTTCAAATAAATTAGGCCATTTTTTTTTTTCTAAAAAATGTAAGTACTCGTATTTGTTGCAAGTGTGTTTGTTTTATTTTGGTTTTCTAGCCATAATATAAACAAACATATATAAAATTTTACTGTACAGGGTGTCTCAAATTGGAGCCTCATCACTTACATGGATCTCGGAAACTAAAAAAGATACGAGGTCGGTTAAATGGATTCAAAGTTGCGCAATTTGATGCTGATCAAAATGCCACCTCAAAAGTTTAAATATTTCGAATACTTTCGAATATTTATGGAAAAAAAACGAACGTTCCCGATTTCATTTTTATTTTTTTAATTTTAATTTGTTTTAATACCTGTCTAAAAATACTTTATTTTTACTTAATACCTCGTTGAGGTATCTGCGCAGCTCTAACAAACAATTTACTTTATTCGACATAATAAAAAATGTATACAATATCCTAGCTGAATACTATACTAAATGTTCCTTGTATATATTATATATTATATACAGGGTGAGTCTTAAATAAGTGCAAATATTTTCAGGGCTGGTATATTTCGACCCCAGGAACACGTCTATGAGGTTTTTTTCGCAAAAAAAAATGTTGAAAATCGTGTATTTTCTTTTAAATTTCCCTGTATATTTTTCGAAAACTTTTTAGAACTACCTGTTCACCACAAATTTTCCCACGGTATAATTTCTTAATCTCTGATATTACCATAGGCTATGGCTTTACTCTATGGTTGCGGCACTAAAAGGATGCAATTACAGAAAAAATCCGGTGGCTCTCAAGATTTATTCAAAAAATAATAATTTTTATTAATTTTCAAACTTAAATAACTCGGTTATTTTGGACTTATCTGAAAAATGGTAAACGAAAAATATGTTTCTTTTACCGAGATCTACCAGCCCTGAAAATATTTGCACTTATTTAAGGCTCATCCTGTATATATTGGGTCAAACCAAATCTCGATGGTTAAACCAAATCTCGACTTGATCCAGTCGATAACATGATCACGATAACACACACTTGATCCAGTCGATAACATTTTTACAAATATTGATCACGCTGATATTGGCACTGAACCTTTTGATCTTGGTCATCTGTCTGATCATACTGGTTTTATTTTTAGCTATAATTTTCTTAGTGCTCATACAACACATCAAACTAGATTTAATTATAGGCCCGTTACAGATGAGGGACTGTTTCTCTTGTTTGACACAATTGAGGTGATTAAATGGGATTTTATTGATAACACTGATATACCTTTAGATGACAGATTTCGGACTTTTATTGACATTATTGCAGGGGCAGCAGAAGATTGCTTTCCACTTAAATCTCGTGTTGTGGTTGATCATAGGCAAAAGTTCGAAAGGGTTAACTGGTTCACTAATGAGTTACGGGAAATGAGGGAGAGACTTCATACATTATACTCTATAGCTAAAGACCATTCTCACTTGGTTACCAAATAGGACTTTTTAAAGTATAAAAGGGAGTATCGGGTTAAGATATGTGATGCTAAAGCAAGGGCTCATGATGATTACATAAAAAAACTCTAGTAATCCCCAGGTGCCAATATGGGACATAATAAATAGTAAAAAACCTACACCTTACTGTTACGTGTCTGACACTCTAAATGCACAAACATTTAATTCATTTTTCATCAATACAGCTAATGAGATTATATCCGGGCTAGCAACAACAAACAAAACATTTAATGAGTTTTTCTCTGACTCACCTGATACTGAGAAACTTTGTTTCATGCCAACAACATGTAACCAGGGATCAGGGGTGGATTCGCCATATGGGAAAACGGGAAAATTCCCTGTGGGCCGGTGGGAAGATGGGCTGGTAGGCCGGTCCCGATCAGATCGCAAATATTTTTAATTTCTTTTTACATTGGCTTAGCAAAAATTAAATGGTTACTCTTCTATCTAAAGTTACGTTAGATTCTTAGTGACTGCCTAACTAACAAATCGTTTTGCATCAATATAATGGTCAGTTGCTTTTAAACATAAACACCAATTTGTAAAATAACTATTGTTAAAAGTCTTTGAGACACTTATAATTTTAATAAACATCTGTTGTTTGTTGTTCCGTTTGAAATGTTTTATTATACAAGGTGAGTCTATAAGTACACCTTAATTGTGCTGCTTTGTGAAAATATTTCCAGGGCTGGTATTCTCTTTACCGTGGGTAATATATTTTCTTTACCGTGTTTCAAATAAATCCAAAATAAAACAAAGTTTGAATTTTTTTTAAAAAATTGATTTATTTTTAAAAAAATTTGAAAGCTACCGAAATTTTTCTGTATTTGCATCTCTTTTAGTCTCCTAATATCAAAGATTAAGACCGAAGATTAAGAAACTATACCGTGAAAAAAATGGCGATGATCAGGAACTTCTAAAAAGTTTTCCAAAATATACCGGAAAATTTAAAAGAAAATGTACGATTTTCAACATTTTTTTTTTGCCAAAAAACATCATAAATTAAATATCAATAAAAAACGTAAAAATTATCAATAAAAAACGTCTTCCTGGGGTCGAAATATAAGACTCCTGAAAATATTTGCACTTTTTTAAGACTCACCCTGTATATGTTTTACTTTACCACTATTATTTTATTAATAACTAATAAAGACTCCGGCGGGCGTACAACAGAAAAAAGAATGAATATCATTAGGTAAACCTAAATAATCTCGATGTAAGTGTATACCCAGAATCCAGAATACGGTAGCGTAACAACTGGGGGCCTCGGTGCAATACTTTTCGAGTTCATCTGAGTAAAAAGGTAGGCAAATTTCTCTGCGATTGACAGAGAAAACATAAAGATATCTCTATGCTTGGTTAGAATTGGGGACGGACTTAAAGCCAAGTCAGAAATAAAATTCAAGTCTAAATTGTTGTTTTACATGTCGCTAAAATAAATTTACTAAAAATTAAAAAACCGACATCTATGAAAATATGAACCCTTCCTCGACACAAACGGTACATTGTGAGACAGGAAATTCTGGAGAGAAACAAGCCCTATAACATAGGATACAACATTTTAATGAACAGTGCTTTCCATAAAATCAATAAAATGAAAAATATACGAAATAATATACATATTCTGATTTCTTTCGAAAATCGACATCTATGAAACTATGAACCCTTCCTGGACATAAACGGTACATTGTGAGACAGGAAATTGTAGAGAGAAACAAGCCCTATAACATAGGATACAACATTTTAATGAAAAGTGCTTTCCATAAAATCAATAAAATGAAAAATATACGAAATAATATACATATTCTGATTTCTTTCGAAAATCGACACCTATGAAACTATGAACCCTTCCTGGACACAAACGGTACATTGTGAGACAGGAAATTGTAGAGAGAAACAAGCCCTATAACATAGGATACAACATTTTAATGAACAGTGCTTTCCATAAAATCAATAAAATGAAAAATATATGAAATAATATATATGTTCCGATTTCTTTCGAAAATCGACATCTATGACAACTGTTGCGGGCCGGTGTGGACTCGACCTAACCTCACAATATGGCCCGCCCTCGGATGACCTTAACATCGCATAGACACCGCAATGATTCATTCGTTCGAGAAGAATCGAGTCCCACTGGAATGGACTAGTACATACGAGAACATTCGAAAACCTTCTCTACGCACCTAACGATCTATGGACAATTCTAGAGTTCTTTACCTGTCGGTATAAAAGCCGGCGGCGGTGGCCTACAGGGGGCAGTTATAAATATACAGTTGACGCGCTAAAATTCAAAATAACTTCTTAGTTATAAATCGTTTGTAAATAGTTCTATAAGTCTTTTATCGTTATTATTTTTGTTAATTAGTGTTAAATAAATAGTGTTTAAATAAATTGTGACTTTCTATCCACACGGACCGACGAAAAACGTAACAATTGGTGTCAAGTGTGGCGTGTGTGATAGACTAGAAAATAAAAAGACTAACGATGGCTCCAAAAAATTGAAAGACCTGAAAGTGTCGGAATTAAAATGCATACTGGAAGAGAGGGAATGCGAGACAGATGGAAAGAAAAGCATTTTGCAAGCCAGACTGAGAGGCGTTTTGATTGAGGAAGGTGAGGATCCTGACACATTTTGCTTTGAGTTGGAAGGTGACCTTGACTCGTGCCTACAAAAATTAGAAGACAGTTTGAATGACAAAATTACAGAAAATTCCCGGGATTTGCAAGACAATTTAAACGGCAATTTGAATAGTAAAATAATTAACTTAGAAGACAGTTTGAAAGATAAGATTATGGAAAATTCCCAGGATTTAATTAATATTTTAGAAGATAAGATCGCAGAAAATTCTAAAGACATACAGGCCAGCTTTAATAATAAAATACTTAATTTAGAAGAAAAGATAACAGAAAATTCCAGGGAATTAGAAGAGAAGATAACAGATACACAAGACAAAATAACAGAGATTGAGGAAGATGTAAATAGAAAAATCGAAATTTTAAGAGAAGAAATAGCGAAATCAAATTCACCAAAATGTCAAGAAACATCGGAGGGGCCGAAACTAGTCGAAAATAAGTATATCTCAAAGTCAGTTATTAAGCCTCCACAGTTTGACGGAAAAACCGCTTGGGCTAATTATTTTTGCCAGTTTGAGGCCGCTGCGAGAGCGAACGGATGGACAATCGCTGAAAAGGCTACCGCTTTGACTGTCGCACTGCGAGGAGATGCGACTGATATTCTGCAGACATTGTCACCATCGGAACAGGGAGATTATCAGCAATTGGTACGACATTTAGAAATGAGGTACGGCCAGCTCATTTGGAACATGTCTATCATTCCCAGCTAAAAAATCGCATTCAAAAGTCAAATGAGTCTCTGCAGGAGTTTGAAGCCGACGTAGCCCGCCTCGTTCGCCTTGCGTACCCTGCTATGCCCGAAAATGTTATGGAGCGCTTAAAAGTACAGGCTTTTATTGATGGTTTATGTGACAACGAGACAAGGCAAACACTTCTTTTAGCTCATCCAACGCATTTGGGAGATGCCCTAGCACGTGCCCTGGAATTTGAGGCCGCGAAAGAATGCTCTAGGTCTCTAGGATTTGTACGGGCTGTTGAGGAGAGTTCCGACGATTCCAAAGTGGAAAGGATTGTGCGGAAAGTACTGGATCAGTATATGAGTAAGAAGGGGGGACCGATTCGCTGTTGGAATTGCGGACAGATGGGAAATCGTTGCAAAGAAGAGAAAGAAGTGAAAGTCTTAAGGACGACTGTGGTTGGTGATAGTTGGCAAACCGAAGATCTTGCAAATGACCAAATCAGTGATCCAGAGTTGGGCTTGGTGATTAACTGGAAAAACGCGGACCAGAGACCAACGTGGGAGGAAGTTTGCAGATATTCGCCGAACGTGAAGTCGTACGGTCCCAGTGGAATTCATTGGTAATAGATAACGGATTACTTCGCCGTGTGATTGTGAGACCAGAGGGACAAGAAGAGAGAAGGCAGATCGTCATTCCAAAGAAGAGGGTCCCGGAAGTCTTGGCGGAAGTTCACAATGGAACCAGCGGTGGACATCTTGGTGTTACCAAGACACTTGGCAAGCTGCGTGAACGGTTCTACTGGGTGAACTGCAAAGAAGATGTGAGGGCCTGGTGTAAGAAATGTGACATTTGCGCAGCCATTAATGGGCCACAAAAGCGTGGTAAAGCCCCTATGCGCCAGTACAATGTTGGTAGTCCCTTCGAACGAATAGCGATCGACGTGGCTGGTCCTTTCCCGGAGACGAACGATGGCAACAAATACATTGTGGTAGTAATGGATTACTTCAGCAAATGGGTCGAGGCCTACGCGTTGCCAAATCAAGAAGCGTCCACGATTGCTGATGCCCTTGTTAAAGAATGGATCTGCAGGTTTGGTGTTCCCATGGAGCTTCATTCAGATCAGGGAAGAAACTTTGAGTCCAATCTGTTCCAAGGCGTCTGTGAAGTCCTGAACATCCGCAAGACCAGGACGACTGCTCTACATCCACAATCCGATGGGATGGTTGAACGCATGAACAGAACTATCAACCGTTATCTGGCCAAAGTAGTCTCTGACCACCAAAGAGACTGGGACAAATTTCTTCACCTGTTCCTGTTGGCCTACCGTTCATCCGTCCAAGAATCTACAGGGCAAACTCCAGCCAGCATCGTTATGGGACGGGAAGTGCGCCTACCCTGTGATCTGAAATTTGGTTGCCGACCGGGAGAAGAAGTCGCCGGAGAAGATTATGTCCACACACTACGTCAAAGGATGGACGACATTCATCAGAGAGTCCGCCTAAATATTCAAAGTGCTAGTGACCGAATGAAGGAACACTACGACATTCAAGCTGAGCATGGAGGATACCAACCAGGGAAGTTGGTGTGGCTATATAACCCGCAGAGACGTCGTGGGTTATCTCCGAAGCTACAATCCTCGTGGGAAGGGCCATACGAAGTCATGGATAGAATTAATGACGTCGTATACCGTATCAGAAAATTGCCAAAAGGAAAACCGAGGGTAGTCCATTTCAACCGTTTGAGCCCCTACCAAGGCGAAATAGAAGATCGTGCTGGGACCGTGAGAACCTGCAGCTTTGATCCCCCTGATTCGGAGATGTCCTTTGACGATTTCATGGCCCGATACAACAGCAGTGAGAAGGCTCGCTATGGTGTAACCAAAGAAGATCAACGAGACCTCTTTTCCGTGCCTCCTGATTATTCGCTCGCTCATTGTGTGGCTCGAGATTTGCGGATGTCCAGAGGAATCGCTGCGACGTTCAATGAGAAGTTTGGGCGTGTCGGAGAACTACGCCGACAGGATCCAGAGGTTGGAAGCGTCTTGAGGCTAACCGACAATGCACATGGTCAAGCAAGGCACATCTTCTACCTGGTCACCAAGGAATGGTCCCCGAGTAAGCCGACTTATCTCAATCTATGGAAGACCCTGATTGAACTGAGAGAAGCCCTGCTAAACAACAACATTGCACGATTAGCCATTCCGAAGCTGGCGTGTGGACTCGATGGTTTGAGTTGGCGTACAATCCGGAACATGATTGAAGTCTTGTTCAGATTTACGGGAATCGAGATCCTCGTTTGCTGCTACAACCCAAAGCTGAGATCGGGAGAGAAAACTGTAGACTGCTATTTCTACCAGACTTCGCAATGTACCAGGGGCCAGCTTTGCAAATACCTTCATTCACCGTATAATCTCGGGACGAGCATGTACCTAAGAAGGGGGCAGTGTTGCGGGCCGGTGTGGACTCGACCTAACCTCACAATATGGCCCGCCCTCGGATGACCTTAACATCGCATAGACACCGCAATGATTCATTCGTTCGAGAAGAATCGAGTCCCACTGGAATGGACTAGTACATACGAGAACATTCGAAAACCTTCTCTACGCGCTAAAATTCAAAATCAATTCTTAGATATAAATCGTTTGTAAATAGTTCTATAAGTCTTTTATCGTTATTGTTTTTGTTAATTAGTGTTAAATAAATAGTGTTTAAATAAATTGTGACTTTCTATCCACACGGAACCGACGAAAAACGTAACAAAACTATGAACCCTTCCTGGACATAAACGGTACATTGTGAGACAGGAAATTGTAGAGAGAAACAAGCCCTATAACATAGGATACAACATTTTAATGAACAGTGCTTTCCATAAAATCAATAAAATGAAAAATATACGAAATAAAATAAATGTACTGATTTCTTTCGAAAATCGACAACTATGAAAATATTAACCCTTCCTGGACACAAACGGTACATTGTGAGACAGGAAACTGTAGAGAGAAACAAGCCCTATAACATAGGATACAACATTTTAATGAACAGTGCATTCCATAAAATCAATAAAATGAAAAATATACGAAATAAAATAAATGTACCGATTTCTTCAATAAAGTATTAATATGTCTCGAAAATACAAATATTCTTATTACGGACCGTACATAGCATCTATCTCAGAATACATTATTTTTTATATCCACTGCCTCGGTATTGCCTAGGTTTTCTTAGTTTGAGTCATGGTATTATCATACAAGATGCCAAATGCAGAAACGATAAATATTGATCTTTATAAAATTTTGATGAAGACAGTTTCAATTTAAAAAAAAACCAGAGGCAAAAGTTTTTTTCACCCAAGCAAAAATCACCCCACTCACTTATATATTAATAAATAAAATATGTTTCTTCGTTATGGTCATTTTGTTTTTGTGGATTTGGGCAGGTTGACTGTTATTCCCGGGCCGGTTTCCACTTCCCCATCCACCCCTGCCAGGGATAGACAGAAATTCTTAAATCTAAAAAATAGTAAAAGTAAGGACTGTTACAATCTCAATACCAAAATCGTAAAAACACTGAAAAACCTTTTAATAATACCCTTAACAAAACTAATAAACTGTTGTATTGAGGCTGGAACTCTTCCTTCGGCTCTAAAGGATGCAAGGTTAGTCCCAATATTTAAAAACAAGGGTTCGCCAAATGATTTAACGAATTATCGCTCCATTTCTCTGCTACCCGTCTTTTCCAAGATCTTTGAATCTATAATAAAAGATCTCTCAAATTGTTGATTTCTTTGAAAGACATAACCTATTTTTTCAGGGCCAATTTGGCTTCCGGATCAAAAAATCGACTACACTCGCGATAAACAGTCTAACAGACCACATAACCCAGGCCATCGAGGAGGGCCATGACACCTATGCATCCTTCTATGACCTGCCAAAGGCTTTTGATTGCGTATCGCATGACATCTTGCTTCAAAAGCTGCATTACTACAATTTTAATCAGAAGAGCACTTTGCTGATTGGATCATATCTCTTGGAACGCTCTCAGTTTGTCTCTTACAACCACGATAAATCACAAAGACTGCAATTAAAGCATGGGGTACCTCAGGGGTCGGTTCTGGGACCCTTACTGTTCCTCATATATGTTAATGATATGTCGAGATTTCAAGATATATCAACGCTAATACTATTTGCCGATGATACGACCAACATTCATAAATACCATCCCTCTGAACCCTTGGAGGGAATAATTAGTGCCACTCAAACAAATTTAGAGAACTGGTTTCTGGCAAATCGGTTGAGCCTGAATAGAGCTAAAACCCAGAATCTGAATTTTACACTTAGGCAGAGCACTATTGACGTGCCCTCTAATGCTCATGTGAAATTTTTGGGGGTTACACTTGACTCTAAACTTACCTGGGAAGAGCATGTAACACAGCTATGTGGTAAATTATCGCGAATAACGTATCTAATAAGGGTGTTGTCGCGATGTGTGTCTCTTTCAACTCTATTATCGGCCTATCACGGTTACTTCTCTTCGCTTATGTCATATGCTATTCTTAACTGGGGACACTGTGCCCATTCTAGTAAAGTTTTTAGACTTCAACGTAGGTGTATACGTATTATTGCGGGACTTGGGTATCGTGATTGCTGCCGTTGGTGTTTTGGGGAACTCAGGGTCTTGACCTTTCCCTCCTTGTACATATTAAGATGCCTTGAATATGTCAAGTCCAACCTATCACTTTTTTCCACTCATGGTGATATACATGATTACCTAACTCGCAATCGCGATAATATACTCCCTGATTTTCACAGACTTTCAAGGAGAGGAACTGACTACCATGGTATAAAATTTCTGAATGTACTTCCATTACACATTAGAGAAGCTGATGCAAAACAATTTTGTACAAAAATTAAGGGCTATTTATTACAAAAGTCCTTTTATTCAATTGAGGAATACCTTAATAATAGCTTTGATGACCTATTATGACTGTGCGACTCTTACCTGTTTTGTTGACATGTTTATATTATATTTTATCTTTATATTACCTGGGAATACTTATTCTGTTACTTAGCTTTAGTTTGATAACAATGTTTGTGTAACTGTATGATGTATTAGTAAATTTATTCTGGATCGTTTTAAGCTTAATGTTTTCTATTAGTTGTCAAATTTTCATGTTGTCATTTTTTCATTTATCTGTTGGTTGTCAATCTACATATTTTTGTTGCAATGAGCATGGGTGACCTGTATTTATTTTAATTTTTTGACGTGTAAGAGCATGATTTGTATTATTACCAATAAATATCTATCAGTTCCCTTCTGAAAGGTATCAACAGAATATTCAGAAACCAAACAGAAAGAGACTATAGCTGCTTAATGCTATCTAACGTTGCCAGCAAAGAAATGAATCAAGTATGACTTGATTCATTTCTTTGCTGAAAAAAACAACAATATTTTATAAACGTATAAAGACGATTATCCTAAAATAGTAGGAAACTGGACTTGGTCAATTTTAATTCTGACCACTCCACGAATGTCTTTGGCAGAAATAATAATGAGATAAAAATAAAAATGAACCACACACAAACCCATTTAAAGAATACATTTTAACCCAGTTTGGACCGATTAAGTTATCATCTGAAAGGCCATTATTAACCCAAGCGATCCTAACGATGGATAATGGCAGATCGTGTACGTCGAGAACGTGCTCATAACCCTAACTTTTTGGAATATCTTTAGAAACGACCGGTGTAATTTCAACAATTCGCTGTCTGCGGTCAAGCACGACTGACTCGGAAGCTTAATGAACCCTGCTGGTACTTGGTACACATGCTGGGCACTTGGTACACACGCTGCTGCTGCCGCTAACGTTTTGATTGAATTCAAAGTTTATCGATTTTTTTCGGGCCGAAGAAAATACACGAAGTAATGAAATGTCGTGATATGGTCTGTTGGACACGATCTATCAACGCATATTCTCTGTCTAGAAGTCTGTTCTTTTTGTATCTATGTCAATTTTCAGTAAATGATACATGGGGGTGGTCACGGAAAAAACTACTATCGACTGATTTTGAATAATGGGCAGTAGTTATTATGTTCAGATAATCTATTTTAAATTAAATAATATACATTGTTTCCTGTGACAAACTTCATTGGAATGCGTATAGAATGTAGAATGAGTGTGAGGGGGATTAATCACCACGACCTTAACAATATATTGTGTCCCCCTTTCTTGAGTAACTCATCATACATCTCCCATCCCACTCCGAGAACAAATGTTCTTCAGCCGAGGAGTAAACATCTACAAGACCAACTGTGGAATACACCATTCCACAGTTGAGGTTTGGCCCTCTGTTCCCTTCACAGTCGAGAAGTTTGTCTCCGTCCTTATACCTGAGATCGAGGCTGGAGGGGGTCTGTCTCCATTTTCTCCACCTGTGTAACATGGTCTCTCCTTAGACCTGATACCTGTATTGTCCCGAATCTATAATAGAGGATATACAGGGTGGTCCGAACTGTATTCCGGAAACTTCGGCAGCATATTCTGCAGATAAAAATAAGTAAAAAAGTTCTTATAAACGTATGTCCAAAAATGCTTAGTTTCGGAGATACAGGGTGTAGAAGTTTCATTTTTATTTAGATTTTTTCCAAATAACTTCTGAAGTAACGTCAATATATGGATGAAAATTGGTGTCTGGAAGTTTCTTGACATGAAAAATTTGATTTTGATGTCAATATGACTCCCACTAGTAGAGGGCGCCATCTACATATTTTTTAACTGGTTTGAAGAGTAATAACTTTTCGTCCGTCCCTGTATAAAACTACTGAGTAAAAAAATATATATTTACGACGTTTCCTGCGTGAAAAAGGTCTCTTGGTAAAAATCGCTATGAGTCATGGTTTTCGAGATATTTGGAATCGAAATTATCAATACCTGTCATCATTGACATAAATTAAATATGTTGACTAAATAGTTAGTAGACTGAAATCATAAATCTGAAATGTTTTTGTATTAAAAGTTTAACAGAAACTGTTTTATCGTAATTTTTATTAATTAAATTAATTATGATTAATTTTAAAAAATAAAAATTTCCCAAATTTATTATTTCAGTGAAATAACTATCTACTCTACGTGTTAATTTTTCGTCAATAATGACATGTATTGACTATTTCCATTCTAAATATCTTGAGAAAAAAGTCACAGAGATGTATATTTTTTCGCTCGGTAGTTTTATACAGGTACGGACAAAAAGTTATTACGCTTCAAAACAGTTAAAACACATGTAGGTGCCGCCCTCTACTAGTAGGAGTCATATTGACATCAAAATCAAATTTCTCATGTCAAAAAACTCCCAGACACCAATTTTCATCCAAATATTGATGTTACTTCAGAAATTATTTAGAAAAAATCGAAATAAAAATAAAACTTCTACACCCTATATCTCTGAAACTAAGCATTTTAGGACATACATTTATACGAACTTTTTTACTTATTTTTATCTGCAGAATACGCTTCCGAAGTTTCCGGAATACAGTTCCGGACCACCCTGTATATGATATGTCTTTCTCTATTGCCTCATTACATTTGAGGTCTGTTCCTATTATGGGGACTTAACCATGGCCGTCGATGACTCGCCAACTGGATGTCCTTACCCCAGGTCCATACAATGGAGTTCTGACAAAGCTGGTGATACGTCCCTGTTTGCCGGAGCAGAGTTGAGAGATTTTTTCTTTATTCAAAAAATTGCACTGTTAATGCTCTCAGTGTTGTGATGGGTTTCCTCCAGCTTCGCCACAAGTTGGTCCACTTCTACAAAGCGCCGCATGTAGAAGTAAGGTAAACGAGAATACTAACGGGTGTCCCCTGGTTGTCGAAGATTAAGACCAGTAAAGACTAGTCTTCTATCTAGCCACGCATCGTGAGATTGTCTCCTTCTGATCCTGGCGGTTAAGACAAGAGCCCCTCACAGACAGTAGAGGGTGCCTTGTATGACGGACAGGGTAGCCCCATCGGGCATCGTTATACGTCTATGTGCAATTACCTGACCACGACACAAGACGGCTCTTTAAACTCAGCCAAAGTGCCAGAGAGGATTCGCCCTTAAATTACCTATATCCGTTGGGTTTACTCACCGTCCATCACTGAGTCGGAAGTACTTGTTGTGTCATAATACACATACAGTTCATACTAAATAAACTTTAGTCACGTTAATTATAAATATACAGGGTTGTTCACCACATACGACACCGAGTATTGTAGCTAAACGATGAGATTTTTACAAATTGTAAGTTTTGGGTTCGATGAAGGACTATTAGAGGTACAATATAAAAATAATTTTACAAGATACAGAGTGTCCCAAATAAGTAAAAAATATCAAAGTTGTATTTTTTTAAATGGAACACCCTGTATATTATTACATTTTTAGTTTCTACGATTAAAATAAAGGTAAATTTGATTAAGATTTATTATACTTAAACCTTACCGTTTTGAAATATTTTCAATTTTGTGAAATTGCAGAAAAAAATTTTAAGGCTTCATTCCTCCAAAGGGTATCAAAGTTTTAATACTAAATATTTACTGAAGTTTATCTACTGATCAGTTATTGTGTTGCAATAATAAAAATAATACTACCTTATACAGAGTGTCTAAAAATTTATTTTAAATAATTATTAGCTTCAAACGGCAATAACTTGTTTAATTTAAATGGAACATCCTGTATATTTTACGAGAATCAGATGCACAATTTAATTGTCTATCAAATTATATTATACCATTTTTACCTATCTCTTTAAGTTTCCGTAGAAAATGCATTTTCTTGTAATTTAGAACTTATTTATCAATATACCCATGGACTATTGACATTTTAGATTATTTTTAAAGATGTACAAATTTTTAAAGAGTACAAATATTAATATTGTCGATATAATTCGTTTATTTCATTAAAAAATAAAAAAAAACTGTTTAAATATTTGTTAAAGAGGATCAGTTAATATGATTCCAGTATTCAAACAACATTAACTGACTGTTTGCTTTGATTAATAATAATTGCTCCAAATACTAAAAAACTGAATTTTGTATGGGCATTAGACAGTGTGATAAAAAGTAACACCTTAAAAATGATATTTCATTTTTTAATAAATGCTTATTTATAACTACAGAGACTTTAATTTGATAACTTATTATTATATTGATTTCTGACTCAAATCCACATTTATTTATAATAATTTAATAACGAACACAATTAAGTATGTAATTAATTAGTATATGGGCGCAAATAATGGTGTTATATTTAATTAATGGTATACTCTTTTATAAAGATTTAAATAGTTTTCTTTTTGCATACAAATGGGCTAGTAATATTATCGTTTTGCTAAAAACGATAATATTACTAGTCTGTACATTTTGTACATTTGTTGCTTTAAAAACAATCTAAAATGTCAATATTCCATTGATATATTGATAAATGAGGTCTAAATTATAAGAAAATGCATTTTATACGAAAACTTGAAGGGATAGGTAAAAAATGGTATAATACAATTTGATAGACAATTTAATTGTGCATCTGATTCTCCTAAAATATACAGGGCATTCTATTTAAATTAAAGAAGTTATTGCCGTTTGAAGCTAATAATTATTTAAAATAAATTTTAGACACTCTGTATAAAGTAGTATTATTTTTATTATTGCAACACAATAACTGATCAATAAATAAACTTCATTAAATATTTAGTATTAAAAACATTGATACCATTGGAGAAATGAAGCTTTAAAATTTTTACTGCAATTTCACAAAATTGAAAATATTTCAAAAACGGTAAGGTTTAAGTATAATAAACCTTAATCAAATTTACCTTTATTTTAATCGTAGAAACTAAAAATGTAATAATATACAGGGTGTTCCATTTAAAAAAATACAACTTTGATATTTTTTATTTATTTGGGACACTCTGTATCTAGTAAAAATATTTTTAAATTGTAGCTCTAATAGTCCTTCAACGAACCCCAAACTTACAATTTGTAAAAATCTCATCGTTTAGCTACAATACTCCGTGTCGTATGTGGTGAACAACCCTGTATAAACAGTTATTATTTACATCAACAAAAGTCAGCTTCTTAACGGCATTTAAGGCTTTCCCGTTAAAAATGTTCTAATAAGCTTGAGAGGAGTTTTTATGGCTATTAAGCTATCTTGTACACTGCGCACTAAAAGAGGTTCTAAAAAGAAATGTTCGACTGCAAGTTCTGCTAATAAACATTTTTTCAGCTTAAAGTATCAAAACACTATTTATTTCAAAACCAAAAACCCGTAATAATAAACTAAAGTGTCAAAAGGAACATTGTCAAGAAATAAATAAGTAAATGCGGCAACTTGACATTTTTTACAGCAGGGCTACCATCTGAATGCTCAGCGCAAAATTTAAATTCCTGTTAGTCAGTGTGACGCCGAATAATGTCCATGGTTAGCAACAATGAACCACGAATAATGACGTGACAACCAGTTAATTTGGTATGAACTGTACTAGGTATGCTGTCTTGTGCGTATTTAGGAGCTTTCATTTTTTTTCAGTTTTTGTTCACGCCCAATTTTTCTTCATTGAAAAAATTTCTAGATTTATTTCTGGAAGACCAATTTGCCATTGGAATTTTACTAATAAATCAAATTTGCCTAACCAACACGTTTGAGAAGGTATTTGTCTTTCCATCATCATCAGAACATAAAAAACAATGAAAAAGAAGAAAAAATCTTTTTAAAATGTCTAAATACAACTATTGAAGAACACTAGTTTTTTAACAGATGCGTCTATTATAAGCCGTTGACGTTATATTAAAATTACTTTATAAGGAGGAAATATACCTCCTGAAATGCTAAGAATTTTTGTCGGTGTTGCAAATTTGTTTTATTTATAAAATACCACTGACAAATTAGTCTCCGTTGTAATGGACAACAACACCACTGCATTTACAAAAAAAAATTCTTTTCAAGAAATGAATCCACGGTTGGGTGTCACCTCCAAGCTGGTGGACGGCCCCCTCTAGCTGACCAAGGCAAGGGCGGGTTTCTGGAATTGAAATATACTACCAGTTAAAATAATTGGACTTATTTAAGAGACACCTACTATAAAATTTGTAATTATATATATTTTTATTTTTTTCTTCTATTTTCAGAAATTAGTGCCCTGCGTGATTCGTCCTGTCCAAGAATATGTCAACCAAACGCTTATGGAGATCCTGTATGTGGATCTGATGGCATCATATACTCAAATATATGTGAAATGAAGAAAAAGACTTGCGGAAAAGGTAAATTTTATAAAAACATATTTCCTTGTTGTAGGTAGGATATAAATTAGATTTTTGCTCTTTTCGAAAAAATCGAACACTTTTAAATTTTCAAAATTTTAAAGTTAAATATACAGGGTGACCCAGGTTTTCGAAAAAGCTCTATATTAGGTTTTAGTCTGTGATTTTTATTTCAATTTATTTAGTTCAATATGGGGCCAATGGTATCGCACATTTTGATTTTTTTTAACATACAGTAATTCAAGCATATTTTCAAACTAAAGTAGTGTATTTTTAAATGGAACACTATATATTTATTTTTTTTAATTAAGTAGATTTGCCATTAAAGTGATTTTTTCAAATATAACCGTTTTTAAATTAAATTTTCTGCCTATTTAAAGCCCTCCCAAAATTCTAAATTCAAAGAATTTTAAAGAATGTTTAACAAGAATTACTGTAAAATAGTGTCTTCTCCAAAATTCTACTACTAAAAGTCTACTAAAAATTGCAATCTTGTTTGATATAATATACAGAGTGAGTCAAAACTCAATGTTATTTTGTTTGTATTTTTCTCCGCTATCTTAAATGGAACAGTCTGTATTTTGTATCATAATCGAACAGATTTTTGTTTAATCTTCTTTTATTAAACGCCTCCTATACCAAAAATAGATATTTGATGAGAAAATTGTGTTTTTGAAGATTTTTGAGTCCCTTTCAATGGTACGCGTTTATAATTAGTGTGAGCTTTCTGTCACAAAATAATAAATATTACATTTATATACTAATTCATTACATTTAAAGGTATACTCAGCGGAATATTACATTTTAGTTAGGTGTTCCTATCTCCTGAACTGTATTAAGCATATTATGTATGGCAAAATTCATTCTGTTGATAAAGTTATTTAAATCTTGATGTAGTTCCAATTGATAAGAATGAAATTTATGTGTTTTTATAGTTTTATTAACACTACTTTGAGAAACGTCAAATGATATTTCTGGAATAGGAAGCATTAGTATTTTCTTCTTCTAATAATGGTAATACATTCAGCTTACTCTCTACTTTTATACAATATCTAGCATTTATTTTTTTGTATAAACCAGATTGCCCATGCTATCAAATATTCACTAGTAATACCACTAGAGGTCAAATTATTTCCGAAAATTTTTTCAAGCTCATGAATATTTTGAAAATTATCCCGAGTCTTCGACTCGGGATAATTTTCTAAAAATATTCATGGAGCGAGAAAAAATGTCCGGATTTAATTTGACCTCGTGTGGTATTCGGTAAGAAAATTCCACACCAAATTGTGTTTGTAAATCAAATAATTAAAATGTATTTTTCGATTTTTGGTGGAATTGATTATTTAGTTACTATGATAACTAAATGACACCCAAAACTAACCTAAGAACTATTTCAGTTTTTAAGCTGTCAAGCGGCACGGCTTTAAAAAAATGTTTCGCTTCGGTCATGAAAGCAAAGAAAATATTCGCCAGGAGATTAAGCAGTTGACATCCGCGAATACTAGGAAAGCGAAGTTAAGCGTATGGAAGCAGTTTACAAACTTTCATCTCAGCTTTATTGTAATTGAAATGTATCAAAATTATCATGTAAACAAATAAAAACCAGACTCTCAAAAAGATATATTTTTCCTAAAATATTCGTGCCCGAAAGAAAATTTCCAGGAATAATTTAAGCTTGCGTGGTATTCGGTAAGAAAATTTCACACCTAAATTTGAAAAAAAAAATATTAATCCAACATGACATTTTAAAATAATTTCAATTTGTTAAGTTGGCCAAGGTATTGATGCTTTTGACATATTATGTGTTTTGTCATTTTTGTTTGCGATTCTGTCATTAAGCTATTACTAGTTTTAAAACGTCTGTACGTAGAGTAAGAAGTGTATAGCGAAATGTCGCGATTTGGAAAAGTAAACCAACAAGGCATTAAAGAAGAAATTGAAAATATAAAACCAGATAACACCCGAAAATCAAAATCAAGTGTATATCCATCATATTTCGTTAAATAGAAAAATACCAGCTTTAGTTAAATAAAGGCGGCAGAACTATATTTTTTAGAACATGGCAATTTCGAAGAAATTCATATGTAGGTATATCTAACATATTTCCTTAAATAAAAAATATTACCAACCTTAGTTACATCAAATGCTAAAACTCAAATGGGTAATATTTCAATATATAGAGATTGTAGTTCATTCACATTATGATTGTAGATCTTATGTTTACCTTTTCAACTGTCAAAAAATTTCCACTAAAGTTTCATGGCGCCTCGAAAAAATTTCCGGAAATTTTTTCAGTTGCCATGGTAACTAGTCAACATTAAAGCATGTTATTGGTTGAAAAGTAGAGGTGTGAAATTTTCACTAAAATTTATCCGTTGCCATTGATTGGTTAAAAATTACAGGTGTGGAATTTTCGTAGTAATTTCTTGAATACGGATATTTGAGGTGTCTTCAAATCTGGTTGATAACAAATTCTCTCTTCCAAATGGGAAATTGCTGTAAATCGTTACTGTCTTCTTCAATAAAAATAAAGCTATTAAGATGACGCAAAAACCAAGAAAGAAACTATCGAGAAGAAGTGCATCTTGATAAAATTCTTTTTTAAGTTCTAATTTTGTTAAACGACTCCTCAGAACTCAGAATGTTTCAAACATCTAAAATATCAACATTTTTTCCTCGTATAGTAAGCAAATTGTTGTAAAATGTTACTTTCTTTTTCACAGAGAGTATCTCCAATAAAGATAAAGCTATTGAGATGACGCAAAAAATCAAAATATCAACATTTTGTTTTTCCTCGTATAAAACTAATCGGAACTTTCATTTTAAACTTTGAAAGAAATAATCTAAAAAGTCAAATAATTTAGCTAAATATTGTTTAAAAAATTATCAAAATCGATTCACTTGAACAACACACACTGAACTTAAAAAAACATGAAAATTTGAAGGTGTTCATTTTTCGTGCCGTTTTTAATTTTCTAATTACTTGTAAAAATAGACAGAGAATATAATAAAACCAAATATTGTAATATACAGCAATTACTTAACATCCTGTATACATATAAAATAAGTTGAAATAATTGTCCTAACCGGCTGTTACTCCCATTTCCTCAGGTGTGAGCCTATCTTCGGATCCCGGCCTGTGCCAAAGGTCCTCCGGCTCAAGATGCGATCACAAGTGCGGCTCAGAAAAAGACCCTGTATGCGGTACGGACGGCCGTACTTACTTGAACAGGTGCATGCTGCAAGTGGAGATATGCAGGTAAGATAAAAACCCCTCGCCAAGCACATACAAGGCGTCCCAAAGTGTAGTAGACTAATTATGCCACTGACTATAGAGGGTGAGTTATAAGTGCACATATTTTTAGGGGTTGTATATTTTGACCCCAGGAACACCTATTAGGTTTTTTTCCCAAAAAAAAGATATTGGAAACTGGGCATTTTCTTTTATAATTTCTTATACCGTGTGCGTATCAAAAGTGGGTCAGCCCTATAACTTTTTTATTTTTATAGTTAAACGAAATTTAGTGTGTTAGTATATGACATAAATTAGGATTCTTGGAAGTCAGCTTTGGAAAAATATTTTTTTCTTCAAAAAATATGCACGGTGGCATTTTTTTAGAAGAGACAAAAAATGTAGTAAATACTAGAGGGGCCATTTTACGAAAAGAAAATCGGCCGTCGGTAAAGTTGGAATATTTATACTAAAACTAGCGTGTACCAGCGACTTCGTTCGCGTCGAATTAATCATTTGTAATGGTAATAAAGCAAAGTAAGAATTTCCATTAACATACAAACTGGCTAAAATTTTCTTACATTTTTGTCAGCATGAGAAAAAACAATATGGCGATATTATTATATAACTTGGTAATATTTGAGAGATAATAATATTTTCATCTCGTTGGAATTTGACTTTCGAAAAATCCGTTTGCCAAAAATAAGTTTTTTATGTCAAGCAGTTTAAGCAGAATCGTGGTTAAGAAATTACCCAACTTTTGGGAACACCCTGTATAATATTTTAAAGAATTTCAAAATATGTAAAAAACTAAATAAATTATGCTTGTCCAAGCGCTTTCCAGAAAGACTAACCGTTTTTTAAATAACAAATATTGTAATATTTGAGGGGCGTTTTCACCCTCTTGGAATTTGAGATTCGAGAAACCCCTCCTTATCGAACCGCTACACCCCAGAGCCAATCCGTTTGCCAAAAATCAGCTTTAAACGTCAAGCAGTTTAAGCAGAATCGTGATTACTCAATGATCATATTTTATGAAACACCCTGTATAAATTTATAAAAAATCTTAAAATATTTAAAACAACAAAATAAAATATACGTGTTTAAGAGTTTTTCCGAAAAACTCACCGGTTTTTAAATAAAAATATTTTAATATTTGAGGGATAGTTTCACCCCCTTAGAGTTCGAGTTTCGAAAAATCCCTTCTTATCGAACCTCTACACCCTAAAGTCAATCTGTTTTCCAAATATCAGCTTTTTACGTCAAGCGCTTTAAGCAGGATCGTGATTAATCAATGACCAGATTTTTCGAAACACCCTGTATACATTTTTAAAAAATCTTAAAATATGTAAAAAAACAAAATAAAATATACGTGTTTAAGCGTTTTTTCGGAAACTTGACCGTTTTCTAAATAAAAAATATTGTAATATTTGAGGGGTGGTTTCACCCTCTTGGAACTGGAATTCCCCCTTGGAAAAAATCCCTTCTTATCGACCCTCAACACCCTAGAATCAACCTGTATGACAAAATTGAGCTTCTTACGTTGAGTGGTTTGAGCAGGATCGTGATTAATCAGTATGTCAGTTACTTAAGGATTTTATATATTAGTATAGATTTATGTAGGAGTGGGAGATTTCACCCTTCCCGTATTTTTTCTTGATTTTTGTGTAAGCCAAATGTTAGAGCACTTAGCAAAACATAGACACCTAAAATCTCATTCAAATCGGAATAACGGGTTTTAAAATAATCTGAAAAATTTTTTTTTTTTTTAAAGAAGTTTGATGCCCTCAAAACGAAGCACTTTTGTGTAGAGGTAAATTGTGTCCAATGAACTCATTTTGATTCCAAAAATACGTAGTAGTTCTATGTCCACGGAATATTGGGACATCCTGTATAGTAGTTCTTACGTTCTTTCTACTCTTAATAAAAATAATAAAGTAAATTGCGTTTTTAAATAAATGCAACGCTTTTAAATACAAAATACAAACTTTAAAATATCTTAAGTGTCATGGGGAGCAAAGAGTCGATAAATCTCATGACATTTCATCAGTGGAGAAGGGTGAAACACGTTTTTTTTATCTAGATTTAGTTTATCTTACTTGCACTTACTTAAGGAACACCCCGTATAACCTATTTATTTCTAATTGAATAAAGAAGATCAGTCAGTCATTTTTTTTGGATGTAATTTTAATTATAGTCTATATCCATGATACTTTTATTCTACATTTTTCTCTTAGGTTAGGAATAGCGCTGTCCCATCTGGGGCCCTGCAACAACATCAGCGCTCACAGGGAGAACTGCCCTGTGGATTGCAGACAGGCTCCGCTGGATGGCCCCATATGCGGAAGTGACGGCAACGTATATAAAAGTACCTGTCAAATGAAATTGCTCACTTGCGGGTAAGTTAGAAAACGCTAATTTAATTTTCTTATATGTGTAGATTAATTGAATAAGTTATTCGATCATCACTACATTTTTCAATAAATTTATCAAAATAAAACACTAAACAACCATAATACACCAAAATACTTTTACTTTTACACTGGACGCGTTTCGCTAACCATGTTAGCATCATAAGCAGATGATTAAAAAGATGAATTGAGTTTTTAATCATCTGCTGATGATGCTACCATGGTTAGCGAAACGCGCGTCCAGTGTAAAAGTAAAAGTGTTTTGGTGTATTGTGGTGATTTAGTGTTTTATTTCGCTGTGTAACACCAAAGCTTCCAACCCCCAACTGTAATTAAGAAATTTATGTTGTCTTTCTTTTGAGGTATTATTTTACTTATTTTTTATTATATTGTGATAGCTATAGCCAACAAAAAATGCACATTAAAATTTCATAAAATAAGATTCCAAAAATTATAAAACTCGCTTTTTTAAAAGATATAATTCGCTGTCAAAAATATCATCAAATTTCTATAAAGTTGTCTACAACTGAGTACCTGCTATGGTTTTAACTGTTAGTTTGCAGTACCTGAATTATACATATACCTTATGCACAGCAGTTAAGCACATTTATGTTAAACATAGTGAATCAAAATAAAAAATGTATATAAAAAATAGAACTCAATATCAAAACATTATAGGCTTGGTACATTCTTCGCCGGTACTGCCACCATTATTAGTAAGTTTAATTGGGAAAGATTCTAAAGAAATAAAATAAAAAGATACATTTTTGATATCTTCAGAAGATCTAATGGTTAAAATACACCAAGCCTATAGGGGCTGAGACATTACCTTACCTTAGTTTATGCCACTATATCGGAAAATTAAAAAACTCTGTGAGGTTATTACCATTCTCTCTCAGATAGTCACTCATTTCTGACTTATTTAAGGTCATACTAACCTAGGAAGAAAAGAAAATATGTTCAGTTCTGTAGACAAACAAGATAAAGTAAACTCTCCAAAATTAATTATTTTACTGTGACCAAAATTTTAAAATAAAATTATTACCTTATGGTATCTCTTTTTATTCTTAATCTAAGGGTATCTCGAACAAAGGCTCCATCCTCACTGTTCTTTTCTGAATAACTAAATACACGTAATAAGTTCACTACATTCAAAACATAAAATAAACGTAGAGATTACGTAAAACGCTTTACAATTTTTGATCAATGCTATCCGCTGCACATTCGAAATTGTATCGCGCTTACCATGAAAAAGTTCATCACTAAAAAGCCAAACAAAAAATTACTACAAGCATAACTTACTCTGTTATAACGTAAATAAAAAAATTACCCATTAATCTCAATAACAGACATATATGAAGGTCATATTATTATAGAAAAAATCACCGAGGTACAAGAAGTAGGTATTTACGCCATTTAAAAAAAAAACTAAAAAATATTTTTATCTCTAACCTGTACATTTTGGTTCCCTATTGGCAGAGTTACGACTGATAAAAATGTTGCTGTTTTCTAGTGCGCTACGACAGATTGACAACTGTCCCAACCGGCCCAACGATTTGATGACAGAAGCGATTGACGATTATAATATTTTTTAAGAACGTTGTTAAATTAATAATAAGGTTGTTTAGAGAAAAATTAGTATTTTATAGCAACAACTGGTCTTTACCACGATTTATTACTGAATAATGAATATTTTTCGTATTTTTACGTTTTTGGGAACTGGCTCAGATTAAATCCATAGATTAATTCATCCTATTGTTAAGGGACCATTATAGAACCTCTAACATTGGTTTTAAATGTATTTCTATTATATGACTTAATAATATAAAAAATAATAAATAAAATTTTTTAAGTAATATTATAGAAAACCATGGAAATAAGTAAACTCTGATTATATGAATTGTTTCATTGAAATATACAGGGTTGTTCACCACATACTACACGGAGTATTGAAGCTAAACCATTAGATTTTTACAAATTATAAGTTTTGAGTACGTTGAAGGACTATTAGAGCTACAATCTAAAAATATTTTTATAAGATACAGAGTGTCCCAAATAAATAAAAAATATCAAAGTTTTATTTTTTTAAATGGAACACCCTGTATATTATTACATTTTTAGTTTCTACGATTAAAATAAAGGTAAATTTGATTAAGGTTTATCAATCTTAAACCTTACCGTTTTTGAAATATTTTCAATTTTGTGAAATTGCAGTAAAAATTTTAAGGCTTCATTTCTCCAAGGGTATCAAAATTTTTAATACTAAATATTTATTGAAGTTTATTTATTGATCAGTTATTGTGTTGCAATAATAAAAATAATACTACGTCATACAGAGTGTCTACAAATTTATTTTAAATAATGTCTAGCTTTAAACGGCAATAACTTGTTTAATTTAAATGGAACACCCAGTATATTTTAGAAGAATCAGATGCACAATTTAATTGTCTGGCAAATTGTATTATACCATTTTTTACTTATCCCTTCAAGTTTTTGTAGAAAAAGTATTTTTTATAATTTAGCCCTCATTTATCAATGTATCCATGGAATTGACATTTTAGATTGTTTTTTAAGCAACAAATGTACAAAATGTACAGGTGCTAAGAACGATAATAATATTACTAGCCCATTTGTATACAAAAGGAAAACTATTTAAATCTGTATAAAAAAGTATACCATTAATTAAATATACCACCATTATTTCCGTCCAAATATTAATTAATTACATACTTAATTGTGTTAGTTAATAAATTATTTTAAATAAAAGTGGATTTGAATCAGAAATTAATATAATAATATTATGAAAAATGAAAATGAACGCCTCTGTTGTTGTAAGTAAGCATTCGTCAAAAAATTAAATAAAATTTTTAAGATCTTCCTTTTTACCACACTGTCTAATAAACATACAAAATTCAGTTTTTTAGTATTTGGAGCAATTATTATAGTAATCAAAGCAAACAGTCAATTAATGTAGTTTGAATACTGGAATCATATTAATTGGTCTTCTTTAACAAAAATTTAGAACAGTTTTTTTTATTTTTTAATGAAATAAATCAATTTTATCGACAACAAACAATCTTTAAAAATATTCTAAAATGTCAATATTCCATGGGTATATTGATAAATGAGGTCTAAATTATAAGAAAATGCATTTTCTACAAAAACTTGAAGATATAGGTAAAAAATACTATAATACAATTTGATAGACAATTAAATTGTGCATCTGATGCTCCTAAAATATACAGGGTGTTCCATTTAAATTAAACAAGTTATTGCCGTTTAAAGCTAGAAATTATTTAAAATTAATTTTTAGACACTCTGTATGAGGTAGTATTATTTCTATTATTGCAACACAATAATTGATCAATAAATAAACTTCAGTAAATATTTAGTATTAAAAACTTCTATACCCTTGGAGAAACGAAGTCTTAAAATTTTTACTGCAATTTCACACAATTGAAAATATTTCAAAAACGGTAAGGTCTAAGTGCGATAAACCTTAATCAAATTTACCTTTATTTTAATCGTAGAAACTAAAAATGTAATAATATACAGGGTGTTCCGTTTAAAAAATACAACTTTGATATTTTTTATTTTTTTGGGACACTCTGTATCTTGTAAAAATATTTTTAAATTGTAGCTCTAATAGTCCTTCAACGAACCCAAAACTTACTGTTTGCAAAAATCTAATCGTCTAGCTACAATACTCCGTGTCGTATGTGGTGAACAACCCTGTATACAGTTTCGAAACTAGTTTCGAAACAATATTCCTGAATTTGAAAATAAAAAATATTTTGTATTATAAAATTAAATTAAAATAGTATGTTTCTCCCTGTTGTTTCCATGTTATCTATTATGAATGTATGTATATTTTTTTTATTTAAAGAATTTGTTGAACGACAAAAATTTTGATTGTAATGAAGCTTGATGTTGATGACCAAAGTATACAGAATTAACAAATTTACATTGTTTTCTACATTTTTTAAAAGAGTACTGCTAGTAGTTTCTAACTTAGAGTACTTTTTTTCCAGTCAGGGCGTGGTAAAAACCAACAAGAAATACTGTCAGACAACCAGGCATTGCAGAGAATCGTGCTGGCGCAATGCCCGACCAGCTTGCGGTTCTGATGGCAAAATTTACACCAACGTGTGCAAAATGAAGTCGAAAAACTGTGGGTGAGTTAAACCAATAATCTAGTTGACACGATAGTTAGTGTGACATCTCTGATACATCCAACCAAAGTCAGATTCACACACTCACATCATAATAAAACTCTTATGCATTCTTCATTTTATTATCATATTCTGCTATCTATAACAGGTTTTCATACGGTGTTGTATATTTTATGACCTCAATGGTTCTTCAAATCATTACTATTTTCAGAAAGCATGTGTTTGAGGTACCCATGGCCTACTGCGTCGCTCAGGAGAGAACTACAAGCAGTTCATCCTGTCCCATGGACTGCGAAGATGAAGTAGAGAAGCCCACTTGCGGATCAGACGGCTACATATACAAGAGCGAATGCGAGTTAAAAATGTTAAATTGCGGGTAAGACAAGTTAGTTTTATTTATTGATAATTCTTTAAAACTCAAGAATTGACAAAACTGATTAAATGGTTATTGATCTATTCCTTTCAGCAATATTAGAAGAGTAGCAAAGGTAGACTTCGAGAAATGCAAGAATCGCCTCAATAAGTGTCTGAATCTAAAATGTTCGGAGGATTTAGATCCGGTATGCGGGACGGACGCCAAAACCTACCAGAACCAATGCCTCCTGAGCAGAGCCACCTGTTTCAAAGGCATTCAGTTCGCGCATTTGGGCAACTGTACCGAATTGAAAGAGGAAGCACCTTGTCCTGGGTACTGCGATGAACTTTTAGATGAGGAACCTGTATGTGGAAGCGATGGAAATGTATACAGGTATTTAAATTCATTGTTTTTTAATGAAATTATCTTTTCCTGAAAATATTTGAAAAAATTATTTCAAACTCATTAAGCCAGATTTTTAGGGAAACTAAGAACTTTACTGTAACTAAACTTACTAAACTAAGAACTTAACGTAACAGGCCTTTAACTATTCTAAAGATGTTTTTTCCCTAAATATATCTTTCGGGGATGGTGCATTGGAGAGCTCACGTTGGCACAGAATGTGCATTAGTGTTTAGTCAGTCCGTTTTTTAGCAGTTCTGTTACCTGTTGAGCTGTTATCTTTTGTAATTCAACATATCGTTAACATAAATCATTGGTGAAGAATGTAGATTGTTTAGGAGGAGAGTTAATCACCGCAGATAATTACAGATCTATTATGTATTTCCCTTTCTTGAGTTATAACGAGTTCTAACTCATCATACAGTCTCAGGGCTTTAACAAAAGCCAGTATCTGAGACGGCTCCACAGAGACCAGCTCTCCATCGTCGACATCAGCCGTACCAAAGTTCATGGCACGAACGGTCGTCGTCTCGGCGCACTCAGTGATAAGGTGTTCTGATGTTTCCCCATTTTTCCCACAGAATATGCATTCGCCGTTCTTACTCAACTTCAGCCTGCAGATGTATTCGTTGAGGAGACAGTATCCTGTTAGAAACCTCGTGACAATCCGAAGATTGTTTGTACTTAAATCAAGAAAAATCTTTGATTTTTCTAGGTCGAATGTACTGAGAAACTTTTTCGAGTGTCTTAGACCGTTGGACCAAAGACACCCTTTCCAGGTTACAGATGGAGTCTTCCACATTCTTCAGTTCTGCTTTCAGTTGGTTCCCGCTTGGAACATCATTGGTGCATTGTCTCCTGACTAGCATCTCCTCTCAGAGATACACTTTTGCAACAACTCTCCAGTAACCCTTATACTTTTTTCTAGATAACTTTTTTTTTATGGTAGAACCAAAATGTGTTGATAATATTAATTATATATTAGGTCGAGCTGTCATCTGAAGAAAGAGACTTGTGGTCAGCTGGTGATCGAAGTTCCACCTCAGCACTGTAGGACTACAGCTCTATGTAACGAAGATTGTTCAGAAGACCGAAACTTCGTTTGTGGATCAGATAACAAAATCTACAGAAACGAATGTGAAATGAAAAGGGATAACTGTGGGTAAGTTTCAATAAGTTCTTATTTTATAAATTTTGATGTTTACTTTAGTATACAGGGTCTCTTAATTGCGTGTATTTTAAATGTGATATAATTCGACTCAGAGGCACTCGATTAATTTTTTTTCAAAAAAACATGTTGAAAATTTCAATTGTTTTACATTTTTCGCAAAATTATAAAAACCTTTTTCGTGTCGCATGTTAATTTTCCTGGAATTTCATGACGGTGTATCAGAGCATTGCAATATTGTCACCACGTACGTTGGCCACATTCTGTATATTTAGGTGTTTACAGTTGATTTTTCGGCTCATATAGATGATAATTTTCTACATAATAAATTATTAATAAATCTACTGTACTATTATTACACGCACTGTACTTATTTTTAAAACAACTAATATATTTTTTCAATAATTATTAGTGAGCAAATAAAATTATTAACAATTCAAAGCAAATTCTTTTAGAGCCATATTACGAAATATTTTTAGTCAACTAAAATGTATACTTTCTTGACCATGTGGTAACATTTACTCTAAAAAGAAAATCATTAAGTTTTATCGAAAATTGGTTTCGTTATTTTTTAACCTGTTACATTTTTTGTATATTTTATTTTTGTAACTTCAAAATTAAAGAGTTTAATAAAAAAAAATTATTATGTTGGTAAAATGTTAATTGCAGTTACTTATTACATCCCCTTGTATTGGCGCCGCGCTAGCCGCTGTTAATCACAATTACCTAACAATATAAGACCAAAATGCTTAAAATTTGTATCTGTATATTTGCCATTTTTATTTTATTTTTAATTTTTATTAAAGATTATATTTTAATTTAAACATTAGCTTTGTTCGGGTTCTTGTTATTACTGATTCTGAACCGTCCTAGAACTCAGCGAAATAGCGCAGCGCATGCGCAAATGAAATAATGTCTTCATATTTCCTTCTGCGCATACGCATCACAGTTCTAGGACGGTTCAGAATCGGTAATAAGAGAAACCCGAGGCTCTGGTGCACAATAGGTCCCCACGTATTTAACACTTTTTTGGGATTTTTTTGCAAGATTATCTTAAACTGAATATTTTTAAGCATAAAAATTGTTGGATGAATGTGTTTTATCTTTAAAAAGCGGCAAAAAAACGTATTTTAGGTACAGGCGACGGACAGTAAATATGTTAAATTTTCTACACGGATTCAGTAAAAACATCACATATTAGTACTTTATTACCTTACGTGGAATGATCTAATTTAAGCACAAAAATGTAACGAATCTTCTTTGTAAGCATAAAAATTAAGAAAATATATTTATTTACATCAGCTCAAGCTAGCAATTTTATGACTTTTTCGATTGACAGTTAATCGATCATCGGTATGTCATCTATGGCCTTCGCATAGAATTTGCGACGTTGTCAATAAAATTACTTTATATGATTTTCTTCTGAAATAAAGTTGTTGTGGAGGGACTTAAAACGGTAAGTTATCACTTTAGTGCAACAAAAATTGAACTGTCTAGTAGCTTATTCGTTAGTGTGGATTATTTTAAAGCAATTTCTGAAATAAAATTTGCGGATTTTTCAGGTTCTACGAAAATATAAGTTTTTTTAATATATACTGTTTTTCGACGCGTAATCAATGAAGTTTTGTCATTAGGCTCAATTAGGTTAGCCTGGTTATTTGGAAGGTGGTAATGCATTGGTTAGCCTGGTTATTTGGAGGGTGTTAATGCAATGGTTAGCCTGGTTATTTGGAGGGTGGTAATGCATTGGTTAGCCTGGTTATTTGGAGGGTGTTAATGCATTGGTTAGCCTGGTTATTTGGGGGTGTTAATGCATTGGTTAGCCTGGTTATTTGGAGGGTGGTAATGCATTGGTTAGCGTGGTTATTTGGAGGGTGTTAATGCATGGTTAGCCTGGTTATTTGGGGGTGTTAATGCATTGGTTAGGTTAGGTTAGGTTAGATATTCTGGTTATTTGGAGGGTGGTAATGCATTGGTTAGTCTGGTTATTTGGAGGGTGTTAATGCATTGGTTAGCCTGGTTATTTGGGGGTGTTAATGCATTGGTTAGGTTAGGTTGGTGGGGAGTGTTTGGAAGTACGCAGATCACATCCATTTCGGAATCTTACTGAACAAATCCGGGAAAAATATATTTTTAAACAATTGTGCTAAATACTGTGTAATGATTTTATTGTCAATTTATTTTTATAGTGTTTTTGTTTTGCCTCGTTTATTATATTTTTAATTTTTCGTGTTCTTAAAGTGCGTACTAAATGTAAAAAAAACGAATATAAAGTAGAACGTTTTCGTCGATTTTACACAGGGTGAGTATGGCAACACTGTGCATAACCTTGTATTTTACTGTCTTTATGAAGGTTATAATAGGGAGTTTTCGCATTGAAATGTAGTGAAAATTTGGAATTTTCAATTATTTTTTTTCGTAGAAAAAGTGGTTCATCCAACAATTTTTTTCTTTTAAACCATTCCATTAACTATGGGATCCACATTAAAAATTAAAAAAACCACGATTTCGTGGGGACCTGTTCTGCACAAGACCCGAAACCCGAATTAATAAGCTATTATTAAATACTTAAAGTTTATATAAATAGTACTGAAGCTGTGGTTGGTTCCTTGTGAAACATCGTTGAAATATTAGTATTTTAATAAAACACGCTTTTAGATGTATCAAATATATATATATATATATATATATATATATATATATATATATATATATATATATATATATATATATATATATATATATATATATATATATATATATATATATATATATATATATATATATTTGCTATGGGGGTGAACTCTCTGAACCCACCCCCATAACAAATATATATATAGTTACAGTGTAGTTAGACGATTCGTTCTTAAAAAACTCTTGAAAAAGGCCTAACAAACCGAAACATATATGTAGAGTTAAAGTTACTCTTATTAAAAGTTTTTTGATACATCTAAAAGCGTGTTTTATTAAAATACTAATACTTAAAGTTTATGTTATGTAGTGTTGTTTAAAAAAAATAGAAGCTATAGAACAAGCGATGTTCAATGCATGTTTCAGGAAATATACCTTAGGAAAACGTTAAGCATTTTTGTGTTGGCTAGAAAAATTTTTAAGTAAAGCCCTACACTCAAAATGCGCTGATTCGTCAATTTGGAGCATCCATGCATCCATGCATCCATGCACATCGTGAGTATGATGTGGTTCGTCTGTGCGGTTTGTCGATGCGATTCGTTAGTTTGTTTGGAAATTCGTCGGTTGTGTTAGTGATATTTTTTTTGGTCCACTCAAAAACTGACGTTCCGCCGAACTGTCGCACAACCCATCGCATCGACTCATTGGCTCACCAAATCAACGCATTGTTGAATCGCATCGGCGAACCGCATCAACGAATAGTGAGTATGGGGCTGAAAAAGCCACCAAATATCTAGTTTCAGTTGGGATCTACGTAATGGTATTTTACAAAAAAATATCTTACTTATTTTTAGATTACATTTTTAGCAAAATATGCACGTTTCTTCAAGGAATGAACCCACCATAAAGCCACATAATTTACATGAAAGGCAAAAAACAATAAAACAACATATATTCGGTTTTCTATGCTATTTATAGAATATTAAAGGAAAATCTAGGCCAAAACTGAAATCGGATGGGACTGTTTCTGAATACGTAATATAAACAAAACGATCGAACATACATACAGTATACCGAATGTTTATACCTACATAAATAGTTATATCGAACACATCACATTAATAAAACATAATATCTCGATATGAGGTATGTTTTTTTGGCTTGAATTAGTTAGTTCATAGTAAATATCCCCATATTAACGTCTGTTCGAATAAATATGATCCTAATTAATGGTAATGCAGTCTAACATACTAGTAGTTGTCAATATAGCTTATGTTAATTATTATAGTGATGAATATCGATATATTTCGCTATATTATGAGCTGTATAATTACTACTACAGGCATATCTGCAATTTGCCATAAAGCTAATAAATCGATGCCGAAAAATACGTACTATGATCAAGGAAAATTAGATCCCGAAAACCAATGACTGAAGGAGAATTACCCGAAAACAATTAATCGAATAGAAAATGACCCGAAAAGAAATATCGCCGAATTACAACTGACAATTTACAGGAAAAATTAATTTTTGGTAAAATACTGCTCTAATATAGAATATTTAAACACGGTCCATTTAATAAGAACCAAACCAAAGCAACAATAACAGGGTGTCCCAGAAATAAGGCAAGTATTTTAAGGGGTGGTAGATCTCGGTAAAAGAAACATATTTTCTCTTTATCGTTTTTCAAATAAGTCCAAAATAACGGAGTTATTTTACTTTGAAAATTTCCAAAAAAAAATATTTTTTGCTAAAATTTTGAGAACCACTGGATCTTTTCTGGATTTTCTTTTTTGTAAATTTAATCTAATACCTAAGTTGCAATATTATCAAGAAATTACGTTTTTTAACTAAAACCTAAAAAAAAATTTTCAAAAAATTTCGAATTTTCAAATATCTTTTCGCGAAAAAAACTCTTGTGTTTTCAGTTAAAACAGGCGTGTTTCTGGGGTTGAACTATACTACCAGTTAAAATACTTGCACTTATTTCTAGGACGCCCTGTATATTAAAAAATAGTGTGCGCACTAAGTGCGCATATTTGAAGTGAAACTTCTTACTAACACCTATTAAATTGAAGGTTTAAAATGTTGAAAATATACCTAATAAATTAAGAATTAATAAATAATTTGGTCCACTTTTATAAAATTTGTTTTAAAATGTCCGTCTGAGGACTCCATTCGGGTATCTCCATCCACGTGCCTACTTTGGTTCCAATCGACCCACAACTAAAAATCCTGATGATTTCGTCCATTTAGCGGCATCGGCATCGGTTCGAAACGTCGAGGGCGCCATCCTGTGGTTCTTCCCCAATTATGCCAAAATCGACCCACATATTTCTTCAATATCAAAATCAAATACGTTTAAATAAAATATACGACGGCCTCCCCATAAGAGCAATGAGATGATTTACGTCCCAGTATTGAAGGAAGACAGAAAATCGAGTCGAATGGTTTCAAGACATAGGTTCGTCCTTGTTTAGTCAAACCTCCTACAATACAAGGATAGACTTATGTAGGAAATGCATTGAAATTCTATAGCCATCCATCAATATCGGGACAGGAATTTAAGCGGTACCCTCCGTATACTTTATTTTAAACGTATTTGATCAAAATACTTAGCCCCACCATAATGAAGATGTAAACGAAACGTCACGCGTCGTATCCAACTTTGCAGGGTGGGATAGTCTCACATAGCCTATCCACCAAATTTGGTGGCGATCGGACGACATCAACTTTTGACCTTTCTTACGTCAAAACTATCACACATTCAAATACTTGACTGTGTCCCACACAGTCAATATATAATTAATATTAAGTAATATTAATATTCCGAGTTTCAGCCTCTCCAAAGACCCATCTCAACTTTCTTAGGCTCTCCTTTCCACTTTTTCTCTCGTGTGTCGTGTCGTACGTGACACGACACGACACCATGAAATTTTACACCCTGCGCGCGTAAAGAAGTTTCAGTTCAAAAATTGTATTAATCATATCTCCAATAAATTGTTTCTCCACCCTTGTATTTTTGATAACGGATCCTTGTATTTTTTGTAACTAGGAAGTAAAAGTTTCTGTTTTTCCTTTTTAGTAACTAGAAATTCGACTGCCATTCTACGTGTTTATACTCGACTGACGATAAGCATAATAAATACAATTTATCAAAAATTGGCAAAGATGACAATGACATGATAATTACTGATTTTTTTTATTTTATATTATTACTGGGCAATTTTCCATCAGGGCAAAATTCGTTTTGGTGATTTGCCTTCGGGCAATTTTCCGGCCACGCTAAAAATTAGTTTTTGTTTACGTTTCGCAATTTTCTCACATAAATTAAAACAAAAGAAAAACCAAATTCATAACATGATTAACAGAAATTTAACGAGAAGCAGTTAAAATATTTTTCAAAAATCGCCATGTTTTGTGATACCTATCGATAAATATACCCATCACTAATATCGATTTTTTTCTAATTTTAACAGGAAACACGTCTTCGTCGTGCCAATGAAACGGTGCATCTCCGGCTTTCTCTTCAAAGGCTGTCAAAAGATCTGCCCGACCTACTACGACCCAGTTTGTGGCACCGACAACATGACCTATAGCAACACGTGCTTCTTGGAAATCGAAAATTGTAGGTCGAGGTCGCTGGTCACCATGAAAAACATGGGCACTTGCTCGGAACCTGTCAACGAGATACCCAAGAACTACTTGTACTGAAGAAGGAGAGCCAGATTTAGATGTTTCGGTCGATATTTTGGTGGAAAATTAAGCGACAGCGGTGTAAAAAGATCGGGATTCCAACCTGCTATTGAAAAAATGTTAAAATTTCTTATGATCAAAAAAAAAAGAGAAATTAGTTGAGCTAGAGTATCTAGATCTTAGAGTAATAGGTATATCATTTTTTATAATAACTAATTTCCAGTCTGACCCTTGTCTGACCTGACAAACAAAATGTCTCATTAATGTTTAATGTTTAACACAAAAAATGTGTTTTTTGTATTCTTTGTTATAAGAGATTGTTTACCTATAATCTAGATTTATCCAAATTTATTCAATATTTATGAGTCAATTTTATTTACATTGGGGAATTCATTAAAAATATCAAAGTTAAAATTATTGCGCTTAAGGGTAATCACACACATACAGTTTTTCTCCAAGGTACAACCGCAATCGAAACCTTGAGGATTGCGGATGACTCAGATATGGACTGAAACATATACGTCAGTTCTTGACTCGTTTATTCAGGGTCCAAATATGCTCGGCCATGTGTTCTTTATGCTCGTTGAAAAATATCTCAAGGCTTGGACTGCGCAGTCTATCCACGAGGAACTGAATGTGTCTGGCTATTTATACATTTTAATTATTGTTAAAATGTTTTTCGTAAAATACAACAATTTTTTATCTTCACTGAGATTGTAAATTAAAAATAGAAAATAAATCAAAATATACCTAGTATACCTACATAATCGTGATAGTAACATGTAGACTATAGTAGATTTGTTTGGTGGTAATATAATATAATATATTTTTTATATATAGAATATATAAAAATAATTCTGTTTGTTAGAATTATGCTGTGTTATTATATATATTTTTTTTTGTTCACACTGCCAATGGCTACTATGACATAATATGTTTTGTTAGCTTATTATTAATCTCTATTTTATTTATGGTCCTATATATTGACATAACATTTTCTTCCCAATAAAAGATTTTCCATCGGCTGACAAAGTTCTGCTGCAATACTATGTACCACCCTGTATAATATAAATTTCTCGCAGAGAATAAATTGAAAATTGTGCCAATCGTGTTCTAGGAAATAGTAGAGAAAAATAATTTATTTTAATATTTTATTTAAATTATGATAATTTATAATATTATTTTAGAAATACACATTTTTAGGAATGTATACTACTAACTTAAATAAAGGTTATAGATTTAGTAATTATGTTTTTTTTTTAATCGCATTATTATAGTAGATCATTTCCCTATCGTGCTTCAAAAATTAAAAGCTCGGCAAAGAAGCTAGGCTTAAGGAAACAGAAAACTAAAAAGTGTATTCTTATCTGTTGCTACGATACCAGCAATTATTATTGTTGTGTTAGTAGCATATGGTTTCCCCTGTTTTTTGCTTACCATATGTTGTAAGTAATTAGTAACACTATTAGGTAAGTAGGATATATTAGTGTAAGTAATTAGTAAAATTTTTATTTTATATTTTCCTTTGTTTGTATATTTTAATTCTTATTTTTCTTTACTTAAGTAAATTTTAAATGGATAATAACTTCAATTTGAGAGTAGTTACACTGTAATTAATTAGAATTGTTTGTAGAAGTTGAAACTTAAAACAGTATGATGTTTAAGGTAAAATAAGAAGTAATTTAAAGAGTGGTGGATCTGAAAAAAAGAAATATATTTTCTATATGCTATTGTTCAAAATAAATTGAAATACTTAACCGTATTATTTAACTCTTTTAAGAAACTAAATTTTAACAATATGTACAGGGTAGTCGAAATTGGCCTATTTTAACAGAGAAAACCTATTTCCTGACTAGAACAAAGCCGACATAGATGTCATGGGCTCGATTTCTGAGATACGTTTAATGGCATAAACCGCCTGTTGATATTTCCATTGCCAACTGAGATACGGCGTCTTTTTGAATTTTTGACCGTTTTAAAAAATTGCCTATAACTTTTTTATGTTCCGGAATTCTGTAAAAACGTTCAGGGCACTTTTTTTATACTTTGTTTTTTTGTCAGAAATACTTAATAAAAAATATATTTTTTTTAAATGAAAATCATAGTTAGTTGGGTCTATGAACTTAAAAAATGCTGGCGCTTAACTCTTTCTAACGATATAAAGTTAGAGGTATCTATTTCTAAACACAAAAGAAATAGGTGGTTTATCTTTATATCGAAGCGGGCCTTGATTTTGTGTTGACCTATTTGCCTAATTATTTTTTATCACAATTTAATATTGTACGAGCCCCAACAACTATATGTTGGAACAAGGTCTTTTTTTGCAATAAAAATAGTAATTTGTTAAAACGACTCAATTTATTTTGTTTATTATTCTAAATTCAAACATTACATTATGATCTAGACAATTTTACTATATTTTTATAACTTTGCAAACAAATCACTTTTGTTAATAGCTTATTTTGTCAAAATCAAGCCAAATTTGCCGACAACTATATATTGGGACAGCACAACAAGAAATTTGTTTAATACGGAGTTACATCACCTTTCGTCTTAGCAACTGCCTGAACTCTTAATGGCATTGTATTTACCAAAGATTGGCACATTTGAGGAGAAAAATTATCCCAAATTTCCTGCAGCTTTGTCCGCAAATCAAAAATTGTTCGTTGAAGGAGGTTTCTTAAATATTGCTTCATTTTATGCCACACAGTTTCTATAACATTGAGGTCCGGGCTACTTGCAGGATGGGATAGAACTTTTATATTATTATTACCGAACCAATTTTTAGTTAATTTTGCTGAATGGCACGATGCTCCATCTTGTTGGAAAATATAGTCTTCGTTTGGAAACAATTCTTGAGCACTAGGCAAAAGTGAGGTCTCAAGTATATGTTGATATTTTTGGGCGTTAACAGTGCCATCTATAAAATTTAATTTGCCCAAACCTCTTGCTGACATGCAACCCCAAACCATAATCCCCTTAGGAAATTTAACAACCCTCTTTAAGCAATCTTTATGAAAGGCTTCTGCTTTATTTCGTGTTATTCGTTTTCGATGATCTCCAACGCAAACATCAAATTTAGACTCATCGCTAAGATTTTGCCCAATTGTAGCGATTTTTCTTTTGAATTTCTGTCAGTAGCGGTTTTTCTTTGGCTTAAATAAGAATTTGTATCAATAATCTTCAGGCAATTGATTATTCACACAAAATAAAGTTTACCTTGTAAAACCCCAGACCGCATTTATGGATATACATATTTTCGGCAACATTCTCTTGATATATTTAAACCAGTTACACTATTCCATTTAACTGTTCCTTTGCGAAGAGTACTTCTTCTCGCAGTCTTGCAAATTTTTACTAAATTTCGTAAATCTCTCTGAGATACAACTTTTGGTCTTCCCGAACTTTTACCTCTAACGTCTACATTGGCAGAATCGTCGTATTTTTTTATTATATTAAAGACCGTGGTTTTTGGAATACTTCAATCATCAGAAATTTTTCGAATTGTTTTTCCCGTACTGTATCGACGAATGATAATTTCGCGTAGTTTTTGATTTGTAGCTTTTCCACGGACCATTACTTTGAATGAAATTAACAAAATTGAAAATTAAAAAAAATTTAAATTACTTACAGTAGATCTCACTACTCAAAGTATCGAGTCACTTACAAGCTGTCAATGCTGAAGTAAACAGTTTGCGACATTTGTGACGTTTATAGCAAAGCCGCCTATGATGATATTAATTATTTAAAAATACTTGTCCCAACATTTAATTGTCAGCAAATTTGTCCTTTTATGAACAAAATCCGCTACTGTAAATATGGATTGATTTACAAATTCATAAAAATATTGTCAAGTTGTTTAGGATATATGGCTATGTTTAAAAAGTCATTTTGAGAAACCAGGGCAATAATTCCAAAATATGACCTTGTCCCAACATATAGTTGTTAGTAGAGACTTTTGAAATTGCATAGAGACTTTTGAAAAGGTAAATTAACAATCTTGATTAGTATTACTAATTACAATAATCAAAATCGATACTATAAACAAAGAACAAATCTAAAAAAACGTATTTTTTACTTTCGTAACGATTATTTTGTGCGAATTTCAGCTCTCTCCTAGATAGTTAAAACACAAAATAATATGGCATATAACAAAAATCGTTTATTCCAAAACTTTGAGTACCTATAGTTGCCAAACATATTCATCAAATCGTAAAAATTACTTAATATAAAGCTAAGTATCTTGAAAGAAAACGTGTATTTTCCTGCGATATAACATCAAACTTTTTAACAATATCAAACGATTATAGTTACAAATATATAGTCATTATATAAACTTAAACTCGAGTTCTAGAAAATGTACAAAAAATTACCGATTTAAAAAAAAATGAACAAATATTTAAGATAAAATACATGTTTGAGATATTCTATTATATACACTGTAAGAAAAAAGGTTAATTATTGTTGTACCATGTGATCGAATAAAACAGCCGTAGACGCAATAATGATCGATCTATACTCCTATCATGACGACTTTTTTCGATCAGACGGTGCTTAAATAAATATGTATAGAAAAAATACCTTAAGTAAAGGTAAGTCAAACTAAACACTGGTAGAAATTTGAGAATGGAGTTGTCCCCAAGATCTCAAAGTTTCTATGACAAAATTGATGTCATTGTACCAATGTTCCTTGTCTTCTAACGTATCAAATGACAGAAAATAGTGAATGACTTCTCCGTTATTCTTAACTATCAAAAGTAAAGTTTTTGGTCGTGGACATAGACTTCTGTCTGCAGGTGACGCTTCCTCCAAGACATTTTTCAAGTCTATGGCTCCAATTGGATCGGCTGAAGATGATTCTTCAGATGGATAATTCCAATATTCCAGGAGTGAACCGACAAGAAGACACCATCTGCGATTCCACACTAAATGTGATTTTTCTTCTAAAAAAAAGAAGATTTTAAAAGACGTATCATAAATTGTCATATATTGTATAAGTGTCGTATACTGTCAAAAAGTAGTAGTAGTAAATATTAGACGATCAAATCTATTTTCCAAGGCTTCTTGATTAAAAATTTGTGATTTTATCTTTACCACAGCCATGGCACTCTAGATTGAAATTTAAAATACAATTTTTTTTACATCAAAATGTCATTTTCTATCAAATAAAGTAAAAAAAGTCAAAAGTTGTAGTTATTTCCGATGAAACAGGAAATTACCAGTCTATGTCATATATTAATATACCAAACCTAATTTTATTTGAAAAAATAAAAAAGTAATACTGGTCACTTTTTAAAATCGCCCTATATAAAAAATACTGTTTTATTTTTCTGGTTATTTTAAATGGAATTGTAAACTATTCTTGCTGAATTTACTTTATTTTATCTACTTTTAAAAAATTTATATCTTTTAAATGTCCCTGTATATTTTTGAATCTATAATATATCTGAATAAAGACGTCGAAAAGTTTGTTCATGGAACAGATGTCAAAAATTAATACGTAGTTGACTATTAATGGTCTACATATAAAAAATCAATGATACATTTGTTTATTGTCAATATTGCTAAACTTAGTCATACACTTTACATTAAAATTATTGCTAGAAAATTTTAATTTATTTAAAATGGCCCCTAGGTAAACAATTACGCTTTTATACGAAATGTTTATATCTAAATTTAGGCAAAACAAAGTATTTATGTACTTAAAATGAATTATTACGAAAATATACAAAAATTTGTTTTTTTACTGAAACACACACGTCCATGGGCCTAAACACAGTGGACAACGGTTTATTCCGGTTTACGGATAATTTTTTGTAGTTTATATCAAATATTCAATTGAATAGAAACTTTAATCCTAATAAATAACATAACTTCTATGTATATCAATATCAATATCGATACGATAGTATTTAGTGGAAATGAGCACATTGCTGTTGAGTTTGAAGCGAATAATAAACATGTTCAAAAGAAACTGTGAAAATGTTGACGTTGATAGGGAAAGGCCGTTGGAGCTGTTTAAAGAATATAAAATATATTTTATATTCTTTAAACTGTGGATAAAGATTCTAGCGAAGCAACGAAATAAAATGTATTTGTATGCAAGTGTTTATGTTAAAGCTACGAGTACAGGGTGGGTCAAATTCGACGCTTTTAAAGGGAAACACCCTTTTTTATAGGAGATAGTCGAAAACTAATAAACTAAAAACATGATGGTGAAAACCGCACATCGATATCTGTTACCGTTTCGAAGTTACGGGGTGTGTTTCAAAAATGTGCATTTAATTTAAACAAATCGCTGTAACTTTTTTGCTATGGAAAATTTTCAATTTTTATGAAAACAGCTTATTGAGTTTATAATCATCTGCTGATGATGCTAACATGGTTAGCGAAACGCGCGTCCAGTGTAAAAGTAAAAGTGTTTTGGTGTATTGTGGTGATTTAGTGTTTTTATTTTGCTGTGTAACACCAAAGGTTCCAACCCTCAACTGTAATATACCGATTAAGTCATTTAAAAGTCCAGACGGCCACTACACTACTTGCGAAATAAGCCGAAGTAGGGCAAAGTCGAATAGTGAAAAGGGTTGTTTCGTGTTTCCTCGTCTAATGAAAATAAGCCGAGACGGCACAGAGGCAAAGTTAGACAAGGAAATATTTATGACCTCTTCACTATTCGACCATGACCTACTTCGGGTTAGAGTCCTCGCAGATGACTTTAGTAAAGTAGTTACAAGTTACAAATAACGTAATTATTTTTAGAGTGCTGCCACCATCGGAGAATATCGTAAACAACCGGCATACCGTCCTGGTCATCCAATTACTGTGTATAGGATTTTAATTTTTATAAGAATCGTTTTATGATAGCTGACAAAGTTTAAGACGGAAACAGTTTAACAATTTATTTCTCACATATTCTATCTTTACTGTCAGCTGGCCGATTTTTTAAGTACGCAACGATTACAAATATTTACGCAACGTCTTCACCATGCGGTTCGTGGATGCGATTCGTTAGTTCGTCTGGAAATTCGTCTATTTTGTTCGGTATATTTCTTTTAATGGTTCGCCCAAAAATCGATATTCTGTCAAATCGCCGCACAACCCATCGCACGGACGCGTTTGCGCAACAAATCGACCTATCGACGAACCGTGTCAGTGTACACATTAAGTGTACACATTAAGTATTGATCTTTATTATAATATATAGCTTACTGTAACACTTAAATAAAAACTATACATTTGTATATTTATGGTTATTGTGCTACCTTTTGAGGGATGTGAAATAAATGATTTATTTATAATAATATTGAATTTTTGCAGGGTGGTGTGTGTTAAAAAACTAGTGTTACAACGATTGTGATGATTGTGTGTTACAACGAATGTTACAACGATTGTGTGTTACAACGATAGTGTTACAACGATTGTGAGTATGGTATTACATTATCATAATGTTATAGTATGAAATATACCTACTACCAGTTTTGTTTAATATTGGTACAGAAAACTTATCAGTATAAAGTTTTACTTATCTTTAGCCTTTTTAATGCTGTTTGTAATCCTCTATGTCTATAATAATGGACAACGAGTAATTAGTAATTCTGAATATATCTATAAAAACTTTTAGTTTTAAGTACGCCTATGACTGAAATGCAGCGCGCACCTTCTCCTTCTAGTCAGCGGCCATAATGTCAGGTCCAGCAGAGTCAAGAATGAGTAGAGATAAATAAATTTAAATTTATTAATTTTAGGGCCTGCTCTATTCTAACATGTAAGAAATATTTATTGATGGATAAGTACGGCAGAGATGTAATAACAAGCCGTTTTGTATGAATACCGAAATGGTATTTGAAGAACATATCAAATTATCAAATTGAATTGACAATAAATTTATGTGCCTGTGTTTTATAAACCGTCTGCAGAAAATTGACAAAAGTAATAAAAAGATGACTCATGGTAATGTTTATCCCAAATTATAAATCGATAAGAGTTCTCATTAATAATAGTAATGTGGATATATTTTCCAGAACTTACTTTAACTTTATTTAAAAATTACTTTTTTAATTTCGTACTAGTTTATAGCACTTAACAATATAATCAATCATTTGTCTGTCATCAATGTATCATATACACCTCTATAATTATTTAATACATAATCTTATACTGATTACAATGGTCGACATGTCAACAATAGAATTTGAGCTATTTACTACGATGTAATTAACTGATTATCTGCCATATTAGGTAACTGCGGATGTACATCACTAACGTAATAAAGAAGCAAAAAATAACCAATAAATAAACTAACCAATAGGTCAGTTTTTATTTAATAATACGTGGCTTTGGGTGCCAGTTGTCATGTATATGAGGATTACAGTCAACATGTTCAGTACAATACGATATACTGAGAGAGAAAAGACTATATAATACGAGAGAAGAATGCGAAGTTTATTACCTATTAAGTCGGATCGGTCGACAATAGAATTTGCGCTATTTACTACATTATGTAATTAATTGATTACCTGTCTTATTAAGTAACTGCGGATGTACGTGATTAAGTAATAGCATGTTTTACGGTTAGTTTATTTAATTATACGTACACACGGCTTTGGGTGCCGATTTGCTGGCCTCCATTCGCGAATTTCAAGTTCCAGAGCTTTACGCTCTGGGCTACTCGAGAATGGTTCTGAAACGATAGCCTCGTGCCTCCATATGGCGCGGAACAGTTCTGAACTTTATGACTCAATTGGATGGAGTGAGATTAGCAGAGAGATAGATTATTCAGAGCTGCACAACTGCGTGAATGGAGGACAGTAATTGTCGTGTGTACGAAAAGTACAGTCAATGTGTTCAGTGCAATACGATATAAGAGAGAAGAGTAAGAATTTTCCCAAGCGCATGAAGTAAAACGTCGCATTAAGTGGATATAATAAACTTTGGATTTTTTTCTCTCCGATTTACAACATCGCCATAGCGATTCACTTCTACACATGTAGGTAAATGCCGAGGGGTAAGCTGCTGACAAATTTCTGTACACTAATACCACGTATAATGGAAAAAATGCCAACTAATACCACGATTAATACTACTAATACCAAGTAATGTCAACATCTTGTACACCAAAATACACCAGCGGTTTACCCCTCCCTCCGTAAATGCTGACCCAAGACCAGTGCTGCTTTATCCATTAGGCAAGATAGGCAGCTGCCTAGGGCGGCAGGCTGAATAACAAAATTTACTTGAATTTTATTAGTTGAAAGGGGCGGCAAAATAAATGGTGCCTAGAGTACCAAATCACCTTAACGCGGCCCTGCCCAAGCCTTTCTCTTGTCGATCCGGTATAAATCTATTATCGTAGCCTTAAATAAATTAGAATAAAATAAACTATGTTAAAAACTTTCATGTATACTACTGAAATGAAGATAATATATCAAAGCTAAATGTAATCTACTACAGTTGTAGTAAAATGAGTAACTAATTGTCGAAAATCCAGATCCAACCCTGATGCAACATTTTTTTGAAACGTCTACTTATGCGGTTTGAAATTTTGATGCAAAATCCGGCAATACCGCTCAGAAGAAATGTACCCACCCATACCCGCCCAACTTTTTTCTCTTCTTAATACATTTGATTTGCCATTAATGCTGTCTACATCAGTGTCTTACACGTTAAAATCCAACCCGCAGAGTTGACCTGTCCCGATCGGTATACAAATACACAGATTTAAATAGCGAGTAGGTACATGAAAAATTTGTTATATAAATATTCTAAAAGTGTTGGGAAGTATAGTTTGTAAAAATTCTAAAAATAAAAATAAAACAGTAAATATTTTGATACCTTCGGAAGGCCTAACTTAACGTATTATAATTTATTATTAAACTTAATAATTTTTTTTAGATGAGTTCAACTACGGTCGCTAGCATAGTTTTACGCACAAATTTTGCTAGCGGAGACATAACTGGGCTATTTCGGTTAAAACGACTTTTTTTAAAGGTACATAATAATAATTTTAGAAGATATTCATAAAAATTTTAACCAATAGTTGATTAAAACAAAAGTATACCATTAATATTGCAAATTATAATTTATCCCCTCATAGTATATTTATTTATTTTTTATTTATAATTTTTATATTTTGATTATGTAATGGACACTTTATTTACTAACTTGTTCCGTCGAACTGCTTGAATCCATTTTTGCTTTTAATTAAATCTGTGTGAGAAACTGTGAAGCTATAGAATGGTGTTTCGGGAGAGTTGAATATCCGGGAAAGTTGAGTTATTGAATGTCATTGCACTCAACAACGCCCTAATTACACCCTCCTTCTAACCTAACCTAACCTAACATAACGGGTCGCCCAGTTTGGGTTTCTTTTTCACTTATATTTTACTACCGAAACAGAAACCAAAAAATATTATGACAAAGCCACGATTTTAATATTACTTCAATGCGATCTACATAAACGGTAACGGGCCCTGCGTGAAATACTTTATACGCAGCACTTCTAATTTCTGCCATTCAAGCGCTGCGGTCTGAATTTTTAAAATGAACTGAAATACACCAAGTCTATACGGTAAAACAGATTTTAGTACTGACTTTCCATCTCTTTTCTCCCACCCTGAGTCAGAACCTAGCTATGCCCATAAATAGTTACCCTTACCTGTTCCAATAGTTATAAATCCATTAGACTTATTCTTCAGCACTACCGAAGTTTCCAATACCGCTGTAAAATAACCTTCTAAAGTGGAACACAAAGGTACGTGGTGCATTCTAAAATGGGTTTTATCCCTATCCGAACAACGAATATCACAGACACCCCACAGTGTAAATGAGGACGGTTTTATGGTAAAACCACCCTCGGAAATATAGAGGTTTCTTCTGGATGAGCTGTGGTGCAAATTAAAGAAACTTCTGGGAGATGGACAAGGCTTGCGTGATTTTCTTTCCTAAACGGGCAGAAAATTTGAATAAAATTAGACGCTTTACTAGGGATGTCCAAAAATATCGATATTGAAAAAATATACATACTTACTTTTTTGTGATGTAACTTTGTATCTTCTCCTGCGTTGTCCACCTGTCCGACCTTCATAGAATAGACAGCTACAGAAGCGTTAAAATTCGTGCACAAGTCTGTCAAAACGAACGTCTTATTTGCTTTGACCTCGCCATTTTTGTCGGCTGTTAGAACCTTGCTGGACAGGACCGTTTTACCGCTGTGGATTATCACAACGAAATACTCGATATAGTCTTTCTTGGGACACATTTCTGTGACTGCATCTCCCTTTAGATAGTACACGATGTCTGATATTTCTAAAGTTCCAGAGTATTTGTCAGTATTGTCATTTTTTCCGTAATATTCTACATTGTCTATAGCCAATTGGATTTCTTCCTTAGTACAACCTGAATAATAAAAATTAAAATAAGATTATAGCATGTAAATTTAATAAAATTAAAGAGTTAAACTATAAAAGCCTAAAGTGCATAGACAATGAGCTTCGATCAGCGAACTACCAAAAAGTTCTTATATCATGATTCCGCCAATGTCTAGCTTAGGTCAATAGGTCAATAGGGAAGATGTATACCACGACTTTTTTATTTATCTGAACTGTTTTCAGTATTTTTCATTAACTTTTATTTTATTGATCATTTTATTTTGGCTATCTGAACTAGTGGTGGCAATACCGGTTCCACATGAGTCTTTGAAATACCGCGACAAAATTGTAACGCTCGTGCTAATACCGCGCGAATTTGTAACCGATGTTCCGGCTTCCAAAGTGTTCCAAAGTGTCGCTATTTTCGCGTATGGGGTGTTTCTGATCACTGTACCTACCTACTCCCATCCCTGCCGTTATCTCTGCGTTCGTGCAAATTCATAAATAATAACAATTCATTAACAAATTTTGTAAATAATAAACAACACGCAGATGGCTAGAAGAATTTTGTTATGTTAGCTTTCAATTTTGAAAATAAAACTACTAATATAAAATACTATAATTTATTGATATTCAATACTTATTTACTTATTTACCATCTTTTCTTCAGACTAGCTTTTTATAAGTTTTATATTTTTGCCAATAATATTTAAATTTATATTTTTCTAATACACGTTATAATCGTCAGAATTTATATTAAAATGCATATATTTGTAAGATAATTATATTTTCTCTTAAAATATGTTTACTCTTTCTTATTTTTTCTTAAAATCTGTTTACTTTAGAAATATTTTAGCTTAAACAACAAAAAGTAACATAATTTGAATCATTATTCGAGATACCTACGCCATGTGCTATTTTTGTCTACATGTATGTTTTTATCTACGTATATATTCCTTATTGCTGGAAAAATTAGAAGTAGAATGTTCATGTCAGATAATCAAAATAAAATCAGTCATTCTTCATTCCAGTATGTTACTAAAATGTTATTCTCTTTCTTTGCAGACTATACCTACTCTAATCGAAATTATATTTTTAATTAACTGAAAGTAGCTTTACAAATTTCCTTTTTTTGTGTCATATTTCTTCTTTGCTTTTTCTTATTTTTGTAAAAATGTTTATTTGTAACTGTCTAATGTATGTACCTAACATGTATTTATTATTAATCAAAAATGCCTAGTACCTAGACCTACTGAAAAATCGCGATCTCGAAAGTAACGTAACGACTGTAACGAGAGCGTCAACGCCAATAGCGTCCGACCAAAGCGCGATAGATGAAAACTCGACTCTAGAAGCGCCTCAGCTGTCGCGCGACCACTGGAGCAAAATACATCGCAGTATAGGTCGTTATATACCAGTTACATCTGTTCGCGACACACAAACCCGCGACTCGAGCGCCACGCGACGGCTGGAACGAAACACGTCCGCCGCGGTCGAGGTCGCGCGTCGCTACAGTAGTAACTGGTATTACTACTATTTTAGCGTACATTTAGTTAAAAAGCACAGTCACCAAGGTGATAAAAACGATTCCATCAATAGTCCTTTCTCCAGAGAAAAGCCGTTTCTATTTTTTTTTCATTGCTATAATTTTTCCAAATTTTTGTTAAGTTGTACTTGTATTTGTGATTTAAAGTTAAAATATCTACATATATAAAATGCTAATGTTTATCTGTGTCGTCTCTACTGAAGTAACGACTTGCTCTAGAAAGTTGCTTTTTTTACTAAAAGATAGCTAATTGGCTCTTCTAAAAACTGTCGTCGCCGAATTTTTTGTTTTTCATTTAATTAAAAAAAATAAGAAGTATTTTTTTCCTGATGTATGTCGTGGCGGATGCGCCAGGCTTCAACTAGTAATAAATAATTTACGAAAAATGGTTTAAGTTACTACAAATATAAAATTCCCAAAAAATCATCAGTAATGGTGTCAGCGTTGGCAGCATAACATTGGTTGCGGTATTTAATTACAATATTTGGTGACAGCGGTTTATAACACTGACGGCAGCGATGGGCCCCATCACATTTGAGTAATCACTACTATTGGTGAAACAGATTAATCACAAAAATTAAAAAAGCGTAAAACACAACCGGCAAATGATCGTCGACCTAACTTTATATTTTAATACGTCTACATAATACAAATTAGATCAACATTCATAAACCGGAATTGAAGTCAGCCAATTAAAGTACCCTGGCAAGCGCGCTAATTCAGTGGCGTAGTAATTAAAACATCGCAAGGCACGTCTATGACAATTTTAAACTGTAAAAAATATACTAGAAGATAGAAACAAGGAAACAAAATGTTATTGGTATGTGGATACCATCATTGATGGAACCGAATAACCGCCAGTGAGTATTCTTAAAAAACTGGCGAGTGTTTATAGCTTATATCTAGAATCGGTAAAGAAAAAGACGTTCTCTTGGTTACTTACTAGCTACTAAAAGAATTTTTTCAGCTTCAATACACTCTGGGCTGCCATAGTCTCCAGAGTTCTTGCAAAAACTCAGTGCTTTAGATGCTTGAAAAATAATTCCGTTTTGTACGAACAATTCGCGCATCAGGTTTTCTTCTCCACCAACTGCATCGCCATCTGCTGTGTAAGATTGGCATCTGGGTTTCCCACCTTTTCTAAAAAGATAAATGAAATTATTACATATCTTGCACAAAAACGCTTTTGTACACAGTCATGATACAAAAAAAATTTGGTTAAAAAATAAAAGAATCACGTACTTATTTCTTGCATCTGGATGTTTATCCCTAAACGAACAAGCTCTTCTTATACTTTTCCTCATTGAACTGTATAAGGAACCCGCTTTGGAAAATATGGAGGATACATTTGTAGTATCCATGTTAGCGGAGGTGTTCAGCTTTGTACTGTGAAATCCCCCATCCTAGGAAACATAAATACAAAATTATATCGATTTGTTTTATTATTTTTAAATAACGCCAGTGGCGGCAGGTAGGTTCTGAAGGAGAATGGACCAGTGGCGGATCTAGGCGTGGGCAAGGTGATGGGTACCTGCCCACGACGCCAGGCGCCAGGGGTGCCGTCGAGGCGTCAAAATGTCTTGGGGGGGGGGGGGTCTACACATTTTTTGATTGTGAGGGCACCAAATTTTGTCTTTGCCCACGACGTATTTTACCCTAGATCCGCCACTGAATGGGCACAACCTCCAGAAGAGAAAAACTACATAAAGTTTATTCTAGTTTTCATGCTAGAAATGACGATATTATTCGATATATAAAATAAATCGTAAAAATATCATCATGCACTTAATTATATACTTATTACTTTAATTTTCTTTTGATGTTGGGTGGGCGAATGCCCTTGTGGCCCTCACCACCAGCCGCCACTGAACGACACTATACAGGGTTGTCCAAGTTATACCACATGAAGTATTATAACGATATGATTAGATTTAGAAGTTGTAAGTGATGGGATTATTGGAGGACTACTAAAGCTACCATTTATCATATTAATAAAAATATCCAAGTTGTATTTTTAAAATGGAACACCCTGTATATTATTATATTTTTAGTTTCTACGATTAAAATAATGGTAAGTTTCATTAAGGTATACCGCATTTTAATTTTTCCGTTTCTGAAATATTTACGATTTTGTAAAAATGTAGTAACATTTATTAACATTAATTTAAGAAACATAATTTTAATGCTTAATTTCTCTAGGCGTATTTAAGTTTTCAAACACGTTTATACAGTGTCTAAAAAAATATATACTTCTAAAATAATTACTAGCTTTAAAGGGCAATAACTTCTTTAATTTATATGGAAACCCTGTATAGTTTACGTGCATCAGATGCACAATTTAATTGTCTATCAAATTTTATAACGCCATTTTAAGCCATCTCTTCGGGCTTTCGTAGAAAATGTACACTAATATAATTCAAACTTTATTAATCGGTATTTATCAATATATCCATGGAATCTTGACAATTTGGATTATTTTTAGAGATGTAACAAATTTTCAAATTGTACAAATACTATAATATTGTCGATATAATTCGCTTATTGCTTTAAAAATAGAAAACTATTTAAATATTTGTAAAAGACGAGCCAATTATTCACAATTATACCCAATTAAACCCAACCCAACCTAACTCAAAAATTATCTTCGTTTAGTTGATTAATAATTGCTCCAAATACTGAAAAATATTAAATTTTGTATGTGTATGAAATAGTGTGGTAGTAAAGTTACACCTTCTAAATTTTATTTTATTTTTTGACAAATGGCACAGCTTTTTTGACGAATGCTTATTTATAACAACCAGAGACGTTCACATTCATAATTTATTAATATATTGATTTTTGATTCAAATCCACCTTTATTTAGAATAATTTATTATACAGGGTGTCCCAGAAATAAGTGCAAGTATTTTAACTGGTAGTATAGTTCAACCCCAGAAACATGCTTATGAGGGTTTTTTCGCGAAAAAAAAATGTTGAAAATTCAGAATTTGTTGAAAATTTTTTTTGGAAATTTTTTTAGTTTTTATTTAAGAAACATAATTTCTTGATAATATGGCAACATAGGTAGTAGATTAAATTTACAAGAAAGAAAATCCAGAAAAGATCCAGTGATTCTCAAAAATCATTTTTTTGGAAATTTTCAAAGTAAAATAACTCCGTTATTTTACTTTGAAAATTTTATTATATGTTTCTTTTATCGAGATCTACCACCCCTTAAAATACTTGCACTTATTTCTGGGACACCCTGTATAACCTAACCTAACATAAGTATATTTAGTAAATAATAATACAAGTAATTTATATTCAGTAAAAAAAACTTCAGTGCGCCTTAAATAGTTTTAAAAACTTCTTAGTGTTAAAAATATTCTTAAGGCGAGTTCTCACTGGTCATTTTTATTGACTGATTTAATGAACGTCAGAACACTCGATCACTAAAAATGAATCACAATTTTGCCTCTTCATTAAAAGTGAAAAGGGGGTCACTTTCTGTCATTTTTACTGATCATTTTATTAAAATGAAAACGCAATGAATAATGAGAACATATGTACTATGAAAACCAAGTCATAGAAAATGAATAGGTTTTTAGAGACTAAAACATGGGAGTTGACAGTTTTAAAATGATCATATTTTATGAGACAATATGAACGCAAGGCAGATTCATAAAAAAAGATTCATGAAAACTGATTCACTAAAAGTGACCAGTGAGAACTCGCCTTTAGAGATATGAAGCATTAAAATTGTTACTGCATTTTCACAAAATTCTAAATATTTCAAAAACGGTATGATTAAAATGCGGTAAACCTCAATCAAATTCAGCATTGTTTTAATCGTAAAAACTAAAAATGTAATAATATACAGGGTGTTCGATTTAAAAAATACAACTTTGATATTTTTTATTTATTTGGGACACTCTGTACCTTTTGCAAATACCTCTAAATTGTATCTGAAGTAGTCTCCAATTATCAATTTCTAAAAATTTAATCATTTGACTACAATACTCCGTGTCGAATAGCGTGAACAATTGTACAAATACTAGCGTGAACAACACTGTATATTTTATGAGATATTATACTCGCCCTAAAAATCTAGATCCGCCTCTGGTAACGCTTAAATAAAATTACTTACCAATGATTGTGTCTCAAACGATAAATCACCCAAAGCGTTCTTCAAGAACTTGTTAGGGTCGTAATCCAAATCAGTCGATATGACTGTAGAGTCCAAAAAAGTCTCTTCTACTGAAGTGTCTTTGTTTAGATCGTCGGTCGACTGCAAAAAATCGAACTCGTTGTCCGATCTAGTAGGAAACAGCAAGGAAAAATAACTTCTTCCATCGTACAAGTCCTCTGGAGTGTTTATTGTTCTCAAACTACCAGCAGAATAGTTTGAACTGGCTCCGTCGTCGTCGGTAGAGTCTCTGGATACTCTTCTATGGTAGATTCGATTGATACAGTGTGTTAACTGGTCTTCGTATTTGTCGTTAACCTATTTAAAAGAAACAGTTTTTCATTGGGATGTAAGTGCGGTATATACAAGGTGAGTTTTCTACGTTACAAGGTTGTTTTCAATGGGTACCTCGGAAACAACTGCTGGAACTAGAGAGTCGGTTAAATATATGCGCCTTTCGGACTTTTGAATAAGTATGGCTCACTAGATATTTTGAAAAAAAAAATCGGCTATTTTAGAAATGCTTCATAATTTCATTATAGTCTATTTTAGACTGCTCTCCGTTTTTTTTAAAGTCTGGCATTTTTGACATGTGACACAAATATATGTTTTTTTAAACGGAAGCCAGAGTTAGCTGTGGCTTAATAAAAAGCGTAATTTTTAGAGATTTCCGGCGATATAAGCTATATGTTTTTTTTTTCGAAAAATTACTGAGTTATAGCCAATTCTTATCTTTTTTGACTAATTTTACTTAATTGACATGGCATTCTTAATCTATAACTATGATTTAAAGATTATAAAAACAGAATATTTTATTAAACGGATCTTTTCAATTTACATTAAACAAATTAAAACTTTATAAACTGATATCACTACGTAAACTTTAAGTTATTTTAGCAAATGTTCATTTTAATATCATAACCGTGAAGAAATGCAAGAAGGCGACGAAGACCGCAGTAGTGCCTACACTGTATTTTTTAAATAAGAAAAGTATATACTTTTGCTGCCATTAGTATACTTAAACTATTTCCCTCAAGACCATTTCTTATCATATTGTCAAGGTGTATGTGGCGCCATCTGTCGGAGAAGCGAGCAACTAAAACCGCAACGTGTCCAAAAACCTGAAGACAATATTTTGTTGTAGCGCCATCTCTTAATCAAGTCGACAAGTAAGCGAAGCAGACAATAGAATGTACTAGTAGATGGCGGACCCGTCCCGATAATTTTAGATTGTTCGCGAAACACTCACCACAGCTATATAAAAGGAGCGCTTACGACAGTTGAAGAAGTTTAAAAGTTTTTGAAATTTGAATATACCGCGTGGAAATTGAAAATCGGACAATTTGGTGAAGGAATCTTATAAATAGTTAGTTTGTTGTGTGTTATAAGTTAGTAATTGTGTATAAAGTGAGAAAATAAATTCGTTAAGTATTTTATCGTGAGTTTAAATTAGTGGACCCACGGAATCCGTAACAATTGGTGTCGGAAGTGCGATTCAAGAGGATTTTAAGAAGAAATTAAGTGGATTGGAAGATTTTTAGACCCAATTAGAGTATTTTTTATGGTTGGTACAAGAGAACAAGCGAAGAAAATGGAGGAAGTAAGCAAGTTATTGGGCGATTTTATGGAGAATATGAGAACAGAGAAGGCAGAAGAACAAGAAAGACTCCGTAAAGAACGAGAAGAGGAACGAGCCCGATTAGTGAGAGAAAAGGAAGAGGAAAAATTACGACGTCAAGAAGAACAGGACCGGCTTGAGAAAATGTTAGGTAATTTGGAAATTCATTTCGAGGAGCGACATCGTAGAGAAAAACAAGAAGAACAGGACCGGCTTGAGAAAATTTTCGAAGATTTGAAAATTCAGCGACAACAAGACAAACAAGAAGAGCAGGACCGTATTCAACAGAGTATCGAAAATTCGGAACGAAGACAAGAGACCCACTTCCAAGAAGTCGTAGAAGATCTGGAGGAGCGCCTTCAGCAGAAAATGGAAAAATTAGAGATGGACCTACAGAAGACCAAGGTACAAGTAAGGACACCTGGCGTTTCTGGAACTGCGAACCTCAAGGCACCGACCTACGATGGACAAACCACCTGGACGATGTACCACCGCCAGTTTGAAGCAGCGGCTGCTGCCAATGGATGGACTGACCAGAGAAAGCAGCAGCACTTGTCATCGCGCTGCGAGGCCCCTGCCCTGGAACTGTTGCAAACTATTCCTGCAGCCCAACAGCAGGAATACCAAACTTTGGTCGCTGCACTGGACAGAAGATATGGCGACCAACATCGACGCCAACTTTACCAGGCACAGATCAAGACACGCCTGCAGAGGTCCGGAGAGAGTCTGCAGGAATTCGAAGCAGACTTACGTCGGCTGGTACACCTAGCGTATCCTGAAGCACCGGAAGGATTTAGGGAGGAACTCGCTGCTCAGTGCTTTATCAGCGGACTGAGGGACAACGAATTACAGAGGGCGCTGCAAATATCGCGATTTTCTACCAGCAGCGAAGTACTCGTCAGGGCGCTGGAAATAGAAGCTGCATTTAGCGCCATTCCTAAACCGAAGATAGGCTCGGTAACGGTTGAGGAACAGCCAAAGAGTTCTCACATACGTTTGGAGGAGATGTTTAATAAACTATGTGAATTACTAGTGAACAAGAGAGTCAACAACACCCAGACAGAGAACCAAAGAAGATTCCAGGATATGAGGTGCTATAGATGTGGCAGGAATGGCCACATCAAACGGGATTGTCGCATCCAAATGCGATTCCATTCACCATCCAGAGAACATCGGCACATCGGAAGATCCCAGGACATAAGTTGCTATAGATGTGGCAGGAATGGCCACATCAAACGGGATTGCCGCGTCCAAATGCGATTCCGTTTACCATCGAGAGAACATAGGCACCAGGAAATCAACACTAATGAGCGAGTATTGGCTGAAGAAAACAGAGCCCCTAGGATGTTTTCCGTTAGGAGTCTAGGAAAAACCGCTGACAGTTTGGTGATCAACGGAAGGTCAATGGTAGAAGAATTCGAATGACTGTGGACACAGGCGCTATGGTATCGTTGGTGCGGACTAACTCGGTGCAAGGATTGAAGATGATGCCTCTTAGAAGAAGAGTGTATTTACGTACAGTTACGGGGGAAATGGCCGTTGTACGGGGAGAGGCTTTCATAGAACTGGAGTTAGGGAATTTGAAGTTTCGGCATAGCGTTTTAGTGGCAGACATTGAAGATGATTTTATCATGGGGATGGATGTGATCAGTCAACATGGTTTTTCGTTTGATCACCATAGAAACATCCTGAAAATCGGAAATGAGGAATTTTCTGTATCTAAAGAGAAGAGACCAGGAAATATGGGAGAAAGATCATCGAAAATTGTGATGATACCTGGTGATACCAAGAAGACTGTGTTCGAGAAAATAGAGGAAACCTCTGGGTGCCGTGTAGGATGGGTACAAATTATCGACAACGAACCGGATCGACGACGAGCTACCTTGGGCAAGAAAATGCAACATCGCGAAAGCACTATCAGAGTAAAGAATTTTAAAGTGAGAACTGACGAACAATGGACGACGATACAATTGAGGAAAGATCAAATGGAAGATCCAGACATCGGAGCAATACTACGGCTCAAGGAAGGTAACGGCGAGAGACCACCGTGGCAGGATATTGCGGACAGAGGGCTCGTTTTCAAAGCTCTCTGGGCTCAGTGGAATTCACTGGTGATTGAGAATGGATTGTTAAAGCGCACGTGGGAAAGTGCGGATGGCAGGACAGTAACAACTCAGTTACTGGTACCAAGGAAGAAAGTTATCCAGGTATTGGAAGAAATTCATGGTGGTAAAACTGGAGCCCATCTTGGGGTAAACAAGACCCTGAGCAAGCTGAGAGACCGTTTTTACTGGGTGGATTATTGTGAAGATGTTAAGAAATGGTGTCAACGTTGTAAGATTTGCGCAGCTAGACAAGGACCAAGTACTCGATCTGGAGGAAAATGGAACAAGATAACGTTGGACGGTCGTTCGAAAGAGTCGTTAGGAAGGAAAGATTATTGGGAATTCATAAGGCCGTGAGAAGTAAGATTACGCTAGCCAGTGACCGGATGAAAGCTCGTTACGACCTCAGAGCTAATTCTACGGGATTTCAACAGGACGATAGAGTATGGTTGTATAATCCACAGCGCAAGAAAGGAAGGTCCCCAAAGTTAACTCCAGCATGGGAAGGTCCTTATACAGTCATCAAGAGGATAAATGATGTAGTGTACCGGATTCAACGCAGCCCTAGAAGTAAGATGAAAGTAGTTCATCTGGATCGATTGAAGAGATACCAGACAGGAAACCTTGATCGGGACGATCAAATTTGAGAAGGGGGCAATGTCAAGGTGTATGTGGCGCCATCTGTCGGAGAAGCGAGCAACTAAAACCGCAACGTGTCCAAAAACCTGAAGACAATATTTTGTTGTAGCGCCATCTCTTAATCAAGTCGACAAGTAAGCGAAGCAGACAATAGAATGTACTAGTAGATGGCGGACCCGTCCCGATAATTTTAGATTGTTCGCGAAACACTCACCACAGCTATATAAAAGGAGCGCTTACGACAGTTGAAGAAGTTTAAAAGTTTTTGAAATTTGAATATACCGCGTGGAAATTGAAAATCGGACAATTTGGTGAAGGAATCTTATAAATAGTTAGTTTGTTGTGTGTTATAAGTTAGTAATTGTGTATAAAGTGAGAAAATAAATTCGTTAAGTATTTTATCGTGAGTTTAAATTAGTGGACCCACGGAATCCGTAACAATATTATTATAACGTACAATAATTGTAAATAATAATTTTTATTAAATGATATGTTTAGAATATAAAGGTCTTTATTTCAAAAATATTTGCTAAATTTTGTGGTACATTAGTTAAACTAAAATAGGTTTAAAAGGAAACACGTTAATGTTTAATACAACCTAACCTTTAAAAAATACCGTATGATCGAAAAAAAAAACGCGTCAAAGACGGCTGAGGAATTACAGTGTCAACAACATTGTCACAAATGAATGAATGTCAACAACACTTGTCAAAAATTAATACTAATTAGAAGATTAAAAAGAACCAGACAGTTTTCAGCCATAAATCTATTTCTAAAAAATATTTTTTCTCGAATTTTAAACTACACCATATAAAAATAAGTTTTACTCAAATAAAAAAATACAACCTTCTTAAGGACAACTGGCAGTAAGCGTCATTAAATAAAGAAGGGTACAGGCCAAAAAAAATGGTGTCCATGGCTTGACCTGGCAAAAATTCATCGATGGTCATTACCCAGCCCTCTTTGACGCTGTTTTTTTTTTCGATCATACGGTACAAATTGAGATTGTAGTGGCGGATCTAGGCGTGGGCAAGGTGGGCACCAGGCGCCAAAATGTGTCCTAAATCAATAGATAAAAACTCTAATCACGCACCGCATGCACACATAAGGTATGTTAGTAGTTTCTGCAAACATTACACCCTATAATCAAGGATTATACCTACAAGTAAAATTTCGGCACACGGGCGGCAAAATATTAGTATGTCCGAAACCAGTAGTAAAAACTCTATCACCATGCAAACATCATAATGGGGGGGTGCCTACACATTTTTTGAATTGTGGGGGCGCCAAATTTTGTCTTTGCTCACGACGTATTTTACCCTAGATCCGCCACTGGAGATTGAGAACATTACAGGTTGCCAACTTTAGGTATGTTGGCATTTCCCTGATTTTGCATTTTTATTGTTACCTGTCCTATTTTAATTTAAACAAACATGAACAGCTGTAGTTTTTTCATTAAATTAGGCAAGTAAATTCACTATTCAGCATACGCAGACCAGTAAAAAATATGTATGATTTAGCTGTGAAAATCAACGCAGCCAATATTTGGACAGTTAGTCAAACGTACAGCCTCGCCACAAAAAGTATCATTTTTACTCTTTTACTCCTAATAAAACAATATACTATTTATGGCTAGATAGTGAAAAAGAGAAAAATCCATGACAATTTACTCAAAAAACGGAACTGATTAACAAAATGTGTGACGGTTTTCCTTAAAGCGGAAGCCTGCCTTGTAACTTCTTGTAAGGATGTGTAAAGACATCTATGTTTTTAAACCTGTATTGATATTTTCACCTTAAAAAAAAGTAATCTTAAAAATATAAATATATCGTCGCCTTCCACACAAAGCACAAAGTGTCGTACCTAACGATGTAACATTTTGAAAATTTTACATTAGAGCGAAAAAAACGTCTTTTAGTGTGATTTAACAGTTCCCACAGTGTCATAACTGTAGCTGCAAATGTTCTTGTGCTGTAACAGACAAAATAAATTACGTATCTAGTAAAAGTTAATTCTTAGATCACACTAAAAGGCGTTTTTTTCGATCTACTGTAAAAATTTTCACAATGTTAGTTATGGCATGGCACTTTGTGTGGAAACAGGCCACGATATGTTCAAAAAATATTTATAAAATAATAATGTCACGACTACGGTTTCAATTTTCGGGATCGGGATCCCGTTTTGAAATCCCAGGGTTAGAACCTATAATCCCGGGAACCCGGGATTGACTGTTAGAGAGAACTATTAGGAGAAATTTAATCTAAAGAAATACTTAATAAAAATGCAGCACATACCGGGTGAGTCTCAAAAGTGGCTCACCCCTACACTTTTTTATTTTTTCATATAAAAAATCGAGATTTGGTATATTAATATATGACATAAATTAGGATTGATTGACGTATTCAATTGTTTTCTGTCACTTCCTGTTTCACCGGAAATGACTACAACTTTTGATTTTTAAATGGTACCCTCGGTGTTTTGTTGCTTTATTCGATAGATAACACTCTGAATAGAATGACATATCATATGTCAAGTTTTGACATTTTCCAATATGGTGTATTTGAAATTGCAACATGCGATTCATAACGACAATATGACTGAAAACACCAAGTGTGTGGTACCAAATTATTCGTAAAAAAGCTTCTTCGAAATATCCTAATGAGCCACCCTCGTTCCATTTGAAAACGTTGCGATATGATTAAAATTACAATTTGGGCATCTTTTAACCGGCCAGGATAAGACACTCCGAATAACATTAGACGATCAAATCTATTTTTCCAATGCTCCATGATTAAAAATGTGTTTTTAACCTTTGGTTTTTAACACAGCCATGGCACTCTAGATTGAAATTTAAAGTTCAATTTTGTTTTAAGCAAAAATGTTAAAAGTTATTGACATATGATAATATGTCATTCTATTCAGAATGTTATTTTCTATCGAACAAAGTAAAAAAAAATACCGAGAGTGCTATTTAAAAATCAAAAGTTGTAGTCATTTTCGGTGAAACAGGAAATGGCCGAAAAGAATTGAATACGTCAATAATTCCTAATTTATGTCATATACTAACATACCAAATCTCGTTTTTTATCTTATAAAATAAAAAAGTTATAGGGATAAGCCACTTTTGAGACGCACCCGGTATATCAAAAAGAAAATGTGTAAAGAGCTTTGTTAAAATAGACAAATCAAAGTAACATTTATATTTAGTAAGTAAAAAAATACAATCCTTGTTGCAAAAAAAATAAAATATAGCGAACACGGAAATATAACTTTTAGATATTGACGTTCGCTGCTTAATATATAAAATATGATCTTGAAAGACTAAAGTGTATAAGTCCAATCATTTTATTTGAGTATTTAAATTTTTCGAGATTTTCGGGATCCCCGGATTTAATATCGGGATTTCGGTGATAAACATACACCGGGATACCGGAATCCTTGTTTGGAAACCCTATTCGCGACTCACAAAAGTAGATCTACCTACATGGATATCGATGACATGCTTCTACACATTCTCTACGAAAATTAGCAAAATTTGTAATAATCTGACAGGATTATTTAGATTAAATAACTAAAAACTATGTTAAAATACCAATGACTAAAGAATATAAGGACATGTAACGCCCATATACGGGCTGCAGCAGAATCTGTGACCTTAGACGTCTTTTCTTTTGGTGGCAAACAATGAGTCATCAGCTGGCCACCAGCGACAATTTTAGCAATTTTTAATAGTTTGTGTGTAGTGAACTTTGTATAAACTTTATTTACAATGCTGATTAGTTGTTCAGCTTTCAAATACAAAAGCAGCAGTAACAAGAAAGAGCCAGAGGAGTTACGTTTCATAGGTAAATAAACAATCCGCTCCACCTTTTTAGCGTTTTCTTAAATTTTCTTATTGAATTGGAAAATTATTTTTCTGATATTATATATGTACTTGATGTGTGCTATATGTCGATACTAGTTTTGTACCTTTTGTTAACATTTTAATACGTTTTTTTCGTAATTAATTAGTATGATGCCATCGCCTACACCATAGGTGTAGTCAAAACATTTATCAAAAATATAAATATCCCTTCACCTAGCTATGTTAAGAAAAAAATATGGCCACGGCACTGTTGGTGCCATGGTAACAATTTGCTCTCGGGTGTTATTTGTCCTTGAATTCTTTAGTCATTGTAAAATACAGTATCAAGTACAAGCATGCATTACGTTTACCAGCTGATGAATCAGGTTTGACTGGCTACGCTGTTGATCTCTCAGGAGCGCCCTTTTTCCCATCACAATTTTCGGTCTCCTGGTTTTTCCAGCTGTCGGTGACAATGGCGCACTGCATATTGAATCTTTAGATCCCGTAGTAATATTATCCAGTTTTTCGGACTCTTCGGACTTCGGAAAGGATTCGGCAACATCGTTCTCTTCATCTTTCCCATCATTATTATTATTATTACCATTTTCTAAAAATGTCACGAATATTTTTGTTATACACTTCTAAACTATGTATATATGGATGTTGTTACCTGTTACAGGATTATTATTTTCATTGTGTTCTGATATAGATCTGGATGTGGTAGCTATTAAAGATGAATTAGATTTTACCTGGGACATTCTTACTGAAGGTACTGCAGAAATAAGATAAGATATAAATTAATAACATTTTTCAAACATTTAAAATGAAAGATAATCAAATCACTTACAGGCTACATCGGGAATATCCTGAATTTTATACAAAATATCCTTTACTAATAATTTAATTTGATCCATATTTGCACGTTAAACATTAAAACATCAACATGGCATACTATAAATCACGTTTAAACTAAATTTAACTCGCATAAAAAAAACAATTGAAAGATCTATGCTAGTATGACAGAAAAAAAGTGAAAATAAACAGTTTTTATTGAATGTTGATATTTAAATATTCTTTTTTATAAATGATGAAAATATTAAATTTTCAACAAAGTAATAATATATAATGCTGCGAAATACTTACCCTTTGTTATTTACTTTTCAAATTTTTCAACTTTGCACTAAATACTTTCAGCATTCTTCGCTGATAATCGCCAAAAAATATTTTTGAAAATTCCCAATAGCAAGTATTCCTAGTTACTCATTAACGGGCAAACAGATAAACTAAAAGTTATCTTTATTAAACAAAAGTTATTCTCCAACCGATCTTATGCCAATAAATAAACGCAAATAACAGTATTTACCAATAGATATCCATCAATTAACATGTTAGATTGGTAGATGAAGAAAAAAATTAGTTTTTAACGCAAATAAGTTCGCTCTTTTATACAGTTACGTAGAAGCGATTGTTGTCAACTTTGCCCACAAAGTTTATCCTCAAACCCTTTTATCAAATCTACTGCAAATATTCCCATTAAAACCTGGTCGAATTTTCTAATAAAAAAGTTATCTCAGGTTTAACTAATCTTGGAAAAAGAAAGGTGTGCATGAGTAAATACGAGATCAATTAAAATCATCCACTTTGATATGTTTGGTTGCATAAATTTAAGAACTTTTGCCCAAAAATTATCCAAAAATATTCAAATATATCTATTTCATTTTAACACAATGGAACGCTTTCCTTTTTCATCCTTTTCTATTTGACAAATCAAATGACAATGACAATTATCAATTTGTTATTGTTGTGATGTTTGTGTTCTTTTTATAATATTTTTCCGTTATTGTTAAATTATTACATTTTGACCATGTCATTAGATCATAAGTCACTTAGTAAGTATTAACATTTAATGTAACGACTAACACATCTTTAACTCAATGACAACGTTTATTTTACTATAGAAAACAAATCTCCATCTAAAACTGGAGAACAAGACACTAACCAGGCATCCAGCACTGATGAAGAAGATGGATCTTCAGTCTTCAGTTTTGTTTCTAGGCTTCAGAAAGATTTAGAACATAAATTGGGGCTTGGAAGCGACGAAAATCTGTCCAAGGTAATAATGCATAACCTCAAATATAATGTAATGACCTTTAACCGTAAATAAACTTTGGAAATAACTGCGTGATGCTATTATACCGAACATCTAAAACTTTAAACATATTTAAAAAGACAATATTTGCTCGGTTATTGAGCGATTTAAGGGGTTTTCAGGTTTTAGATGAAGTGAGTTTGGATGGTTTTGTAAACTACATCAAGAATCAGAACTGTAAAAATATTATAACATTGGCTGGAGCAGGAATCTCAACTTGTAAGCTTCTGTATTATACAGCATAATAATTATTAATTTTTATAATTTATTTTAGCTGCCGGAATCCCTGATTTTCGGTCACCAGGTACAGGACTATATGATAATCTACAAAAATACAACTTGCCCCATCCACAAGCAATTTTTGAGTTAGACTTCTTTAATGAGAATCCAAAGCCATTTTTCGTGCTGGCCAAAGAGCTATACCCAGGCTCTTTTAAGCCAACTTTAAGCCATTACTTTATAAGAATGTTACATGAAAAAGGCCTTCTTTTAAGACATTATACCCAGAATATTGATACTCTGGAAAGAGTTGCTGGAATTCCAGATGAAAAACTAGTTGAGGCGCACGGTTCTTTTTATACAGGCCATTGTTTACATTGCAGGGCTGAATATGAACTTAACTGGATGAAAGGTAGAGTAGAATAAGTTTTATTCTGTACTTTTTTGGTTTACGTATATATTTTTTAGATCGTATATTTAAGGATGAAATTCCAACTTGTGAAAAATGTCCTGGTGTTGTTAAACCTGACATAGTTTTTTTTGGGGAAAATTTACCAGATAAATTTTCAAATGCTATTGAAGAAGATTTTTCACAGTGTGATTTATTAATTATTTTAGGATCTTCTTTAGTTGTGCACCCTTTTGCTTCATTAGTAGACATGTGAATATAATTTATTTTATTTAGCATCTTTTGATAATTTTATTTTTAGGGCCCCATCACATGTTCCAAGGTTGTTGATCAACCGTGAAAAAGCAGGTCATCGTACAGGTATTATGGCCATGCTAGGTATCAGTGGTGGTTTAGAATTTGATAAGAAAGGCAATACAAGAGATGTAGCATGGCTGGGAGATTGTGATGAAGGATGTTTGTTGTTGGCTGAAAAATTGGGCTGGGGGGTAAGTAGAAATAAACACTTAATGTTAATTCTTGGCTATATAGACTTCTGTTTAGAGCGAATTAAAAGATTTACATAAGAAAGAGCATCAGGAGATTGATAAAAAAGAAGGCAAAACTACAAAAGTATCTTCTGATACTAAATCAGAAGATAGTAAGTAAATTTGATTATGTTGACGTACCAAGTGGTTTTTGTTATAATAGAATACATCTCTTATTTTAATAGATATTTTGTAGATTTTCATGGTAGCAAACACACTTAGAAACGTTTAAAAATGTACAGAATGTTATTAAAAAATAAAAACTAATAATAATGTAAAAATAATGTACAAGACTATTTCTTGTATAATTAAAGTTGTTTCAATGTTTGCTATTCTGAATAATTTAATGAAACACTTGGTATATTATTTTGTATTATGAAAATATATATTTTTATTGATAAGTTATTATTTTAAATTAACCTATAACTGATGTTATGAGATATTTATTTATGTTTAGTAAGGTAAGATTTTACTTTTATTATAATTTTTATTTATATAGATTTAAAAAAATAATTGTTAGGACTGTTGTTATTGCGTTAATGCTATTAAAACAGAAATTTTGCAATTATCATTCAGAATTTATTTACATAATTAACATACGTTATTTTCTATCACAAAAGAACAGAAAAATAAGTAAATATAGATAAGTTCTAAAATAATCACAATAAGCATATTATTTTAATTAATTTTATTCTAGTGTATTATTTAGGTTCTCTTTCAGAGTCTTTTTTATCTCGCACTCTCATTTTTTATTTTTTTTTAGTTTCTGTTAGGTCTTATCTATTTTTACTTATTTTTTTGAACATGGGACTATTTTTATTGCTGAAACTTAGTAAATCACAAAGGTTTTTATTAAAAAAATCCTTAGTTCAATAAAACTCATAGCTATCTTATCAGGAATCGCGTTGATATCAAAACCTTTTAATAACTTATCGTGCTATTTGTTGTTAATTGAACTAATGTAGTGAAAGTAATTTTTTGCGTTGGAAAGATGGGCAGTTCACAAAGCAGATTTTCAGAATTAACAGAAGATATTCTAGATGAGTATATAATGTTGACTTATCTAAGTAAATCTGAGATTCTTCAGTAAGTAAACCATGGAATTATAACAGTATATAATATAATTTATTTTGCCCTTTATAATAATTATAATATTATTTATATTATTTCATATTGTGCCTATTTAATATTTCAATGTTATTAAACTCAAAAACGAATTTTCATATAATTTTTTTGATCTCCCTTTTACTCACTATTAGAATGATTTCCCAAACCCAAAAGTTGTGAAAACACTGTATATAAAACTAATAAATAATGTTTTAGTTTGTATAAAACCTTTGGACAGCTTGAAGCCCAGGGACAACTTCGCGACTTGAATTTTAGGTTTCCCCCTCAGGCCATAGAAACCATCTTTCCCCAAATAAAGGTTTGTACAGATAATACAGAGTGATCAAATAATAATATCGGCGTTCTGAAAGAACATGATGTAACTTTAAAATGGTTAATTTTCCTGGAGGTACAAAACTAAATTGTAAAATTAAAAATGACTGTGATAACTGAAAATAAAGTGGAATTATTATTAACAAAACATGACTATTTCCGTAATAATTGAACTTTACTGTATTTTTAATTTTAAAATCGCCTCTTCCGTATAATCTATCTGTGGTATAATTAACCATTTATTATGACGTATTAACAGTTGCATCGTTTTTTCCAGAGCGATAATATGACGTCGTTTTTATTCAATCGCACAGTATACCGGGTGCGTCTCAAAAGTGGCTTACTCCTATAACTTTTTTGTTTTTTTTTTCAGATAAAAGAACGAGATTTGGTATGTTAGTATATGACATAAATTAGGATTGATTGATGTATTCAATTGTTTTTGGTCACGACTTTTGGAAATGACTACAACTTTTGATTTTTAAATGGTACCCTCGGTATTTGTTTTACTTGATTCTATAGAAAATGCCACTCTGAATCGAATGACATATTATCATATGTCAACTTTTAACATATTCGCTCAAAAACAAATTGTATTTTAAATTTCAATCTAGAGTGCCATGGCTGTGTTAAAAACATTAATTTTTAATCAAGGAGTCTTGGAAAAATAGATTTGATTGTCTAATGTTTTAGTGTCTTGTCCTATGGCTGGACAATGATGCCCAAATCGTATTTTTAATCATATCTCAATGTTTTCAAATGGAACGAGGGTGACTCATTAGCATATTTGGAAAAAGCATTTTTTTACGAATAATTTGGTACCACACACTTGGTATTTCCAGTCAAATTGTCATTATGAACCGCATGTAACAATTACAAATAATCCATATGCGAAAATGTCAAAAGTTGACATATGATATATCGTTCGATTTAGAGTGTCATTTTCTATCGAATAAAGTAAAAAAATACCGAGGGTGCCATTTTACAAATCAAAAGTTGTAGTAATTTCCGGTGTTTCGGTTCCGTGTTTTCGGTTAGGTTGGTTAGGTTTCCGGTTTCACCGGAAGTAACCGAAAACAATTGAATATGTCAATCAATCCTAATTTATGTCGTATACTAACATACTAAATCTAAATTTTTGATCTGAAAAAAGAAAAAAGATATAGGGGTGAAGCACTTTTGAGACGCACCTGGTATAGAATTTAATAAAAGTGCAAACGTTGATGAAGTTTTTTTTAGTATAATCCATTTAGAGATCGAATATACTCAGTATTTTCTTCGCAAAAAGATGGCAGGATGTCATTCGAAGATGTGTTAGATTTGTGTTCTGCAATGTCTGAAAAATGTCCTGACCGTGTCAAGGCAGAGTGGGCGTTTCAGATCTACGGTAAACTGAAATGTACACCAACAACAAGGAAGTGTATTGTAATCCCTGTTTATTTGTAGACTTTGACGAGGATGGCTATGTTGGAGAGCAAGATATTTCTTGTGTTATCGATCGTCTGACAGGAGATTGTGGGTATTTGACAGAAGCGGAACACGATCAAATTATTAAAACTGTAAGTAATGTAGCAAAATATCACAAGTCTGTTTTTTGTGTAGTTTGATAGTTTGATCAAAACCAAAATCGATTTTTGTTAAACCGTATAACTCTCGAAAAATGGTCAGATGGCTTACGCGTGATGTCATCAACTTTAGTTGATGACATCACGCGTAAGGGATGGGAGCAGGAGTGGGAGAGTGGGAGGGGTTTAATCACGGCGGCCTTAAAGATCTATTGTGTTTCCCTTTCTTAAGTTATAACCTATCATGCAGTCTACAGTATGTCCCCGGATTGTCTTTACAAGAGGAAAAAAAACTTTTTTAATATTGACGTTTTGAGAAAAATGCATTCTTTATAAAAAATTTTGCTTGTTCTATATAAAATACTTAATCCCTTTTTTACTCTTCTAAATTACTATTCCGTTTTAGAGAAAATAAAAGAAAACATGAAAATATAGTTGAATTTTTTTCTAATTTTGTCCTAATTGAAGTCCTAAAAATCAAAACGTGTTTCTGTAGTAATATAATTTCGTTTTCATTTTTTGATAGATTGTTATTTATTGATGTTTAATTTTAATTAACGTAATATATTTTGCTCTTTAAAAATGTTAAAGAAGCACAACATTTATTTAGTTCAATGCTACGGAAAGGGTGATGATAGTTATCGGAAGATGTAGTACTTTAATAATGGAAAGGAATATGACGTTAATGAAAACCATCTATCAGAAAAATAAATCTAAGTGATATTACCATAGATAGATACGACTTTTAATTTTTAGGACTTCAACCGTATTTAATGTTTTTCTTCCCTCGCTATCTAATAGTTGATATTAATAATATACCGTACGATCGAAAAAAAAGAATGTTCGCTTGGAAATGACGATCAATGACTGATTTTTTAACAAATGGTCACGATATGACTTCAGATATATTGTTTTAAGCCGCTTGACGTTTAAGTCATAGGCTACTGGATAAAATAAAAAAAACACTTTAAACTAAATTTTAAATATCTTAAAAACGATACATTTTAGTTATAGGCACATGTATACTCAAAAAGTAACGAGTTGAAAAACATTTTCACTAGTGAAATAAAAAAAAATGGGTTTCCATTTGCGAAATTAGAAGGGTCCAGGGGAAAACATTATAAGCGCCATTTCACTGATTTTACAGGAGAGCCCTGGACGGCTGGTAGGTATCAGGTTCTGGCCGTATATTCTTTGTTTTTATTAGGTATATATCATACCGTCGGTGAAATGTGATAAACTGCTAACTCCATTATTCCTAATTTTACAGGAGAGCAAAAAAACGGTACAAAAAAATATGTACACATGTAGGAAGTATGTTCATGCGTTAATATGATAAAGAGATAAGAATTGTATTTCCTGGGGAACAATAAAAATCAATATTTCGTGTTACTTCATTTTTTTCAGACACAATAGGGAGATTGCAGATATTCATCTTGCATAAATAACATAAAAATAAAAATATAATAGAATAAGAAATAAAAATGTGGAATAGAAATGAATTTTTTGTACAAGTAAGTAATATTATTACTAACAATATTAAAATAAACAATATTATTTAAAATATTTATAGCACGCCTATGAATTGCTCGTGTAGAAATAACTGTGTTTCTCCCTTACCCTTTACGGATACCCTGTATTTACAGAATGGATCGACGCAGGGTCGGACTGGCTATATAGTCAGGTTGGCGATTGCCAGCCGAGCCCCAGCCTTCGCGGACTCCCCTAGTAGTTCATTATTTATCCTTAAATAGAAATGAAACAGAAAAAAGCGACGGTAATATTCTGACGAGGTTATCCCCAAAACGTTTTTTTTTTAATTAACAATATTTGCATTGCAATTTGGGTGCATTGCATTTTGGTTTACTTTGCATTACGGGTAGTTTCCTGATTTCTATATATAATAGAGAAAGACTGACCAAAACGTAAGAAGAGAAAATACGCAAAAAAAATCCACCAGGGGCGCTATTCTGTATAATCGTCGGTATCGGTAAGTTACCGACAGTAACTTAATTAAAATAACATTAAATAATACTTAATTAAAATAACATTTTTTTTAATTATAAAGAATTTAGCTGCTTTCCATATTTATAGAGTATTTTTTTCTCTTTCTAACGGTATAAACAAACTTATTCGCATAAAAAATGGAGTTAGCAGGTTATCACGTTTCACTGACGATACGATTTAACAACTTACTGCCCTGCAGAGTTTATACATTTTGTAGGGAGCAGTTAGACCTACTATAATATTGTAAAATCCTAAAATGAAGAAATTGGCGCTTATCAAGTTTTTCTCCTGAACCCTTCATTTATTTATCATAATGTTTTAATCGCTCAATTCCATGACAGCTACGGCTAATATTATATGACATTTGATCAATTTAATCTTTGAAATAGTCACATGTTTTTTTTTTCATGTCACAGTAGCTGTGGAAATCACTAAATTTGACGTTTAGGCTATACACATTTTTTTGACAGGCAGTTCTTTGCCTCCAAAAATTAAAAAAAATCTTAAAAAACGGTTAATGTTAGGTATAGAGTGTTTAATATCAAAATTCATAAAAATTTACATAGAATTTAATGTAATAAAAAATGGAGGGGTACCCATTTATATAAGAAAGTTGCTGTCAACTTCCGGTATTTCCGAAAGTGACGCCATATTGAAAGTATTTTTAATCGATAGATCTCGTTGTGAAACAGTGATGTGCAAAAAATCTCCGATCTAGATATTGTAGTTCTCTAGAAACTTCTAATGCATGCTCAGCCTGGGACACCCTGTATATTAACACTGTTTCAACTGTTTTTAAAGTCTGTCCGTCTGTCTACCGAGTCAAGGAAGAATATCATCAGACGACGGACGTTCAAATAATGATAGACAATTCAATTTAGATACATGTAAATTAAAATGACATAATACCTCCTTAGACAAACTCTAGATAGACGCAACTTTTTTATAAGTGCACAATGATGGATATAAACTGAAACTGTATTTATGTGTGTTTCAGCTGATGAACGAGATGGATTTAGAGTCTTCTGGAAAAATTTCAGTGCAATCGTTCAGCCATGCTGTCGGAAAGATGTCTGAATTTCCTCACTCGTTTAATTTCCGTTTTTAGGTCAAAAAAACAAAGATATAATTATCGATTAAGGTTAATAACACTTAATCACCCATAAGTATGAAAATTTACAATAAGAGACTTTATTGCATTTTTATTTTATTTGTTTTTATAAAAGGGAGAAAGACAAGGTGAAAATTTAAATATACGCCATAAACAAATGACTTATAATTGATATACGTAAAACATCATAAGGATTATTATGTTCATAATTAAATAAAAGCATAGTAAATGAACGTATATGTATAATAAATTAGACTTAGTTTTTATAACTTTATTGTAATTTTTTTATTGTATTTTATGTCGTGAATTATAAAAAAATATATATAATAAACAATAATCACAACAATAATGTACCGCATTTTGATTTTTAAGCTATTCAGGCTTTTGATTTTGCTGTTCAGCAACGTCCTACATAGCTGGTTCTTTCATACACCCCTGTCAGTGCCCTCCCTGGCAAAGGTGGCAATCTTTTAGTTCTTCCATAAGAGAGGGGAAACACCAAAGGATCTTTGTATTTCGTATAATATACAGGGTACTTCATGTATACGCTGTAATGATAAAAGTCATAAAGTAAAATGAACTCCTCGGTGGAGCAAACTTTTTTAAGGTACCTTGTAGGATCTTTAGGACATTGGTATAAATAATCTGCTGATTTGAAGTAGTCCAGCGGATGTAAAGAGCCTGTGTAATCCTTGTATTGTTCTCTGTGCATTTGACACGCCTAAAATAAGGGTTGGAAAAATTATTTTTATGTTTAAACGAAACGTTTTATATGATTTGTATGAGCCATAAAAAGAAATATCACGAACACAATGGACGAATTTCCAAACGAATTAAAAAATTGAATCGACACATCGCTTCGAAAAACCACATCATACCCAATGTGTGTGCATTGACGCATCAAATCGACGAATCAATGCACAGTGTATGGGGCTTAAGAATCAGTAATTTAAAAAAAATGACTACCCAGATTAAATATACAGGGTGTTCCAATATTCCGTGGACATAGAACTACTACATATTATTGGAATCAAGTTAATTAAGTTCATTAGACACAATTTACCTCTATACAAAAGTGCTTCGTTTGTCCGTTAGAGACCGTCAAACTTTAAAAAAATAAACACATTTTTTGAGATATTTTTTTAAGAACCGTTATTCCAATTGTATGAAATTTTAGGTGTCTATGTTTTGCTAAAGGTGCGTATTAATTATCCGAACGAACGAACGAATGTTCGCTAGTGGTATGGACGGGGACCGCGTACGATAGAACCGCACGAGAAGACCGTCTAAATCTGAATGCGCACGCAGGCGAACGCCTTTGATGTACCGACTCGAAACAGATGCTCGAGCGAACGAACGAACAAACGGCCGCATGCGTTCGGTCCCCGTCTAAATATACCGCACTTTCATTCGTTCGTTCGTTGGTTCGTGCAGATAATGAATACGCACCTTTAAGGTGCGTATTCATTATCCGCACGAACGAACGAATGTTCGCTAGTGGTATGGACGGGGACCGCACGAGAAGACCGGAGACATTTGTTGGCGAACGCCTTTGATGTACCGACTCGAAACGGATGGTCGAGCGAACGAACGAACGGCCGCATGCGTTCGGCCCCCGTCTAAATATACCGCACTTTCATTCGTTCGTTCGTTCGGATAATGAATACGCACCTTAAAGGTGCGGTCGTTCGTTCGCTCGACCATCCGTTTCGAGTCGGTACATCAAAGGCGTTCGCGTCCGGTCTTCTCGTGCGGTTCTATCGTACCGTCCCCGTCCATACCACTAGCGAACATTCGTTCCTTCGGATAATGAATACGCACCTTTAAAGGTGCGTATTTATTATCCGAACGAACGAGCGAGCGAACGAATGGAATTCGGTATATTTTGACGGTGGACCGAATGCATGCGGTCGTTCGCTCGATGCTTTAACATTTGACTTTCGCAAAAATCAAAAAAAATTACAGGAAGGGTGAAAACTACTACTACCCCAACACTTACATAAATTTTAATATAAATATTTTTTTTGTAACTCTACCGATGACCGTTTTTTATTTCGTACAATGGTCCTTCTAGTATATTTACTACATTTTTTGTCTCTATATCTATCTATGTCTCTACTACATTTTTTGTCATAGAAAGTCCCCGCGCATACTTTTTGAGGAAAAAAATATTTTTCCGAAGCTGATTTCCAAAAAATATCTTTCGTCACATCAAGCTATAGAGTCGCATAAGATTTATTATGCTCTAATAATCTCTATGTCGAAAATATGGAATTTTATGTTTGTTTGTAATTGTGAGCAGGCTGACCGTTTTGTTTACAGTTCCATAGAGACGAGAGAATGATTCGCGAAAATAATTGTCACGTCACGTAAAACGGGCTCAATTTACTGTTGTATTTTTTATCATATTAATTGTAATAAATTAATTAAAAGTAGTGTCGCCGCAATCGTTATTTCCCTTATATAAAGGGTGGTCCTTCACAAGGCAAGAAACATACAATGTTAGTATCACAAATCATATTTGATAAAGCTTCATAAAAAGCTTAAAAAAATAATAAATTTTAAATTAATTAACGTTCAGGTTTATTTTTATTGATGCCCTCTAACGGACAACCGAAGCACTTTTGTATAAAGGTAAATTATGTGCATCAACTAATTTTGATTCAAAAAATAAGTATATAGTTCTTCTATATCCACTTATTCTTAATCTAAGATGCTCACGGAATATTGGAACTCCCTGTATATTTTCTAGGTCTACTTTGGAAAAATAAATTCTCCAAAAAGTTGTTTCTCGAAAACCATGCAATAAGTAAATACCTATGATCGAATAAAAACGGCGTCAGCGATGGCTCTGAAATGAATATCGCTGTCATTTTATATGTCATTGGAAATGTCATCCATCGTCATTTCCAAGCCAACTGGACGCCGGTTTTTTTTCGATCATACACCAGAGGGGCCATTTTACGACGTGAAATTTCGGTCGTCGGTGGAGTTGGAAATAACTATTTACTCTAAAACTTCTTTACTTCCCATACTTTTTCTTGTTTTTTTAAAGTCAAATGTTTACGAGCAAAACATAGTCACCCAAAATTTCATTCAAATCGGAATAACGGTTCTTAATAATAATAATAATAGCTCCCGTATATAGCGTTTAACCCCTTGGGAGTAGCAAGGTACAGCTTGCCATACTAGATAGCCGTTCGGTATACAAGGAAGGTAATTTGGCTAGCACTACACTTCAACCGCCTATTATTACCTCAGGATTGTGAATCCCAAGTACTCATTTAAAGCTGAGTCGACCTATAGGTACCCAAACTATTTTTATTTTAATAAAAATAGTCGGCTGATGAAATGCCGGGTGTGGGATTCGAACCCACTACCTTGAGATTGCTAGACGAGAGCCTGTACCTCTACGCCACCGGGCACCTTTAATGGTTCTTAAAATATTTTAAAAAAAGTGTTTATTTTTTTAAAGTTTGATGCCCTCTAGCAGACAAACGAAGCAGTGGTCTATGTCCACGGAATATTGGGACACCCAGTATTTGCAAGCATTCTTCTTTTTATAACGTTACCACGTAGAAATTATCCACTTCTTGTTGTCTACCAGCATCCAACATACTAATATCTGACTGTGGAAATCTAAGATACTTGCCGGATTTCTTATAAATCGATGCATCAGGATGAGGTGTGTACATGGTCTCAAAATCGTCCCAGTCATCTTTAGGCACCTATACAGAGGTAGATATACATTAGCGTGACATACCAAGTCTTATATTATTCATATAAAATAATAATTTAGCTTACTTTTAATCTAGATAAGACTTCATTTCGGTAGTTGTCGAAATAACTACGGCGGTCTATATAGCCCCCTTGTTCAGGGGGCTCTGCTCCCATAAAAAATGCTTCTAATGTTGGTGGGTAATGGGATGCGCTAATATCCGCCTTTTTAAGTTCCCCCATTGCTTATATTTGTTACAGGAAATTTTGAAACGAAAATTTAGAAAGTACTTCTGTCAGTTACATATTTTGAAAAGTCATTGCATGTGTTTAAATGAACTAATTTTCTAAAACGGTCCACACACGATGTAATATGTGTTGGACGGGAAGTTGTAGGTATTTATGTAGTTTATCTTTTGGTCACACTATACAGGCTGTTTTAAAAAACATGTGTCATCATCTCTCGTGGGGAGATTTCTCTCATTAAAATAGGATTTATTTTTCATATTAACATATAGGTCCGATTCTGCTTATATAGTTTCGTAGCTACAGGGGGTTAAAGTTTTCATATTTTTTCGATTTATTATAATTTTCTTCCAAAGTGCTTTTAGCAATTCAGATGAAATTTTGAAGATAAAAGTTGCTATTAGTGCGACATATTTTAATACTAAAAAAGGGTCGACATATTTACCATGGACGTGCATATGCGGGTTGTCATTGGAATATTTGACTAAAAAAATATGTGCGCTACTGACTTTTTTTCTCTTGTTAGTAAAATTGAGTAGACCGTTAAATGTTAAATGTTGATTCGCGAAAATAATTGTCACGTCAACTCTTGACATTTTGTCGATTTCGGTCTCCTTGATATACAGTATGTCCCCGGATTGTCTTTACAGACGGAAAAACTTTTTTATTATTGACATTTTCAGAAAAAGGCATTCTTCGTAAAAAAAAAATTCTTGTTTTTAAATGGTTAATCCCGTTCTATAATTTTCTAAATTTCCATACCGTTTTAGAGAAAATGAAGAAAAACATAAAAATCTGGTTGAATTCTTTCCAAAGTCCTACAAAATCTTGGAATTTTAATTAACGTAATAATTTTTGTAAGTTTAAAACGTTAAAGAAACATAAAATTTATTTAGTTTAATGCTACGCAAAGGGTGATGATATAGTTATCGGAAAATATGATACTTTAAGAACAGTATAGGTTATGACGTTAATCAAAGTTAATAATAGCCATCTATCAAAGAATGAAATCAAATTGATATTACCATAGAACTGCCTTTTGATTTTTAGGGTTTAGAAAAAATTCAGCCATATTTTCATGTTCTTAATTTTCTCTAAAACGGTATGGAAATTTGAAAAAATATAAAAAGGATTCACCATTTTAGAACAAGCAAATTTTTTTATAAAGAATGCATTTTTCTCAAAATGTCAATATTAAAAAAAGTGTTTCGTCTTGTAAAGACAATCCGGGGACATACTGTACAAACGCAATTTAATTAATTTGCCTTAATGCAATTCTAATGGCAACCTTCAAAAAATTTTAATATCACTATCTTTCCAGAATGTTAAATAACTACTCATTGATTCCTCATCAAAAAATATGAAAAAATGGTTCCTATTAAGAGCTCGAACACACTGACATGACGGTCAGGTCGCACCGGCCAGGCCGCTGCTACCTCTAAAACCATTAAATCATATGGTACAACCTACAACGGACACTAACGGCCGTTGGCTGGTCGTTGCGACCAGTAGACTGCACTAAAATATTATTATTTTCTGCCGCTTATTGTTGCCGGTTTTCTTCCAAATTAATAATTTTTCAGAGAAATCCCTCAAATTCAACGTAAAATATTTTATTTTCTATATTGTGTTTTAGTGTAGTTTTTACACACGTGCAGAAAATCCAAAGAAATACATAGTATACAGACTGGATCAAAAGGGAAACTTTTAGATATAGTTCCTTTTTTATCAAGGGTCGATCCTAGTAAAAATTCAAAACATTTTTATATAACATACTCTATTTATGGTTGGTATGATACCTGTTATTATACCTTCGAGTTTCGATAATAAAAAATAAAAAAAATCATATTTAAAGTTTTTCTACAACCACTTGTTATTTTTTGATTAAATTAGTTTTTTTAGTTGTATTGTATAGTCATGTACATACAAGAGGGACAACTGTATTTTACTCGTAAATATAATTTAATGTTTTTCAAACAGGGCCCATTAGACTATATTTTTACTAGGACTAATTCAATACCTTGTACTAACCCAAATACCAAGAAATAGAGTTAAAAAATTAAATATTTATGTTTTTTATGTATATATAAATAAGTCATAAATAAATCATTTGTTTTCAATTCCTAGGAACAATACTATTTTTGTCAATAAATAAATTTTGTCAAACACAAATACCAAGAAATAGAGTTAAAAAATTAAATATTTATATTTTTTATGTATATATAAATAAGTCATAAATAAATCATTTGTTTTCAATTCATAGGAACAATACTATTTTTGTCCTTTATTGATATAATGTGATTATTTATTATTTTTATATCTGATGCAACACTCTGTGGAGGCCAGACGGGCCAAATTGCCAATATTACTTTATTTAATATTAGAACATTTAATAAGCTCATGAATAAAAACTTCGCTTTTTAGTTAACTCGAATGGTTTAACATTTCTAAAAACAATACTTTCTAATTGGTAAAACGTAAAATATCGTTAGACCTGACAGCCCTGCCGAAACTGGTCGTTCATCTGGCCGCACCTATGTACGCAATAGATCCGGCCAACCGACGGCGACGGCCAGGTCGTTGCGACCTGGTTGTCAGTGAGTTTGAGCTCTAACTTGGGTGCAGAAATGTATAGTTTTAAAGTTACAGGATGTTAATGATATGAAAAATAAATCGTATTTTTACGTGAGGAAACTCCCTATGAGATAATGGCACATTTTTTCGAAACATCCTGTATAAATAAAACAAAGATTTAGAGTAAACAAAATACGTATATTTATAAATAGTTATGAAACAAAAATATGTATAGAGAGAAAAATTACAAAATATGTCTTGTAAGATAAATAATGAAGCATGCAATTGCTCACACAAAAAAACTTGGTACAAAAGGCATATTTTGAATAGTTTATGAAAAAAGATGTATATATTGCCTTAAAATAAACGTTCACAAAGTATACATAGAAAAATATATCTATTGACAATTATTGTTTATAGAGGTCATAGAGGTAACTTACAAATATATTGGTAAAATATTTATATAAAAGTTTACTAGTAGAATGTAAAGTATTTAAAAATGGCAGAACAATAGGAGATCATTAAAGTGTTTGTTCTATAAAAAATTGTAAATGCACCACAAGTTGAAATAATATAATAATGAATAATTTCATATTATTTTTGTGATTTAAGTTACAAAAGAAAAATATTGTAATTGTCTGAACCAACAAAGAGCAAAAACCTAAATAATTTTACTATAAAATTTTTTAAAGTCAGTAAATTGAGCTATACATGTATAAAATGTATAATAAATTCTATAAAAGATTTATAAAATATCACAAACAAATCGGCATATAAACTATGCGCTTTTATGTAATATAATCTACCTATTTCAAAAATATTTCCATAATCAAAAAAATTAGATTAAACATTTCAAAAATATTTCCATAATCAAATAACACTATTCAAAAAGTCAAAAAAAATTATGTAGATCATTTCAAATCATTCAGTTTCAATGATCCTTAACTCTTTTTATTAACTTACATAAACCTTAATCATTAGGAAATATTAATAATTTTTAAGCACACCATTCTCTTCATAAATGCCTGGATTCAAATATAATTTCTTAAAGCCTTTATTTTCTGTCTCAGAAGTTTGCATAGTTCGGAATTCAGATTTCCTCCTCCTCAGTCCTTCATCTACTTTCATTAAAAGATGATCCACTGATTCATGGTTGGCGAGATTCATAAAATTTTGGCAGATTAATTCGATGTACCATGTTCCCCTAAAAGTATCCCTGTGAGCTTTTGATCCATGTAACGTGGCGTAGCCAATGAGCATATCTTCAATTGATCTAAATGATTCTATCACAGATGTGGGAGTTGTCCCTGCGGAACTAGTAGATGGTAGTGAAAATATACTATCAACTTCTGTGTTATGGACAGCAAGATCATGTTCACTTCCTCTGCATACTTGGTAAATAAATATTTTAGGTTTACCTCGAAATAATCTACATTTGCTTGGAATAAAATATTCTTGGACATCTGTAGTGTATAGAAAATTTCCATCTATACCATAAATTGTGGTCTTGTTGACATTTTCCGATCCATGGCTCATCACAAAAACAAAACATATATCGCAAATTTTATCTTTTTCGTAACGAGCAAAGTCTTTTAAAATAAGTCTCATTTGCTCAGTGGTTTTGTTTTTATGTCTCTCTATAACCTGTAAAAATATACAGAAACAATAATTTTATAGTTTATTAAGGATATCAGTAATAACTTACCCATCCACCCATTTGAGTAAACATTTTGAAGAGATTCTCTTCATCTACGTTGGCACCTTTTCTATAAGTATGGCCAGAAGCCCAAAATTCATAATTATTAATTATTAACACACGTCCCCGTTTCTTTGATCTACTTGAATAAAACTGTATATTCGGATTATGTAAGGATGAATCATAAAATTCTGTAGCCAATTTGACATCTATATTTAATGGTGTGGTATTGTTGTCCACATGAGCCATATCTTGATCAGCTTCAATTGAGGAGGATATTTCATTTTCTTCCTCCTCTTCATCTTCATTTTCTTCCTGTGGAGCACGAAAAGGAGCACATCCTGATTTTTTCTGCGAAATAAAACCTGCCAAGTGTTGATGACCCTTGGCAATCAACCATTGTTGCAAGGCAACAAGAGCAGAATTATGTTTCTCTTGGAGAGCGAAGAAAAACATCCTTTTGTTGTGACGTTCATCTTCAGATGAGAACGCTCTAGCAAACTCTTGTTCAGTGAATTCTCCCTTTTCAATTAGATATCGGGCTAACTGCCTAATTTCCTTTACCTTCATCAAACTGATCCAGTTCTGTGTTATGGTATGAAGTTGCTCTGACATATTTGTACAAAAAAATTTAGAAGAAAAACCTCTATTTCTTTTTTTGCGGGCATTAGAGAGCCATGAATAAAAGCGTAATAATAATTTTTAAACAAATAAAAAAGGCAGAGATAAAATAAACAAAGAAAAAGTGTTATGCACAAAATCGTCTTCTTTTAAGTTTAAATCTTCTTGATTTTGGTTTTGCGGCCCAAGCTGTCAGGACTATACGGCGATGTTTTAAAGTTTTTTTTTAATTAATTTAAAGGCCTAAGCTACTAGGACTATCCGGCCTGTTAATAGGAAAATCTTTTTAGTCAAAGGTGAAACCCTATGAAATGTTTAGAAAAAAAAAATCTGGACGGAGTCTTTTTTATGTTTAAGCAGAATTCGCACCACAGTCCTCAGCCACATTGGCCTGCCTTGCTCCTCACCACATATCGACCGTCCAAGCCATGGTCCATGCCTAAGGTCCATGCCATATGAGATGTGCTCCTATTGACAAAAAATTATATATGATTATTAATGACCCATAGATTATTCTGATCACCTACCCTCTGGCTATGAGCTAATCGTTTACTGGTCTGAATAAAAAAGAATGGGGTTAAATGTAAAAATTTAAAGAAAATATATGGAAAATATACATATTAGGTATTGTTTAAGCTTTAAACTTATATAATTATGGTGATTGGAGCATTTCCCGCTGCTAAACTAGGAGCCTTATTACTGAAACAAGTTAGTAAACCGATTGCCAATGTGGTTAAGAACCAAGCAAAAAGTTCACCAGTTTTTCGTAAATATGTATGTATGCCTCCAGCCCAATGTAAGTTGATATTAACGGTAAACTCTCGTGATCGTGATATATATAGTTAATATTTGGTTGTTATAGTCTATAACTGGTGTGAGATAAAGTCCAAAATGTGGATACTTAATTTAGGCAAACCTGTAAATATTCCTGTTCTAAATGAAGCACAGGCAATTGAATTAGGGGCTAATTTACTTGGAGAAGCAATTATATTTATTATTGCTGCAGGAATACTACTTAGCGAATATAACAGGTTTTTAAATCTATTACGTATATGTATAGTGTTTGTCATGACATGTGATTTTAGATCTTCAAATAAAGAAGCAGCAAAAGAACAAGCAAGAATACAAGAATTATTAGATTTACGGAATGACATTAAAGAGTTGTACATTCAAGCAGAAGAAGAAAGAGCTCAAATACGGGAATTATTTAGAAAACTTGGTGATCAGCATACTCAGTTGCAATCTCTAGGTGGGCAATAGTGTGGAGCTATAGCATATTTATGTTGCGTAATTATATAGAAAACTAATTAAAAAAATGTACATTTCTTTATTTGTTACAGCTGAAAAATTAGGTGCTAAACCCAAGAAAGTATCAGCTCCATCAGAGAGTTCTAATGAACCGCCGCCTTATTCACCAGTTTATGATGATCCTAGTCTAAAGAATATTGAAAAACCACCAGAACTATATCAGCTTAGCAGTGTTAGATTTCAATCCAGCACGTCTCCCGTTTTACTGTTTAGAGCAGTTGATGATATATTAAATTTTTTCACTAGTCCAGCTACGATTAAAGAAACTACACACCTCTCTCATGCATTAGAATATCTAAGTCGAATATTTAAATTTTGATCTTATTCTGTATGTTTAAATAAGTGTATATAATAGTAATTTATTAGGCTTTTTAAATTTTACTCGTGAATACTGGTTGTAAATAAATGTTATCTAATTGCGGAATATACATGTTATGTTTTGATCTTGAAGATTAATAAATGTGAAGGTGAAGACGATGCTGAAGGCTATCCGACCCTAGAAGTCTCGTCTCGCATCAAAATCTGACCTGTCGATGGGGCCTCGCTTTGGCGAGCGAGGCCCCAACTTCGTGGAGCCTCGCTATTTTGCTCGGAATTGAACGAATAGACGCGCGGCGTTGCCTTGTTTTGTGTGTACTTTCTTGAATAGTTTTAAATTCTTTTTAAATTATAGTTTTAAATTTTATCTATTGCTATAATCAGTCTTTCCGTTCTCCGCAGTTTACATATAATATTATCTTATATAATTCCCGTGTTACAGTTTTGGTTACCGTACTCCTCCGAAACGGCTTAACCGATTTTGATGAAGTTTTATATGTATATTCAGTAGGTCTGAGAATAGGTAGTTATATATTTTTTATACCCTTAAGTGATAAGGGTAGTCCACCCCCATTTTTTTATTTTGCGAAAAAAAATATTTTTTTTTATTTGGCATTAAAAAATACAAACAACACTAAATTTTCACCGTTCTACCTTCATCCCCTATTTTTTAATAGGGGTTGTTTTTTTCATTTTTTATTACCATCTCCGAAACGGCTTAACGGATTTTAATAAAATTTTATATGTATATTCAGTACGTCTAAGAATAAGTTGTTATCTATTTTTATACCCTTAACTGATAAGGGTAGCCGAGAGGGTAACCCACCCTCATTTTTTTTTAGTTTTTGAAAAGAGAAAAAATGTTTTTTATTTTTTTATTTGGCATTAAGAAATACAAACAACCCTAAACTTTTCACCGTTCTCTTATTTCATCCCCTATTTTTTAATAGGGGGTGTTTTTTATTTTTTTTTGTTTTGGCCATCTCCGAAACGGCTTAGCCGATTTTGATGAAATTTTATATTGGTGCGAAGTATATTTGAGAGTCTGAAAATGGTTTTATTTTTTTATAACCTTAAGTGATAAGGGTAGCCCACCCCCATTTTTTTTATTTAAAAAAAAAAAATATTTTTATTGTTTTATTTGGCATTAAAAAAATACAAACAACCCTAAGTTTTCACCTTTCTACATTCATCCCTATTTTTAATAGGGGGATTGTTTTTTTTAATTTTTTGTTACCATCTCCGAAACGGCTTGATCGATTTTGATTGAAATTTTATACATAGTATATTCAGTAGGTCTGAGGAATACGTTGTTATCTGTTTTTATACCCTTAAGAGATAAGGTAGCCAACCCCCATTTTTTTTATTCTTTGAAAAAAATATATATAATTTATTTTTTTATTTCGCATTTAAAAAAATACAAAACAACCCTTAAATTTTCACCGTTCTACCATCATCCCCTATTTTTTAATAGGGCATGTTTTTTTTTAAATTTTTTTGTTACCATTTCCGAAACGGCTTGGCCGATTCGATGGAATATATATAATTATGTATATTTAGTTAGGTTCTGAAAATAGTTTGTATCTATTTTTATACCCTTAAGTGATAAGGGTAGCCCATTCCCATTTTTTATATTTTTGGAAAAAAAATAATTTTTATTTTTTTATTTTTGCATTAAAAATACAAAGAACAAAAAATTTCAACCCGTTTCACCATCATCCCCTATATTTTTATAGGTTGGTTTTTATTAATTTTTTGTTACCATCCCTGAAACGGCTTGAACCGATTTTGATAAAATTTTATCATGTTATACTCAGTACGTCTAAGAATAGGTTGTTATCTTTTCTTATACCCTTAAGTGGTAAGGGTAGCGAAGGTAAGCCCACCTCATTTTTTATTTTTCTTGAAAGAAAAAAAAAATGTTTTTATTTTTTAAGTTGGCATAATAAATACAAATAACCCTAATTTTCACCGCTTCCACCATCATCCCATATTTTTTAATAGGGTTGTTTTTTTTATTTTTTTGTTACCATTTCCGAAACGGCTAGACCGATTTTGATAAAAATTTATTATGTAATATTCAGTAGGTTGGTTTGTTTGGTTTGGTCACAACCTATTCCTAGGTTGTTATCTATTTTTTAACCCCTAATATAATAAGAGTGGGCCACCCCAACTTTTTTTTTATTTTTTAGACTATTTTTTATTTTTAATTGTTTATAGGGAGTGCTTATTTTTTAGGGGGTGCATGTCCAAAATTTACTTCTGGGTACACACTTTCATCACTTAAGGGACCTCTGTACAAAATTGCATACTCCTAGTCCTAGAACGGATTTTACATAAAAATTATACAAATTTTTACCCTTAGTTTTATCCCCTTCAGCACAGAATATCTAGCTACGCAAGCTGGTATATATGCGTAGCTAGGTATTCTGTGCCTTAAGGAATGAATTCCAAAAATCGCTCTAATTATTCAATTACGCTACATAATAAACTTCTGTGCAAATCATCATATATAATCATCATCATATTCCTTTAACAGAATTTATTGTTCCAGAACGTTCAACCCTTCTTTTCACACCCTTAGAGGGCGAATTTTCAAAATTGACTTTTAGTGCTAAAAATTACGTTACATTAAGGAACGTCTGCAAAAATTTATACTTCTAAAACCGATCATTTAACAAATTTTATTTGTCACCGAAATTTCATCCCTTATTTTTTGGTGGATGCATGCCTAAAATTGCTTCTAGGTACTCACTTTAATCATTTAAGGGACCTCTGAACAGAATTTCATACTCCTAGTCCTAGAAACGGATTTTACATAAAAAATTATACAAATTTTCACCCCTAGTTTTACCCTCTTAAGGAATGAATTCCAAAAATCACTCTAATTATTCAATTACGCTACATAAGGAACCTCTGTGCAAATTCTCATATTCCTTGAACAGAATTTATTGTTCCAGAACGTTCAACCCCTCATTTCGCACCCCCAAAAATCGCTTATCAATGTTCAAATGCGCCACATATGGGCAAAAGTTCATACTCCTAGTAGGTACAGATTTTTTTTGTATAATTACACCCCTTTATCTAATTACACCCCCTTATGGGTCGAATTTTAAAAAATTACTTAGTATTGCTCATCTTAGAGAACGAATTAATATTCTCCCTATTTACTCCAGTTTCCTAATACTAGCACAGATAACACATAATCATACTAGTTAATTTTTTATTGGAATAGAAGTTAATTTTTATTAGAAGGTATACAAAAAAATTAAAAATCTAAAATTTTATTTTCATAGCTACGTTTTTTTTTTCATAGCCTTAGGCTGCCTCATGTACTAAGTGTGCGAACACAGTGCAAGCAGGTTTGCCGCTTGCACTGTGTTACAAGCAGGTTTGCCGCTTACTGGTAGCCAGCGCCAATCTGAGTACCTATTCTTGACATCGTTCGCAACTTTGCGTATACGCATCACGTGTATTGTTATAAACAGGGTATCCCAGAAATAAGTGCAAGTATTTTAAAGGGTGGTAGATCTCGATAAAAGAAATACATTTTCTCTTTATCGTTTTTCAAAAAGTCCAAAATACCGAGCAAGTTATTTTACTTTGAAAATTTCCAAAAAAAATGATTTTTTAGCTTCAAATTTTAGAGAACCTTCTTCATGTGCCTTTTCCTCATCGGAGGTTGGCGACCATCAATTGGAATTTCTCCCTGTCTTGAGCCAAAACGGATAATTGCACACATTGCCTCTCCTATATTAAACCATGGCAAACTTTGCCATGGCACTGGCGCAAATTCCGCATGCAGGGAAACCGTTTACGCCCGATGCCTCGTCGTCCTTCAATCTTTCCCTCAACGATCAACTGTAGGAAACATATATTTGCATTTTGAAAAAATATGACCAATTATGACTGCTTTTTAACGTCGTATTTATTGGTAGTTTCCAATGTCTTCAGCTCCTTACAAATTCTTTCCAATACTTCGAGAATTGTTTGAGAACCCACTGGATCTTTCTGGATTTTACTTATCTTAGTAAATTAATCTACTACCTATGTTTGCATATATCAAAAAAATTATTTTTTTAAATTATAAAACTAAAAAAAATTGACAAAAAAATTCAAAAATATTTTCAAAAAAAAATACACCGATTAATTCCAAAAATATAAAATATATAGACGAAATAACACTCAAAGGCGTGTTTCTGAGGTTGAACTTACTACCAGTTAAGTTAAATACTTGCACGTATTTATAAGAGACACAACTAGAATATATAGATTACAATAAGTAGACGCCGCAGCCGCGCCAAGTAGAGAGATTAGACATAGAAAATTAAATGCCGTGTCTATCAGATCGCGCTAGTTCACCAGCTGGAAAGCAGGTAGACACGTCAACCAAGCGTTCATCGGCCGTTCTCGCTTTACAAGAATTTTAATATATATACTGCTTTTGCAGTCACCGACCGGCGCAAAGGTATATAATAAATAATAGAATATATATATATATATATATTTTATATATATATATAAAATATATATATATAGAATAGAATAATAATAATATAAAATATATATAAACATTTTTCTAAAAAAAAAAAAAAAAAAAAAAAATCAATAAAATAATATAAAACATATAATATAATAATATAATATATATATATGACGCGAGGATGGGTGTTATAGGTAAAGACTATCGTTTAAAATCTATTTAAATCAATGTTTTTTTTGGCAGTGGCAAATATTTGCGCAAATTTTTTACATATTCGCAAAGCGAGACTTTAAGCACTGAACGGATACTAATTCCATTGACGGAATATTGCGAATAGTCTTACACCTTTAAAAAATGCTTTATTTTTTTTTTTTTTTTTTTTTTATAAAAATAGAATAGAAGGAAACGTTTCAAAAATAAAAAATATTGGCATAAATACAGGACTTTCCAGCTGGCTCTGTATCCATCATGACAGTTATTATAAACAATTTGCAAAAAAAAGCACTACAAACAATATTCCACTATTTTATAATTTAGAAATTTTTCAGAATACACTTCAAGAATAATTCATTACTTATAATTTGAAATATATTATTTTATTTGATAG